>NC_052328.1:25439623-25767957 GCF_016432855.1 Salvelinus namaycush
GTCATCATTGGCCTCGTGGTGAAATCCCTGACCGGTTTCCTTCCTCTCCGGCAACTCAAGCAACTGTATCTTTGTAGTGACTGGGTGTATTGATACACCATCTAAAGTGTAATTAATAACTTCACCATGCTCAAAGGGATATTCAATGTTTGAAGGTGCCCTTCTTTGCAAGGCATTGGAAAACCTCCCTGGTCTTTGTGGTTAAATCTGTGTTTGAAATTCACTGCTCAACTGAGGGACCTTACAGATAATTGTATGTGTGTGGTACAGAGATGAGATAGTCATTCAAAATTATGTTAAACACTATTATTGCACACAGAGTGAGTCCATGCAACTTATGTAACTTGCCAAGCACATTTTTACTCCTGAACTTATTTAGGCTTTTCATAACAAAGGGGTTGTATACTTATTGACTCAAGAAATGTCAGCTTTTAATTTGTAATTCATTTGTAAAAATGTCTTAAGCGTAATTACACTTTGACATTATAGGGTATTGTGTGTAGGCCAGTGACACAAAATCTAAATTTAATCCATTTTAAATTCAGGCTGTAATGTGTAAGAATGTGTAAAAAGTAAAGGGGTGTGACTACTTTCTGAAGACACTGTAGCTAGTCCTACATAGGGCCACTCCACACAATACATTACAGAGAAATGCTACTCTTCAGGCTGCTCTGTATGTTTTCATACACTGTACAGTAGTCACATTACATATGATTTACCAGTACCGCCAGGATTCCGTAATCGCAATTTTTCTAGCAAAATCAACATTTCCCCACATATTATACTAGGGTTTACAAATTTGACCAATCACCACACGATTTCCGCATAAAACAGTCAAATCATCGCAATATTATTGCATAAAACTGACCCATCACGAAAGTACAAAAAAAGGGTTTGCACTTTCAACCAATTATTGCACACTTGTCGCATAATATGGTTAAGTCAAGCCACATGTAAGAAAACTGTTTCCCTCGTCAGCTCATTCTCACAACAATTGTACAAAATCATTACAAATTGCCATGCAAAATGACAGAATTGCCACAGCAAATCAAGCATTTTTGCCCACTAATATATAAAAAACTCCCAGTGAAATCCAGTAGAGACTGATTCTAGAACTGCTCTTTCAAGCCTTTTACATCAAACCATTGATAGGGCAAAACATAATTAATTGTATTTCTATTCCATGCCCTGTCAATGGCTACAGAAAATATATGGGGATTTATATATTTTTTAAGATCATTGTCCTAATGTTTCACATTCTACTATACTGACATCCTAAAGACTAAGCCAACATTGGTGAAGGAAATGAACCAAGAACAAAGGAGAAAATGGCTGCTGGGTTTTTAACCCTAATGTATATAAATGGCCCTTCGCCAGCTAATGGAACAGAGAACTGTACCTTGAGGGTAATCAACTGCTAGGTTGATGTGTCAATAATGGAAAATAGGTTTGACATTGAAGATTTGTCACCCTTGCCCTCTACAAAAGCAGCTGTACTGGAAGTGTAGGCATAAAATGTGTTGAGGATGAAGGTATTGTATTGATATTGTGTTGCAAATGCACCCACTCTAAGCATAAATAAACACCTGAAATGAAATGACAGACGTATTGCATGGCTTTTAATGTGAAAGGATGTTAGCCAGTCAGAACACTGTTTATGAACAAAAATCATGGAACTTATTATGTGATTTCTTAACCCAAATTTTACTCCTGAACGAATTGAGGCTAGCCTGAAAAAGGGTCTGTTTCTCATGCAATTACTATATTTTAGTTATTCATGTTTCATTTATCAAAAAAAAAGACATGATTTTTCTTACACTTTGACATTACAGAGTATTTTGCATAGATTGTTGACAAAAAATAACAATTAAATCAATTTTAATCTAACTTTAACACAGTAAAATGTGAATAAATCCAAAGAGTCTGAATACCTTTGCAAGGCACTGTATATTACATTTACCCCCGTGAATTTCTTTGGTTTTATTCTATTTATCTGTAAAAAGAGACATTTTCACTCAGCATTCAGTGCTCTGTCTGGCTTTCTGACCATGACCGTGACATGCAGCTCCTCTCTGAAGGGAGGCTTTTAAAAGAGTGATGTCACATGTGGGAAGAGGATTGTGGGTCTTTTATAGGTTTTTGTAAGGTCACTCTTTGCATCCATCTACAGCACAATAACAAGTGAAGAGAGAGTTTTTCACATTCTATCACATTGTAAATGCAAACTTATTTAATTTAAAGATATGAGTAACCAAATAGTGTCGTCGGTCTTAAAGCTTCTCAGGTCCAAAATTAATCAATAAAATATTCTTACTTGTTGGATTGAACAGGTTTGGGTAAAGGTCCTAACATTACACCTGAAACCCATTTGAAAGCATCTCCATCTTTGTCTCACTCCATTTATGAATAATATAGCTCAAACATTTTGCAAAGTTCTATGTTAATTTGAATCAATGAATAAATGACTGAATAAGTAAGTACTCTTTCACTTGTTACTCATGTTTCACTACAACAGATTAGTTTACAAGGGGAATTATTGTATTTGTATTGCCTGTGTCATATTCTAAATTGGACTTGCTGCTCAGAGTGGAATACATTTGCTCTAATCCCCGTGGCTAACATTCATTATCAGAAGTCACTTGTACTTCCTGCAAATACATGTATCTTTTTCATTCATACGTACAGAGTGGAGAGATTTTTTTTTTGAGGCCTGCAATCCTCTTCCCTAATATCTTATGCAGTATAAAACTCATAATTTATTCCTCTCTGGTTGCTCTGCTTTCTGATTGACAGCTGGAGTTAGAGGAGCTGTCCTTCTCAAGGTCTGTCTCGTATGTGCTTGCACAGATAGGCGAGGTATACCTACAGGAATCATAGAGGTCAAATATAAGAGATGCAGTTTGCATTGACATGTTCCCTGGAATGAAAATAGGGGGTTAAGTTATTGTCATTACAATGTATCTCACTATAACAGGACAATGGACTGTTTCTAGCATCAATATCACCATTACTATCAGGCAGGTAATATAAAAATCTGGCAGGCTATAAAATGGCAGGTAATAACTATCTCTGTGACTCATGAGTCTCTGTGTTCCAGAAAGCAGCACACCTCTGACATGTATCCCTCTGACCCCACAGGGCGGGGATAGCAGTCAGGCACAGTAGCTAATGACAACGGGTCATCTGCTGCTCAGTGGCATACCGCAGTTTCACGAGGCCCCTCCGCAAGGACAGCTAACTTCCAGCAATTGTACACATTTTGCCATGGGGCAGACAGAAAAAATGTGTGTGTGGTACGCCAGTGCTGCTCTTATCCTCTAATACTCACGGACTCAGAGCATCGTTTTACTGGATACAGAACGAGCTGTTATCCTTGTACTCGGTGAAAGGAGAGACTGCCTTGCGTAAGCATTGGGGGGGGGGGGGTGGAAGAAGCAGTGGAAGGTCTAAGTCGACAAACAGAGCCTGCCCCCTCTGATGGATTGACATTGGGACTGAGAGACTGTCTCTAGGCTTGAATGCCTGTTTACTGTGAATGTGGGTGGCAGGGGCGTTTGCGTACGGCTAGCTACCACCATTCATCTGCATTAGGGCCACTTATTAAAAGGCAGCAATTTATTTTCTCCCCTTAGGTGGGAGGAACAAGAGAGGGAAATTGTGCCTTGGAAAGAATTGATTTTGTGGAATGAATGGAGCTAATGTGGTGTAATATTTATCTCCACTTGATTAATGAGTCACTGGGTGGCGAGGGAAACTTAATTGAACATCTCCCACAACCCTCTTTCTCTTTCTGTCATTCACTCTCTCTGTGGCTTTCTTTCTACCCCAGGACTACCACCTAACAGATGAGGCCGGTTCTCGGCTCTCAAAGATGAATGATGATCTCCCAGTGGCTTTGGCGTGTTTATTACGATTGGCATATTCTTCAGATCTACATGTTGAACGCCTACCCCACTCCCATGAAAAGTGACTTTAATGAGCCAGTCAAGCAGCCCCAAAGTCAGCCATCATAAGCCTGTGTATGAAGTGTTGCAATGCTGTCTCCTTCACTGCCATTCACACACTCCTCACAAAACAATGGCATTTGTCATGCATCTGTTTCTTCAGTCAACAGCAGAGACAGGTACGAGTATCAATTTATGCAGTACGTGAAAGGTAATAAGGCAGAGACACAACCGTGCTGTTCTGACTGTTTTCCAGGAAATATAATTAGTTGTTGGAATTGTTTGGTGCTTTATCAAATGTTTTGAGTGTTTCAGTCCAGTGCTATATTTCTTAATAAATTACTGTTAAGGGAGGAGGGGATTGCCTTCACCACAGCGGTCTAACTACCACGGCCTGACGGTGACTTCTACCTGAGACTCCAAGCCAAACCCTACAGAGTCCTTGGCCAAACCCTATCTGCAGTCCTCATCCGGTCCATTCTCATTTCCCCACTGATTCCTCATTCTCACATCCATTCCATTTCCCCACTAAATATTCAAAACCCATTTCATGTCGGGTCCTTAAACTCGTGAAATTATTGTTTCCTCTCAATAGACTCATCTCCTTTGCATAGTTGATCAGGCTGTTGATTGTGGCCTGTGGAATGTTGTCCCACTCCTCTTCAATGGCTGTGCGAAGTTGCTGGATATTGACGGGAACTGGAACACCCAGTCATACATGTCAATCCAGAGCATTCCAAACATGCTCAATGGGTTACATGTCTAGTGAGTATGCAGGCCATGGAAGAACTGGGACATTTTCAGCTTCCAGGAACAGTGTACAGATCCTTGCGACATGGGGCTGTGCATTATCATGCTGAAACATAAGATGATGGTGGCGGATGAATGGCACGACAATGGGCCTCAGGATCTCATCAAGGTATCTCTGTGAATTCAAATTGCAATCAATAAAATTCAATTGTGTTTGTTGTCCGTAGCTTATGCCTACACATACCATAACCCCACCGCCACGGGGTACTCTGTCCATAAGGTTGACATAAGGAAACTGCTTTCCCACACGATGCCATACACGCTGTCTGCCATCTGCCCGGTACAGTTGAAACCGGGATTCCGCCGTGGAAAGTGGTAAGGACTGTTCAACGTTGGTCTTACCAATCAGAATCTGTTCTTCAAGACTGTTTTGATCATGTGGACTGGGAAATGTTCCGGGTTGCGTCTGATTACAGTATCGACGTATGCACTGACTCAGTGACTGGGTTCATCAGGAAGTGCTAAGTGGATGTTGTTCCCTCTGTGACGATTAGAACTTATCCAAACCAAAAACAGCAGATAGATGGCAGCATTCTCGCAAAACTAAAAGCACAAACCACCACATTTAACCATGGTAAGGTGACTGGAAACA
This sequence comes from Salvelinus namaycush, assembly GCF_016432855.1. NCBI lineage: Eukaryota > Metazoa > Chordata > Actinopteri > Salmoniformes > Salmonidae > Salvelinus > Salvelinus namaycush. The sequence goes on from NC_052328.1 coordinate 25,444,970, forward strand.
TGGATGTGTACAAACAGACCAGCTATGACCTCTGTAAGGCAATCAAAGAGGCAAAAGACAAGACGCATGTGGCCTCCAGATAATCACGGATTATAAAGGGAAAGCCAGCCACGTCGTGGAAACCAACAACTCGCTCTGGGAAAAGCTAAACACGTTCTTTGCCCGCTTCAAGGAAAACAACACTGAGCAGTAACCGAAGGTCCCCGTCGCTCACGAGGACTGTGTGCTCCCGATCTCTGTGGCCACCGTAAGATGTTCAAGCGTGTTAACCCTCGCAAGGGCTCAGAAGGCATCCCAAGCCGCATCCTCAGAACATGTGCAGACCAGCTGGTTGGAGGGTTAACTTCTTATGGCTGCAGGGGCAGTATTGAGTAGCTTGGATGAAAGGTGCACAGAGGTGCCCAGAGTAAACGGCCTACTCCTCAGTCATAATTGCTAATATTTGCATATTATTATTAGTATTGGATAGAAAACACTCTGAAGTTTCTAAAACTGTTTGAATTATGTCTGTGAGTATAACAGAACTCATATGGCAGGCAAAAACCTGAGAAGTTCCATTTCCTGTTTGAATTTTTTCTGAGGGTGGCAGATTTTCAACCAAGCTCTCGTTGAAATTACAGTGAGATATTGATGAGTTTTCACTTCCTACGGCTTCCACTAGATGTCAACAGTCAATAGAACTTTGTCTGATGACTCTAATGTGAAGGGGGGCCAAAGGAGACAGGAATTAGTCACCACTGCCACGAGCTGACCACGCTTTGACCACGCGCGTTCACGTGATAGGCATCTCCGTTCCATCGCTCAACTGAAGTCAATCTAATTCTCCGGTTGGAACGTTATTCAAGATATATGTTAACAACATTCTAAAGATTGATTCAGTACTTCGTTTGACATGTTTCTACTGACTGTTATGGAACTTTTGGACATTTCGTCATGTTATAGTGGACGCGCTTTGTGACTTTGGAATTGTTTACCAAACGCACTAACCAAAGTAGCTAAATGGACAAATCAAGCATTTATTGTGGACCTGGGATTCCTAGGACTGCATTCTGATGAAGTTCATCAAAGGTAAGGAAACATTTATCATGTATTTTCTGGTTTCTGTTGAGCCCAACATGGCTGAGCTCTGTCTCAGATTATTGCATGATTTGCTTTTTCCGTAAAGTTGTTTTGAAATCTGACACAGCGGTTGCATTAAGGAGAGGTATATCTATAATTCCATGTGTATAACTTGTATTATCATCTACATTTATGATGAGTATTTCTGTTGAAACGATGTGGCTATGCAAAATCACTTGATGTTTTTGGAACTAGTGAATGTAACGCGCCAATGTAAACTCAGATTTTTTGTTATAAATATGAACTTTATCAAACAAAACATGCATGTATTGTGTAACATGAAGTCCTATGAGTGTCATCGGATGAAGATAATCAAAGGTTAGTGATTAATTTTATCTCTATTTCAGCTTTTTCTGACTGCTATCTTTCGCTGGAAAAATGGCTGTGCTTATTGTGGTTTGGTGGTGGCCTAACATAATCGTTTGTAGTGCTTTCGCTGAAAAGCATATTTGAAATCGGACACTTTGGTGGGATTAACAACAAGATTACCTTTAAAATGATATATTGTCATATCGATCCCTGTAGCGGGATTGCAGCCATAAGAAGTTAACCTTTTGTCAATAGGGGGTGCTATTTGCACTTTGTAATAATTTCGTTCCCAAATTAAACTGCCTCGTACTCAATTCTTGCTCGTACAATATGCATATTATTATTACTATTGGATAGAAAACACTCTCTAGTTTCTAAAACCGTTTGAATTATTTCTCTGAGTGAAACAGAACTCATTCTGCAGCACATTTCCTGTCAGGAAGTGAGATTTCTGAAATCGAGGTCCCTGTTCTGAGGTCAGTTTATAAGTCCCCATGTAAGCTATGGGGCTACATGCACTGCATACGCCTTCCTCTAGATGTCAGTAAGCGGTGAGAATTTGAATGGAGTGGATTGCACCATCTGGGGGACTATAAAAGCTCATGGAACGGAAGTACCGTTCTTTTCAACGGGGCGCCTGGCGCAAGAGGGACATCACAATGGCGTCCTGCAAAAGCTTTCGTTTTAGCAGTTCTATATCTCCGGTCATGTTTTTATTCGTTATAGGTGTTAAAGACATCATAAGGTAGTTAATTTAAACCGACTTATAGCAGTTTATATCAGTTTATTGCGATTTTCTGGGATTTCTTTGTGACGCGCTTTCACGAGTTGGACACCTCTCCAGTGGGTGGCTATCGTTAGCTGCTATTTCTACAGGAGAAGAGGACATCTTTCAACCAAAAGACGATTGTTCTGGAGAAAGGACACCTTGCCCAAGATTCTGATGGAAGCTCAGCAAATAGTAAGCAGTCTTTATGGTGTTAATTCGTATTTATGTTGACAAATGTCAAATAATAATTCCGCCATGAATTTCGGTGCGGTCTCGCTTTAGCGCACGCTGTATTGCGCAGTAACGTTAATTTTAAAAATCTAACACAGCGGTTGCATTAAGAACTAATGTATCTTTCATTTGCTGTCCAACCTGTATTTTTTTAGTCAAGTTTATGATTACTTATCGATTAGAATAGGTGCCTCTCCAAGATGGCGCCGGACAGATTGCTTGAAGTTTTGGCCACTAATCACATTGTATAACCACGATTTGTGCCGCTAAATATGCACATTTTCGAACAAACCCTATATGAATTGTGTAATATGATGTGACAGGACTGTCATCTGATGAAGAATATCAAGGTTAGTCAAAAATTATATATCTTTTGCCTGTTTGTTACGATCGCTAACCTTTGCTGCTGGTAAATGGTGTTGTGTTTCTGGCTATTGTGGTAAGCTAATATAATGCTATATTGTGTTTTCGCTGTAAAACACTTAGAAAATCTGAAATATTGGCTGGATTCACAAGATCTGTGTCTTTCATTTGCTGTACGCTGTGTATTTTTAAGAAATGTTTTATGATGAGTAATTAGGTAATACACGATGGTCTCTGTAGTTATTCTAGTTGCTTTGGTGAGAGTTGTGATGGTGGCTGCAATGGTAAACTATGATTTATACCTGAAATATGCAAATTTTTCTAACAAAACATATGCTATACAATAAATATGTTATCAGACTGTCATCTGATGAAGTTGTTTCTTGGTTAGTGGCTATTTATATCTTTATTTGGTCGAATTTGTGATAGCTACTGATGCAGTAAAAAAATGGTGGAGTAAAAAAAAGTGGTGTCTTTTGCTAACGTGGTTAGCTAATAGATTTACATATTGTGTCTTCCCTGTAAAACATTTTAAAAATCAGAAATGATGGCTGGATTCACAAGATGTGTATCTTTCATCTGGTGTCTTGGACTTGTGATTTAATGATATTTAGATGCTAGTATTTACTTGTGACGCTATGCTAGGCTATGCTAGTCAGCTTTTTTACTGACGGGGGTGCTCCCGGATCCGGGTTTGGGAGGAACTAGAAGTTAACCTGTCTCCTCCCTTTCATCTACACTGATTGAAGAGGATTTAACAAGTGACATCAACAAGGGATCATAGCTTTCACCTGGATTCACCTGGTCAGTCATTGTCAATGAAAGAGCATAATGTTTTGTATACTCAGTGTATACCGTATATACTGTATTCTAGTCAAGGCTCATCCTCTAAAGCTACTAAAGCTGTAGACACATTTTCTATTCAAAGTGGAAAAGACAAACTTCAGAAGCATTTTAAAACCTTAAATACACTACAAGTATAACTTCCTGTATTGCAGGAAAGTTCTCATGCAACAGGTTGATCAAATTAAGACCCTACATATGTAGGTTATTAAAATGGCTTCCTGACAGTCTGTGCCCTGTTTACCTTGTCATGAATAAGGCAATCCAGATTTTATCCCCGCTGTAATGATTACATAAAAGAGCATAGGAAAAAATGGCAAGAAGCATAGACCATTAAAATTTACTTGTGAAATGTTGTCAAAACAGTAGCTCCATCTTAGTCGTTCTGTTACCATTCTGCCTATTGTAACTGCCTCATTTGGCAAAGCCGACTACGACCATGAAAATCTCTGTGTCTGACCTTGAGAGAATGAGAGGATTGATGGGTAGAGCCTTGAGTTTAACAGACACAAGACAGTTTTCCTAAATCAAAAAGTGTGACCAAATTGACACCACACATGTTCTAGTTATACAAAACCTATTATCCCATCAAATTCATTTTTGTCTGAACCACACCGGTTGGTCAGCCTCTTTTCTCTGTTGGCGCTAAAGATTATGATTAATGAGACGGTTTGAGAGTGCGAGTTACCAAGTCGAGTTGAAGAATACGAGGTTGCTACGGCAACTGCACACAGTGTTGAGACAGGGATGGGAGGGGCCAAGCAATCATTTTGTCTTACCCTGTTATGATCATCTTGACTTACTATCATAAAACGCTTCAAGGCATCCTCTCCTCTTTCAACATCAGTAAAGAAAGACAATGGTGGTAGCATTGTATATCTGCTAGTCTATTTCATAAATGAGAAACTACAGAGCAAAAAGTACAGTGATATCTTCCAGGATGAAAACTGCCCAGAGTATCAACATCTCTAACCAGAACACTTCTCCAATATCACCACTCCTGGCCATACTGATACTAAAACAAGTTATCACATTTTGTCCACACAGCTAAACCAGGCTCAGTAAGGTGGCGTAAGAATCAGACCCAGACATGTTTACCTCATCATTCGTGTGGCACTTTGCAGACTTCCCAGGGTCGCCCATTACTGCTGACCCCAGCTGGAGCTCACTGTGGTGATAGACAGAGGGACGCTGGGGGTCAGTGCTGGAGCAGGCTGCTGGAGCTCTGTTAAACAGGATGTACAGCCAGGTCCTGTGGACACAGCTTTATCTGTTTTTTTATTACCTGGAGCTACTGAGGAAGCAGAAAAGGTCAGACTGGGCTATGCACCAGATTTACTTTACTTCCAATGCAACTGAGGGAGGCTCACTGTCATAGGTAGTGTGTTGCCTATGCACAAGGATAAACTTGCTAAATTTGCTGGACCTGCAGAAGTATTTACTGAAAAACCATAGTAAGTTCAAGCATACCACCTTGCCCATACATTGTAGTTGGTATTTCTCACACACGCAGGCATGCTCTAATATATTGCAAATGTATTCTCTCTTCTCACGTTCAAGCAACACTGGCGGTTTTCTTTGTTGTCCATTTTGGACACTAGTCCTGAAAACATCAAAACTCCCAGAGGGAAGTGGGATTGGAGGTACAGTCAAGTCCATCCCCTTCTCCCAATCACTAGAGGAAAAGCTCCTCCCCTCAATTAAAGACTGTGGTCTGGATTCTTCTCTTGGCACCAACGGAAATAGTTATTTGATCACGCCTGAGCAACTAGATAGGAATGGCATAAATTGTGATTTAAGATTGGTATTATTATACTCTCAAAAATTAAAAATTGACAATAATCTAATCAGGGAAATCTAAATACAGTGGAATCCAACCTCCCATCAACCAAATATATTTTCTGCTTTTAATTATGTGATAATGGAGGGAAAGAAGATTTGTGGCTAACCCGTTAGAGCACGTATCACACTCATTCCACGGAGGGCCACATTTCTGCGAGTTGATTAAGGTATACTTATACTTGATTAAGGTCACTAATTAGTAAGGAACTCCCCCTCACCTGGTTGTCTAGGTCGTAATTGAAAGGAAAAACCAAAAACCTGCAGACACTCTGCCTTCTGTGGAATGAGTTTGACACCCTTGCAGTACAGTATATTAGTGGTGTTGTGGAAGGTGTCAGAATGTATTAGGAGTGTGATCTACAGGTAAATACATCTGGCTCTAGTAAGGGCCTTAGATGAGCACTGGGTGAAGGGGAAAGGCAGCACGAGATAGACTTACACAAAAGGAGCTCATTGTTATCAAGCTCATTTTCAGACTGAACATTTGGTGAGAGGTTCCAGGTTATGGTAGAGCTCTTTGCAATGTATGAAAAGATTTCTCCTCAAGGCATTGTGTGTTTCTAGGAGAGGCACAGACAGAGGTAGTGTTGTGAACTGAAGATCACACTCTTAACACACTCTTACACCTTCCACAACACATCTAATATATGCTACTGGGTGAGCCACAAATCAACAGACAGACTTTGTCCAATTTGGACACTACTCCGGACCACATCCAGACTACCAGAGGGACGTGGAATTGGAGGTGCAGTCAAGCCTATCTCCTTCTCCCAATCACTAGAGGAGAAGATCCTCCATTATATCATTATTAACTTCTTCCAAGCACCAACCTTCTCCCATGAGTAGCCACCTTAACCTAAGCCACAATGATGTGAAGCAGGAGACTCTGATGGAGTGAAAGCATAATAAAGGGAATCAGATTCAGTACAACTTTCGGGGAAATATGGTATCACCAATAGTAAAAAGCATCACAACACAAGTAAGATGATTCTCGAAGATAGCACACGTATGTTGTATAGCACCCCCCATTTGTTGAACAACATGACACACTATTATGTTAGTCTTTTTACTTTATGAGAGTCTTTCATACAGTATGATCTGTTAACCTTTCTGGTGCAGGCGTTCCGATAGCGACCCGACTCGACAACATCAGGTGAAATTGCAGAGCGCAAAATTCAAACTACAGAAATAGAAGTATTTAACATTCATGGAAATACAAGGATCAAACATCAAAATAAAGCTTAACTTCTTGTTAATCCAGCCGCTGTGTCAGATCTCAAAAAGGCTTTACGTCGAAAGCACACCATGCGATTATCTGAAGACAGTGCCCCGCATACAAAAGCATGAAAAACATTTTTCAACCAGGCAGGTGCGCCACAAAAGTCAGAAATAGCGACATAATAAATGCCTTACCTTTCGGGATCTTCTTCTGTTGGCACTCCAAAGGTCCCAGCAACATCACAAATGTTCATTTTGTTCGATAAAGTCCTTCTTTATATCCCCAAAAACTCAGTTTAGCTGGCGCGCTTCATTCAATAATCCACCGGCTTCCCTCCTTCAAAATGCATACAAAATGAACCCCAAGCGTTACCAATAAACTTATCCAAACAAGTCAAAGAACATTTATAATCAAACCTCAGGTACCCTAATACGTAAATATACAATAAAATTTAAGACGGAGAATCGTTATTGTCTTTACCGGAGATAAACAACAAAGAACGCGCTCTCATCCACGCACATGAAAACACTACAGCCAAAATGGGAGCCACTTAGAAAAACTACAAATTATAGCTAATTTTTCCAAAAACAAGCCTGAAACTCTTTCTAAAGACTGTTGACATCTAGTCGAAGCTCTAGGAACTGCAATCTGGGAGGATTTCGCCTCATAATAAACATGACAGCCATTGGAAACAGTGGTAGTCTGAATTATTAATTTTTTTGGATGGTTTGTCATCTGGGTTTCACCTGCCATATCAGTTCTGTTATACTCACAGACATTATTGTAACAGTTTTAGAAACTTTAGAGTGTTTTCTATCCAAATCAACCAATTATATGCATATCCTAGCTTCTGGGCCTGAGTAACAGGCAGTTTACTTTGGGCACGCTTTTCATCCGGATGTCAAAATACTGCCCCCTAGCCCAAAGAGGTATTCCATTAGCCTTGCTTTCTGTTTTTACTATTGAGGCATAAATTAGAGAAAAAGTTTGGCTTTTCCCAGTGCATAAAATCTACAATGTCTCACAGTCTCAGGTCAGAATTAGACATTCAGACATTTTTCTCAAATGTCAAATTTCAAAGTTATTCCAAACATCAAATTTCAAAGTGTTTAAAGTTAAGTTTAGGAATTAACGCCCAATTTTTTAGATTAGGGTTAAGTTTAGGCATTAACTTCTAATTATTTAAGGTTAGGCATTAACTCCAAATGTTTAAGGTAATGGTTAAGGTTTGGGATAGGCTTAAAACCAAAATATCAAAAACAACTTTCTATCGCTGGATTTGAACATGCAATTTTTGGAACCAGAGGCAGATACATACGCCCGTCCCCGTCCACACCTACTTGAATGTAACAGCGCTCACTGTTGCCCCTAGTGGCCGGTGTCTACGTCATCTCCCGACGTCCTCAGACATGGATGGACGTCGAATACTGACTTGTATCACGAGTGACCTGCCTGCATAAAATTGGCACTTTTGCCAGTGGATGGATGTCGAATACTGACTTGTATCACGAGTGACCTAACTGCATAAAATTGGCACAAAAACATAATTGTCTTCAAAACAAAGCATGTGAGATCTGGAAAACCTGTCAAAAGCCCAACCTGGCCTTTTCTTTCGCCTACAGTGTGTGCTATTTTATATATACAGTTGAAGTCGGAAGTTTATATACATTTAGGTTGGAGTCATTAAAACTCGTTTTTCAACCACTCACACACAGATTTCTTGTTAACAAACTATAGTTTTGGCAAGTCGCTTAGGACATCTATTTTGTGCATGACACAAGTAATTTTTCCAACAATTGTTTACAGACAGATTATTTCACTTATAATTAACTGTATCACAATTCCAGTGGGTCAGAAGTTGACTGTGCCTTTAAACAGCTTGGAAAATTCCAGAAAATGTCATGGCTTTAGAAGCTTCTGATAGGCTAATTGACATTGTTTGAGTCAATTGGAGGTGTACCTGTGGATGTATTTCAAGGCTTACCTTCAAACTCAGTGCCTCTTTGCTTGACATCATGTGAAAATCAAAAGAAATCAGCCAAGACCTCAGAAAACAAATTGTAGACCTCCACAAGTCTGGTTCATCCTTGGGAGCAATTTCCAAATGCCTGAAGGTACCTTGTTCATCTGTACAAACAATAGTACGTAAGTATAAACACCATGGGACGACGCAGCCGTCATACCGCTCAGGAAAGAGACGCGTTCTGACTCCTAGAGATGAACATACTTTGGTGCAAATCAATCCCAGAACAAGAGCAAAGGACCTTGTGAAGATGCTGGAGGAAACAGGTACAAAAGTATCTATATCCACAGTAAACCCATTAGTCCTATATTGACATAACCTGAAAGGCCGCTCAGCAAGGAAGATGCCACTGCTCCAAAACCTCCATAAAAAAAGCCAGACTACGGGTTGCAACTGCACATGGGGACAAAGATAGTACATTTTGGAGAAATGCCCTCTGGTCTGATGAAACAAAAATAGAACTGTTTGGCCAAAATGACCATCGTTATGTTTGGAGGAAAAGGGGGGAGGCTTGCAAGCCGAAGAACACCATCCCAACAGTGAAACACGGGGGTGGCAGCATCATGTTGTGGGGTCCTTTGCTGCAGGAGGGACTGGTGCACTTCACTAAATTGATGGCATCATGAGGAGAGAAAATAATGTGGATATATTGAAGCAACATCTCAAGACATCAGTCAGGAAGTTAAAGCTTGGTCACAAACGGGTCTTCAAAATGGACAATGACCCCAAGCATACTTCCAAAGTTGTGGCAAAATGGCTTAAGGACAACAAAGTCAAGGTATTGGAGTGGCCATCACAAAGCCCTGACCTCAATCCTATAGAAACTTGTGGGCAGAACTGATAAAGTGTGTGCGAGCAAGGAGGCCTACAAACCTGACTCAGTTACACCAGCTCTGTCAGGAGGAATGGGCCAAAATTCACCCAACTTATTGTGGGAAGCTTGTGGAAGGGAACCCGAAACGTTTGACCCAAGATAAACAATTTAAAGGCAATGCTACCAAATACTAATTGAGTGTATGTAAACTTCTGACCCACTGGGAATGTGATGAAAGAAATAAAAGCTGAAATAAATCATTCTCTCTACTATTATTCTGACATTTCACATTCTTAAAATAAAGTGGTGATCCTAACTGACTTAAGACAAGGATTTTTTACTTGGATTAAATGTCAGGAATAGTGAAAAACTGAGATGAAATGTATTTGGCTAAGGTGTATGTAAACTTCCGACTTCAACTGTTATATATATATATATATATATATATATATATATATATATATATACACACACATTGTTATATATACAGTACCAGTCAAAATGTTGGACATACCTACTCAATCAAGGGTTTGTCTTTATTTTTACTATTTTCTACATTGTAGAATAATTACACACATGGAATCATGTAGTAGCCAAAAAAGTGTTAAACAAATCAAAATATATTTTATATTTGAGATTCTTCAAAGTTGCCACCCTTTGCCTTGATGACAGCTTTGCACACTCTTGGCATTCTCTCAACCAGCTTCATGAGGTAGTCACCTGGAATGCATTTCAATTAACAGGTGTGCCTTGTTAAAAGTAAATTTGTGGAATTTCTTTCCTTCTTAATGCGTTTGAGCCAATCAGTTGTGTTGTGTCAAGGTAGGGGTGGTATATATGGAACATAGCCCTATTTGGTAAAAGACAAAGTCCATATTATGGCAAGAACAGCTCAAATACGTAAAGAGAAACGACAGCCCATCATCACTTTAAGACATGAAGGTCAGTCAATACAGAACATTTCAAAAACTTAAAATGTTCTTCAAGTGCAATCGCCAAAACCATCAAGTGCTATGTTGAAACTAACTCTCATGAGGACCACCACGGGAAAGGAAGACCCAGAGTTTCCTCTGCTGCAGAGGATAACTTCATTAGAGTTAACTGCTCCTCAGATTGCAGCCCAGTAAATGTGTCACAGAGTTCAAGTAAGAGACACATCTCAACATCAGCTGTTCAGAGAACACTGCGTGGATCAGGCCTTCATGGTCGAATTGCTGCAAAGAAACCACTACTAAAGGACACCAATAATAAGAAGAGACTTGCTTGGGCCAAGAAACATGAGCAATGGACATTAGACCGGTGGAAATCTGTCCTTTGGTCTGATGAGTCCAAATTTGTGATTTGTTGTTCCAACCGCTGTGTCTGTGAGACACAGAGTAGGTGAACAGATCTCTGCATGTGTGGTTCCCACCGTGAAGCATGGAGGAGGAGGTGTGATGGTGGGGGTGCTTTGCTGGTGACTGTCTGATTTATTTAACACTTTTGGTTACTACATGATTCCATATGTGTTATTTCATAGTTTTGATGTCTTCACTATTATTCTACAATGTAGAATTTTTTTTAAATAAAGACAAACCCTTGAATGAGTAGGTGTATCCAAACTTTTGACTTGTACTGTATGTGTATACAAACCCTCCCCTATATTAGGCCTCTCACTGTCAAATGAGTTTATTTTCAGCAAACCTAACGTGTAAATATTTGCATGAACATAACAAGATTCAACAAGTGAGACAAACTGAACAAGTTCCACAGACATGTGGCTAACAGAAATTGAATAATGTGTCCCTGAACAAAGGGTGGGTCAAAATCAAAAGTAACAGTCAGTATCTGGTGTGGCCACCAGCTGTATTAAGTACTGCAGTGCATCTCCTCCTATTGGACTGCACCAGATTTGCAAGTTCTTGCTGTGAGATGTTACCCCACTCTTCCACCAAGGCCCCTGCAATTTCCCAGACATTTCTCGGGGGAATGGCCCTAGCCCTCACCCTCCGATCCAACAGTTCTTAGACTTGCTCAATGGGATTGAGATCTGGGCTCTTCGCTGGCCATGGCAGAACACTGACATTCCGGTCTTGCAGGAAATCACACACAGAACGAGCAGTATGGCTGGTGGCATTGTCATGCTGGAGGGTCATGCCAGGATGAGCCTGCAGGAAGGGTACCACATGAGGGAGGAGGATGTCTTCCCTGTAACGCACAGCGTTGAGATTGCCTGCAATGACAACAAGCTCAGTCCGATGATGCTGTGACACACTGCCCCCAGACCATGACGGACCCTCCACCTTCAAATTGATCCCGCTCCAGAGCACAAGCCTCGGTGTAACGAGCATTCCTTTGACGATAAACACAAATCCGACCATCACCCCTGGTGAGACAAAACTGCGACTCGTCAGTGAAGAGCACTTTTTGCCAGCCCTGTCTGTCCAGAGACGGTGGGTTTGTGCCCATAGGCGACGTTGTTGCCTGTGATGTCTGGTGAGGACCTGCCTTACAACAGGCCTACAAGCCCTCAGTCCAGCCTCGTCCAGCCTCTCTCAGCCTATTGCGGACAGTCTAAGCACTGATGGAGGGATTGTGCGTTCCTGGTGTAACTTGGGCAGTTGTTGTTGCCATCCTGTACCTGTCCCGCAGGTGTGATGTTCGGATGTACTAACACTGTGCAAGTGTTGTTAGACGTGGTCTGACACTGTGAGGATGTCCATCCTGTCTCCCTGTAGCGCTGTCTTAGGCGTCTCACAGTACAGACAATTTATTGCCCTGGCCATATCTGCAGTCCTCATGTCTCCTTGCAGCAAGCCTAAGGGACGTTCATGCAGATGAGCAGGGACCCTGGACATCTTTTTTTTTTTCAGAGTCAGTAGAAAGGCCTCTTTAGTGTCCTAAGTTTTCATAACTGTGACCTTAATTGCCTACCGTCTGTAAACTGTTAGTGTCTTAATGACCGTTCCACAGGTGCATGTTCATTAATTGTTTATGGTTCATTGAACAAACATGGGAAACAGTGTTTAAACCCTTTACAATGAAGATCTGTGAAGTTATTTGGATTTTTACGAATTATCTTTGAAAGACAGGGTCCTGTAATAGGAACATTTCTTTTTTTGCTGATATATATATATATATATATGAGAGAGAGAGAACCACACGACTTTACCAAGTCTGTATTTTTTTCTGTTTTAAAACAGAATTGGGAAAAAAGTTCCAAAATAAAAATACATCTGCAACAGTATTTTACCTTGAAGGGGCCAAACTCCAACAACTTCCTGCCACACGGGGGTAGGCCATACATACAAGACAGGTTAAAGGTCATCATTTTTTCTTTCTCCCAATTTTGTGATATCCAATTGTAGTTACAGTCTTGTCCCATCGCTGCAACTCCCGTATGGACTCGGGAGCGGTGAAGGTCGAGAGCCATGCGTCCTCCAAAGCAAGACCCTGCCAAGCCGCACTGCTCTCTTAACCTGGGAACCATCTGCACCAATGTGTCGGAGGAAACACTGTACAACTGCCGACTGTGTCAGGCTGCATGTGCGCGGCTCACCACAGGAGTCGCTAGAGTGCGATAGGACAAGGAAATCCCGGCTAGCCAAACCCTCCCCTAACCAAGATGACGCTGGGCCAATTGTAGGTCACCTCATGGGATCAAACCCGGATCTGTAATGATACCTCAGCACTGCAGTGCCTTAAACTGCTGCGCCACTTGGGAAGCCCTTAGAGTGCAGCATTTTAAGTAGATTTTTACTTTTTTGAGTATTGACAAGTTCTGTATCCTGTAGCTGTACTGTAAGTATAACCTATTCTATCAGAGCTCTGACAGTGGCCTGCCTGTGTGCTTTATGACAGGGCTGGGCCAAGCTGTGTGTTATATGCTCGGGGCTGAAAGCCAGTGGTGTACAGCCGGTACCCAGCAGCGTCTCTCTAACTCACACTAATGATCAAGGAAGAGAGGACACAGCAGCTCTATGTTTCAGACCCCCTGTTGTCTCTCTCCCAGCACCATGGAGTCAGTCTTGCTGCAGCCTTATGCTTCCTAATAAGCTTCTCTGTGAAGGTGCATATCATAAATGTCATTTCAGCTCATTTACTGCATTTCTAAACAATTTAAAAACTCTAAAATGCAATTTTGAGAACAGCGAAAACAAGCTAAATAGATCCAGCCATTATCACCTTGTTTCTGTAGCTTCATTGACCTGTCAATAGGGGACTTAACATTCTACAAACACATCATGCAAGAATTTGCTGCTATGCAATAGCTCAGCACATTAAAACTTTAGTTTCATGTCAAGTCAATCAGCAGTTACCTTGCCAAAGTCATCAACTACAACCATCATTACCGCTGCACTGTTCCCTGCAGCTGTGTCATGCACTCTCCATAAAGCCAGCCATACAAAAAGCCTTCCCTCCTGCTCCCAGGCAGCCGCATGGTTCCAAAGTCAGCCTGCTAATGCCACTAAACTGCATTTGCCTTAAAATCAGGATTGGAATGATTTTTGTAGCGTGTTTTTGAAATGTTGGTGTTGAGGTAGGGTATGGCCAGCAAACCCAGTTGATGCCCCTGGGACATATGGCTCTGCTTTGAAACAGAATGGACATTGGTTCCCTGCTCATTAACACCTTAGTCCTGTATAGCACAGTTGGTAGAGCATGGCACTTGCAACACCAGGTTTATGCGTTTGATTCCCACGGGGGACTTTTATGAAGAAAAACTAGTATGAGAAAATATGTAAATGTACACAGTTGTTCTGGATAAGAGAGTCTGCTAAGATGTTAATGTCCTCACAAACATAAATTAGCATAATAATAAAGAATCCATCAGTTTATGCTAAAACTACCTATTTTTTTGCATTGGATGAGTCTCAATCCACCACAACCGCCTATGCCGCATCTGTGGAGAAAGGTGACAGGGTTAGAGCGGTGTTTGTCGGACCATGAGACGTCTCAAAAATCGGTCTTCTCACAAAATTGTCTGTAGCGGCCGAATGGATTGGCCTGCAAACTATTATTACTACCCCTCTATGGAAAGATGAGACTGTCATGAACACGGTGGTGTTCTCCGTTTTGTTCTATGACCCCCACAAGCATCTTGGAACTTGTCTGAAGTCGGTACAGCCGATCTGCCAACTCTGTCTGTAGCGCTCGGACAGTTTGGGCTACACACTATTATGACCCGACTGTGGAAAGGTGAGAAAATGAATGTTAGTACAGTATACACAGTGCATTCGGAAAGTATTCGGACCCCTTGACTTTTTACACATTGTTACATTACATCCTTATTCTAAAATTGATTAAATAAATGTTTGTTCTCATCAATCTACACACAATACCCCATAATGACAAAGCGAAAACAGGTTTTTGAAATTTTTGCAAATATATTAAAAATGAAAAACATAAATACTTATTTACATAATCCCTTTGCTATGAGACTCAAAATTGAGCTCAGGTGCATCCTGTTTCCAGTGATCATCCTTGAGATGTTTCTACAACTTGATTGGAGTCCACCTGTGGTAAATTCAATTGATTGGACATGATTTGGATAGACACACACCTGTCTATATAAAGGTCCCACAATTGACAGTGCATGTCAGAGCAAAAACCTAGCCCTGAGGTCGAAGGAATTGTCCGTAGAGCTCAGAGAAAGGCTTGAGTCGATGGCACAGATCTGGGAAAGTGTCTACAGCATTGATGGTCCCCAAGAAAAAAGTTGCATCCATCATTCTTAAATGGAAGACTCTTCCTAGAGCTGGCCGTGCAGCCAAACTGAGCAAACGGGGGAGAAAGGCCTTCGTCAGGGAGGTGACCAAGAACCTGATGGTCACTGACAGAGCTCCAGAGTTCCTCTGTGGAAATTGGAGAACCGTCCAGAAGGACAAGCATCTCTGCAGAACTCCACCATTCAGGCCTTTATGGTAGAGTGGCCAGACAGAAGCCACACCCCAGTAAAAGACATGACAGCCCGCTTGGAGTTTGCCAAAAGGCACATAAAGGACTGTCAGACCATGAGGAACAAGATTCTCTGGTCTGATGAATGCAAGATTGAACTCTTTGAACTCAATACCAAGCATCACATCTGGAGGAAACCTGGTAACATCCCTACTGTGAGTAAAGTACAGAGAGATCCTTGATGAAAACCTGCTCCAGAGCACTCAGGACCTAACACTAGGGCAAAGGTTCACCTTCCATCAGGACAACGACCCTAAGCACAAAGCCAAGACAACGCTGGAGTGGTTTCGGGACAAGTCACTGAATGTCCTTGAGTGGCCCAGCCAGAGCCCGGATTTGAACCTGATCGAACATCTCTGGAGAGACCTGAAAATAGCTGTGCAGTGATGCTCCCCATCCAACCTGACAGAGCTTGAGAGGATCTGCAGAGAAGAATGGGAGAAACTCCTCAAATACAGGTGTGCCAAGCTTGTAGCGTCATACCCAAGAAGACTCCAGGCTGTAATCGCTGCCAAAGATGCTTCAAAGTACTGAGTAAAGGGTCTGAATACTTACATAAATGTGATCTCATTTTTTGTTAATTCGTTTAAAAAAATGCTAAAAACCTGTTTTTGCTTTTTCATTATGGGGTATTGCATGTAGAATGATGAGGGGAAAAAACAATTGAATCCATTTTAAAATAAGGCTGTAATGTGGAAAAAGTCAAGGGGTTTGAATACTTTCTGAATGCACTGTAACACACACACACACACACACACACACACACACACACACACAGAACAAAAATATAAACATGTAAAATGTTGGTCCCGTGTTTCTGATATAAAGGATCCCAGAAATGTTCCACATATTTGTTTACATCCAAGCTAGTGAGCATTTCTCCTTTACCAAGATAATCAATCCACCTGACAGGTGTGGGATGTCAACAAGCTGATTAATAAACAGCATGATCATTACACATTACACAGGGGACAATAAAAGGCCACTCTAAAATGTGCAGTTTTGTCACACAACGCCACAGATGTCTCAAGTTGAGGGAGCGTGCAATTGGCATGCTGAATACAGCAACGTCCACCAGAGCTGTTGCCAGAGAATTTAATGTTAATTTGTCGACCACAACTCGCTTCCAACGTTGTTTAAAAAATGTGGCAGTATGTCCAACCGGCCTCACAACCACAGACCACTTGCATGCCGTTGTTTGTACGAGCGGTTTTATGATGTCAACGTTGTGAACAGAGTGCCCCATGGTGGCGGTGGGTTTATGGTATGGGCAGGCATAAGCTACAGATAACACAAACAATTGCATTTTATCAATGGCAATTTGAATGCAGAGATACCTTGCCGTTCATCCACCACCATCAACTCATGTTTCAGCATGATCATGCACGGCCCCATGTCACAAGGATCTATACACAATTCCTGGAAGCTGAAAATGTCCCAGTTCTGGCCAGCATATTCACCAGACATGTCACGAATGCTCTGGATCGATGTGTACGACAGTATGTCCCAGGTCCCACCAATATCCAGCAACTTCGCACAGCCATTGAAGAGGACTGGAATAACATTCCACAGGCCACAATCAACATCCTGATTAACTCTATGCAAAGGAGATGCATGAGAAAAATGGTGGTCACACCGGATACTTACTTGTTCTCTGATCCACGCCCCTACTTTTTTGTTTGTTTCAGGTATCTGACCAATATCTGCTATCAAATAATTTGAAAACCATAGATTAGGGCCTAATGAATTTATTTCAAATCGACTGTAACTCAGTAAAAATATTTGAAATTGTTGTATTTATATAAGTTAACTATATACAGTACCAATCAAAAGTTCACCTTCTCATTCCAGGGTTTCTTTATTTTTACTATTTTCTACATTGTAGAATAATAGTGAAGACATCAATACTATGAAATAACACATAGAATCATGTAGTAACCCCCAAAAAGTGTTAAACAAATCAAAATCAGAACTTTGAAAGTTTCTTCAAGTGTAGTCGCAAAAACCATCAAGTGCTATGATGAAACTGGCTCTCATGAGGACCGCCACAGGAAAGGAAGACCCAGAGCTACCTCTGCTGCAGAGGATACGTTCATTAAATTTACCAGCCTCAGAAATTGCAGCCCAAATCAATGTAACAGACATCAACATCAATTGTTCAGAGAGACTGCGTGAATTAGGCCTTCATGGTTGAATTGCTGCAAAGAAACCACTAAAAAAGACACCAATAAGACACCAATTTCTTTTGCCAAGAAACATGAACAATGGACATTAGACCGGTGGAAATCTGTCCTTTGGTCTGATGAGTCCAAATGTTAGATTTTTGGTTCCATCCGCCCTGTCTTTGTGAGACGCAGAGTAGGTGAACGGATGAGCTCCGCATGTGTGGTTCCCAATGTGAAGGAGGTGTGATGGTGTGGGGGTGCTTTGCTGGTGACACTGTCAGTGATTTACTTAGAATTCAAGGCACACTTAACCAGTGTGGCTACCACAGCATTCTGCAGCGATAAGCCATCCTCTCTGGTTTGCGCTTAGTGGGACTATCGTTTGTTTTGAACAGGACAATGAACCAACACACCTCCAGGCTGTGTAATGGCTATTTTACCAGGAAGGAGATTGATGGAGTTCTGCATCAGTTGACCTGGCCTCCACAAATCACCCGACCTCAACCCAATTGAGATGGTTTGGGATGAGTTGAACCGCAGAGTGGGAGGAAAAGCAGCCAACATGTGCTCAGCATATGTGGGAACTCCTTCAAGACTGTTGGAAAAGCGTTCCAGGTGAAATGGTTGAGAGAATGCAAAGCTGTCAAGGCAAAGGGTGGCTACTTTGAAGAATCTCAAATATATTTTGATTAACACTTGGCTACTACATGATTCCACATGTGTTATTTCGATGTCGTCACTATTACTCTACAATGTAGAATATAGCAAAAATAAAGAAAACCCTTGAATTAGTAGGTATGTCAAATTGACTGGTACTGTATTTCCATGAATATTTCATGCAATTATTCCTTTACAATTTTTATGCACTATTTATCAAGCATGTTTAGTGCACCTTACAGGTTTATATGCATCTAAAGCATATGCTAAAGGGGACACGTATGTCCTGAATGGCCAGGCGAATATTTGAGGAAATAGAATGGATGTGAGAATGAGGAATCAGTGGGGAAATGAAAATGGACCGGATGAAGCCAAGGGTTGCAGATGAAGGATCCAGAGGGGTTGACTCTGTAGGGTTTGGCTTGGAGTCTCTGGTAGATATCACCCTCATGCTGTGGTAGTTAGGCTGCTGTGGTGAAGGCAATCCCCAAAAAGGGAACGCCAAGTTAGTCGAACCCTGGAGGGGAAGTTAGCTTTTCTGGACTGCAGGTGCTGAATGATTGGCGATATAGCTGAGTTAGTACAGGCATACAGATGAGATGCCTACGGAGTGAGCCAACCTTAGACCCCAGGAGAGCACGCAGAAGCAACGGTGGCAAGGAAGGAAAAAAAACTCCCTTGATTGAAGAAAACCCTTGAGAGGAACCACGCTCAGCTGGGGAGCCAATCCTCTTTTGGTTGGTTGGGTAGGATATGGTGCATGAGGTAGATGGTGTCCTTGAAATGAGGCAGAGACTGGATGACATTCTGCCTGAGGCTATGCAGATTGAGAGATGAGCATGTTGGGAGCCTTCCTGATGTTAGAATGGATGTTGCAATGATAGGCTTGTGAGGAACAGCAGCCGAGGAGTTGTCCGGGATGCCATGGAAGCAGCGCCGATGTGGAAGGAGTGTCTGAAGAATTGGTCAGTAGGATAGTCGGACAGGGATGGTATTTGTCTCATTGGTGAGAGAACCAGAATCGGTGATGAATGGTGGAATGGATAGAGAGGGACGTTGAGATTGTCTGAGCTGCAGGAAGCAGGTGAGTGGCTCATAAGGGCTGAGGGTAGATGATAGGTGGAAGGGGTAGACTGGTGTGGTTATGCCAAACTTATCGGTTTTGCTGTATTTGACGGTGAAGATGAGGGTATATGACACACTGAAATTATATGGGTTGTAGATGGCAGATGATGTAAACTCTGAACGTCGCAGGAATCCCAATATAAATTGATTCTAGTGTGGAAGAGACTGATGGAGATGTAATCAGACCACAGCATCTGGATGCAAGCAGACAAGATGTCGAGTGTGATGGATTGACGGCAAGGGGGGTGGTCGACTTCAGTGCATTGGAGGCCCTTGAGAAGGGAGACTTTCTGGTGAGGAGGAACATGAAGACCCAGTAAGCAACTTGAGAAAGAAGTTGATCCCAGCCAGTAACATCCTGAAGGAGGATGTCTGCATGGAGAGGGATGAGCTGGCATGGATGACGAAGGCAGACATGGTGACCAAGTTGGAGGGAAAAGGCAGGTGATAGATGGTATAGAAACGCTGGAACCATCTCCAGGCTCACCAGTAAGAGGACAGTGTACTTGGTGCAATGGCTGATCAGATGGAGAGGAGCGACTGGAAGATGAGTTGAAGGAGTGGATGGTTCTCACGGTAAGGTTGCCATGGAATAAGAAGGGACTGGGGTTGGTAGGGGTTCTGCATACAGGGCCAAGTGCCTGAACTTGTGAAATTGGAGGCGGGACAGAGAATCAATGATTGAGTTATATTGGCTGGGTACATGTGCAGCTCTGAGAAGGAACTGATGGGTGACGGATAGCCAGGTTAGACATCTTAGGAAACTCGTGATTGGGGGGGAGTTAGAATGGCCCTTGTTAATGATGTGTATGATGGAAGGTTGTCAGAAAGGATGAGTTTAGCCCTTCTGGACCATTTGTTCACCCAGAGAGAAGTGGCTACAACAATTGGGTGCAACTTGAACAGGGCAGAGGGGCCTGCAGGAAATTAGGCTAATTCTGGAGGCAGCAAATGAATGACCGCTGTAGAAACCTATGTACCCGATGGAAGGGGCAGCATCGGTGAACAGCTGTAAGTATTTGGGACAAGAGACAGTCATCAGAAAAAGTTGATGCCATTCCAATGACTGAGAAGGTGCCAAGGCCTGAGCTCTGAGAGGTACGAGGTGTCGAAAACCATGGTGAAGCAAGGAAGGCGGCCAGGGAAAGAAGGTGGGACAGGAAGGACTGCCTTGAGGGATGATCCTGATGGAATAATTCAGGTGGCCCAGCAGTGAAAGCAGCGAATGTTTAGTGTAGTGGGGAGATTCCAAGTAATTGGACAGGAGGAGGGAATTGTGCTGAAGTTTGCCGAGAGGCAGGGAGGACTGAACGGGCAATGTGTCCAGTATGATGCAGAGGAATTCGAAGTGAGTAAAAGGGCCTTCTGTCTTCTCCTCAGAGAGAGGTATTCTAAGGCAGCTGAAGGTGGAGATGAGGGTGGAGAGGCACAGGGCTGGAGGTGATGAAGGGGTGCCAATAGAGAGGAAATCATTGAGATGGAGAACAAAAGGAAGCCTGTTGTCATTAAGTAAGATCCAACAGAGGGCCTCGGCTAAGGTGTAGAATATTTGATGGCTGCTCTTGCGAGTATTGCAAGGGGAAGTCAGGACTGAGGATGAGGCTGTTGACACTGGAGACTGCAGTTTTGTGGGGGGGGAGGGGGGGGAATCAGTGGTGAGATTCTTGGCAGAATACTTTAGGTTGGAAATTCTGAGGAGACCGATGTGGTAGATGGAAAATGGCAGAGAGGAGAAGGTGCCAATTATAACTTGGAGATTACTTCTGGTTCGTCAAGTGCAGAATGGAGGTTGGAGCAGAAGTGAGGAGTGCAAGGAGTCGAAATGAGACCGGGAGAAAACCCAATTCAAGCAAATCGGAAAAATTAGGGGTCAGGGTGAAGGTCCATGTCCGCAGCCATGGCGATGACATTGATGGGGTGGTGAAGTTGGCCAGCAGTCATTTATCAGCAGAAGGAGGAGTGGGTTTCTGGGGGCAGGAGGTGCGGGCGTGGGCGCCACTAGAAAATGTGCAGGTGTGGAGGAGCTTGCATGACAAAGCGCTGCAGCCGTAGTTATTGAAATTGTTGCAGATCATGTAACCTCCAGAGAAGAGTATGGGACAAACACGGTGGTCCTTCCTCCCTGAGGCGGCAGCTAAGGCAGAATGTTGTCTAACATGAGGAAGAGGGTAGGGCAGGAACAGCAAGCAGATGCAGGGAAGAGGAAGCTTCAGGGGCCAGTGAGCATGGAGCATAGGTTGCAGGCGGTGGCGTGGTGGGATGGGCTGCCACAGAGGTCGCAGGCAAGAGACACTTTGCCGGAGAAGATGTGACAGAGCTCTACTTCGACAGCACCCCAATATGTCATGATGTTCCATTGCTGGAGCATGGAGGCAGCGCTGCTGAGAACCGGCGATGGTAGTCATAAAAGGTTGCGG
The DNA here is from genome assembly GCF_016432855.1 of Salvelinus namaycush. Classification (NCBI taxonomy): domain Eukaryota; kingdom Metazoa; phylum Chordata; class Actinopteri; order Salmoniformes; family Salmonidae; genus Salvelinus; species Salvelinus namaycush. The sequence goes on from NC_052328.1 coordinate 25,466,803, forward strand.
CGACAAAACGGACAGCCAGATCCATGATGATGGATTGGTAGTCATGCAACTCTTGTCGGCAAGAACAATGGGCTGAGCAGATGACATCTCTTGTAGGATCTGCTGGTCGGAGAGAGGAAGAGACTGGAGGCGGATTGAAGATCAGGTCGTTGGGTGAAGGATGAGCTGGGGAGGCCGTAGAGAGGGAGTGGTGGGGCAGAGGGCGGGGCGTGGCTGCGGCCGGCAGTGAGGACTGGAACAGAGAGGCAGTTAGTCAACTGAACTGGAACAGGGTCGCAGCTTGGAGGGTGGCGGGCCTGTAACTGGCTGAGTAGGTGGGGATGTGAGAGGTCGTTGCTGGCAGAGAGAAAAGGCGAGACGCTGCAGTGCTGGCAGAGGTGAGAGAGAGAGAGAGAGAGAGAGAGAGAGAGAGATCAACACTGGCAGATAAAGGGTGAGCCACTGCCAGAGCAGCGGTCACAAGCCAGCGAGACCTGGAGGGGGAGGGGAGCTGGAGGCTGTGAAGACAGGCAAGGTAGCCGGAAGGCCAGAGCGTGGAACCGGAAGACAAGTTGCATCGCCGGCAGAGACAGAGCATGAGAGGTGGGGGATAAAGGAAGCAGTATGCTGAGAGAGAAAGGCGGTCGCTGTCAGAGAGAGAGAGAGGGTGAGCCACTGCCGATGCAGCTGTCACGGGGCCAGTGAGAAAAATAGGAGCAAGAGGCAAGGAAGCCAAGGGGCTAGGGCAGGGAGGGAGGGAGGGATGGATGGATGGAGAGTGGGAAAAGTTGACTATAAGGCAGACAAGTAGGTGGGGACACACACATACAGAGAGATGGAAGGCCCTTGGTGGGGGCGGAGCCATGGCATCCAGGATGTTTACACCCCCCAAACAAGGCCTGTTGTTATGATAGAACAGGACCCCTCTTTCCCGGAGCTCCTTCTGTATCCTGGAAACCGTCCAGTCTGACGGTACTAAAGGCCTGGTTTTGCATGCCTAAGAGGTTGAAGTGGGAGTAGAGGGGAGGGGTTCTGTAGATTGGAGGGATGGTGGGGCCCCGAGCCTGCATGCATGAAGAGAGGCGAAGCTGGTGAGCTCCTGCGAACACGATGGTGGGGAGATCAGCCTGGAAGCCGGCCAAGGCATTCTTTGTAAGGCCTGGAACGGTGGCAGGGCACCAAGACAATGGACCATAGCCATCTAGTTAGAGGTGGTGTGTCCCTGATAATGGAGAGTCTGAAACTTGATCTGAAAACATCTCAGAATCCGACGTGATGAGATCAAACACCATTGTAAAAAAAGTAAGCTAACTTAATAAGTAACTAAGTAAACTTTGAGAAGCACTTTCGATAAATTGAGGCTTGTATCTTGCATGCGATTCAAAACAGAGAGCAGAATTACTGTTTGGTCATGTTTAAGTAGGGTGGTAATGGCGATTAATTAAGGAGAGTTAGAAAAAGGTGTTGAGGTAGATTATCAGTTAGTAGCAGCTGATGCTTGTTTGAATTACATTCAAGGCAAATAGTTAAGTGTTGCAAACAGTAGTTGAGGCTGATTAGCAATGGTTAGCAGCTGGTGCTTGTGGAGTTGCTAGGGAGCTGCGAATCAAGGCAGCTAGTTAAGTGTTGCACGCAAGTCTGGTCCTTTCTCCTGAATTTTTGTTCATCCTTAACACCATTAAACTTCAGGCAATGTGTAGGCACCGAGGCACAGATATCCGCCTGCTGTACCTATACCTCAGAAGGCTACTGTAACCCCAATTAATTGAGAATGAAACCTCGCTGTAATATAAACTAACTGTGTTGTATTACACAATGCTGAGTGGCTAAACTACTGTAGCCCGCAGGTTACATTGTCTCCCATGATGAAGCTGGTGTTGTGCCATGGCTAAGTCCTTGTTTTCTCTGTACTGGTGACACCAGGAGTGGCTTTGTTTGATGAGGCTCTGCTAATGGATTCCTTTGATGCACTGGAGAAATAAGACAAATGACTTTACCTTTCACTGCCTTATCACTGCTAATTACACATCTGCCAATATTAGCTCTGGTTTGGATGTCCCCGTTCCACACTAGTCACCCCCCTCTATTAATTATAAGCTGTTTTAGACAAATGTGTGTTTTAGTATCAAATTAGAGCGGTGTGTGTGTGTGTGTGTGTGTGTGTGTGTGTGTGTGTGTGTGTGTGTGTGTGTGTGTGTGTGTGTGTGTGTGTGTGTGTGTGTGTGTGTGTGTGTGTGTGTGTGTGTGTGTGTTTATGAAAGCATGTGTGTGAATCAGACCTGGATTCAAATACTATTTAAAATATCTCAATTACTTTCGCATACATTCAAAATAAGTTTTACCTTATATATTATTTCGATAGACAAGTAGTTGAAAATATTAATGTATTTGGAAATACAGTTTCAATACAATTCTAATACACTGACTCAAATACACTCCCATGCATTTAACCAAGGTATTTGAAAATCGCATTTGAAAACCAAGGTATTTCAAAATTTTATAACCATTAAAATACTCATAAAGTATAAAAGTACTATTTGAAATAAACGTCTATTTGTATCCAGGTCTGGGCAGTCCATAAGCGCTGCACAGACGAAGGATATCAAGGATCTGGAAAGATTCTGTGTGGAGGAATGGTCTGAGATGTGTTCTCCAATCTTATATCATTATTTTAGAAAAAGTCTCAGTGTCGTTATCCTCACAAGGGGAAGGTGATGGAGTATTGACAACAGGGAATCCAAAAATGTTTTATAATTATATTTAATTCAAGTTGGAGTAGAATGTTGCCACCACTGCAATACCCCCCCCCCCCCCCCAATATGATGAATATTATTTATTTTAAATATATTTTTGCCAAGATGTGCTTTTAATATCAAAGTAACAAGTTACACAGGGACATGCTGTGCTTACCCTGTGATAATCTAATAAGAAGCAGTTATGAAAAGCTTGTTGTGTGGGTAAGCCTGGGGTAAGCTCTGCACATTTAGGCGTGTCTACATCATTTGGCGCTCACATCTCTTGAACTGAACAAAACTAAACAAAGCTGAACAAAGCAAAAACAACCTAACAACTATACAGATGTAAGATCTTAATTTGAGCTAGTTTGCTATAGGAGGAAAATAGTTCTGCATCTACAGGAAATATGAATTATTATGTGTATTATAATTAATGGATATTTTGTATTAATATATTTTTCGTTAGGGCAAATCAAGTCTGAAATTTCAAAGTGGTAATTACAAACTTTAGAAGCCTTTTTAAAACTGAAATATAAGTTAGCATTTTCTCAGCAACAAAAGATTTATGAAATTAAGATCCAACATCTGTACTGCACCTCAAACAATTTTCCAAGTTGGATTTCCAAGGAAAACTTGTTATAATTCAGAGAGGGAAACCACCACCTGCGCTTCCTGACCTTCATCAGAGGATGGGACAGAAAATAATCAGATTGGGACAACGACACACTGCTGATGGCCTCTGGATATGATACCTGGCTGTCAAAAGCATCAATCGGCTTTCTGCTGATGGAGACTTTCAGCGGAAATGATGCACTCTTTCGTGTTGCAGAATAAATGAATGCAAAATAAATGAATGGACATGGAGTTCTGCTGTGCACAAATCAGTGACATGGTGAATGTTGTGGATGCCCAGAGACAAGAGTTTGACCACTTCTATGATCGCTGTCACCGAGAGGTTCACCCTGAAGGACAGACAAATGGACTTAATTTACAAGTAAAGGTATGCCTAAATGCATTTTCCTTTCCCATTTGCAGGTTAGGCTACTGTTGAATGAACATGAGAATAGACAACATCCCTTTGAGGCATTTGATTTATCCAGCTAGAATTTGGTTTTGATGTGACACTTTTTACACGTTTTGAACTGTACCTCTTTTGTAATTTCGATTGCTGATATGTGTGTAATACTTTTTTGTATATTAATATTTAGCTCACAAACACACACACATAAAATGTCACACTGCTCAACTCAACCACCGCGCGGCATTGGAAGAATTGTAAATCCATACTGAAAGGCTATTCAGATTAAATGTGTCCATAGATTGGTCTTTTAGTGCCACCTATTGGTTGTAACTGTGGATGCTTCATTGGTCTATGGCTGAGCTGAGCTGAGTGGTGTGTAATTTTGTAGAATGATATGAACTATACCACCATCGGAGGCTTGTGTATCTTGGCTACATTGGTATGTGTACTAAACAAAATATAAACGTAACATGCAACAATTTAAGTTACAGTTATGAGGAAGTCAGTTAATTTAAATAAATGCATTAGTCCCTAATCTATGGATTTCACATGACTGGGAATACACATACGCATCTGTTGGACACAGATTTTTTTTAAAAATGGACTTCACAATGGGACTCGGGATTTCGTCACAGTATTTTTGTGCATTCAAATATGCCATCGATAAAATGCATTTAGGTTCGTTGTCTGTAGCTTATGTCTGTTCATGCTATAACCCAACCGCCACCATGGGGCATTGTTCACAACATTGAAATCATCAAACCACTCGTCCACAAGACGCCATACACGTGGGCTGCGGTTGTGAGGCCGGTTGGACATACTGCCAAATTCTCTAAAATGACGTTGAAGGCGACTTATGGTAGAGAAATAAACATTAAATTATCTGGCAACAGCTCTGGTGGACATTCCTGCAGTCAGCATGCCAATTGCACGCTCCCTCAAAACTTAAGACATATGTGGCATTATATTGTGTGACAAAACTGCACATTTTAGAGTGGCCTTTTATTGTCTCCAGCACAAGGTGCACCTGTGTACGGTTCATGCTGTTTAATCAGCTTGCCGATATGCCACACTTGTCAGGTGAATGGATTATCTTGGCAAAGGAGAAATGCTCACCAACAGGGATGTAATAAAATTGTGCACAACGTTTTAGCAAAATAAGCTTTTTGTGCGTACGGAACATTTCAGCTCATGAACATGGATGTCAGCTAATGCTGACACTGTTGTCATTGCAGTTTTGCTCAATATACGGCAAGCTTGCCTTACCTTTTCTATGTACACTCACTAGAATAGGCATGGATCTGGCCACTCAAGCACTGGGGTCATGTGGCCTTGTCACCTATTGATTTTGAACTTCATTCACATTCAATTTAAGCACCACTATCCAGAACACCCCATGCGGCTCTTGGATCGATCCTCATTTTGTAATGGCCCACATGTTTATTGAAGAATAAGCATTTTAAAGCCTTATTATTGTGATCCAACAGGGTTGAGTCAGAGCGGGCTGCTGACTGTGGCAGAGCACGGTAGCAGTGCCATGGAAAAACTCATAGATAGATTTTGATTTAATTGTTATAATTGGGTGTGTTGTATATCTCAAAAAAGCTTTTTGAAAACAATTAAACCAAGCACTCATAGTAATGTCCATACGACAGATTATATTCTGTTACTGAATCACTTCTCCTTAAGTGATAATGCTTGTGAAGCCGGTGTTTGGAGGATACAGTGCATTCAGAAAGTATTCAGACACCTTGACTTTTTTCACACTTTGTCACGTTACAGCCTTATTCTAAAATGGAATCAATAAAACATTTTCCTTATCAATCTACACATATAATGACAAAGCGAAAACAGGTTTTTAGAAATGTTTGCAAATGTATTAAAAATACAAAAACAGAAATACTGTAACGGGCTTCCTCCTTCTCTTCATCCGAAGAGGAGTAGCAAGGATTCGACCAAAATGCAGCGTTGGAGTTATACATATTATTTATTACAAGGAACAGAACGAAGACGGAAAAACTCTTGAACAACAATACAAAACAACAAACGAAGTAGACAGACCTGGACTACGAACTTACACGTAACGAAGAACGACCGAACCAGTACTGACTACAAACAAAACGAACGAACGATACAGTCCCGTATGGTGCAACAAACACAGATACAGGAAACAACCACCCACAACAAACAATGTGAAAACACCTACCTTAATATGGCTCTCAATCAGAGGAAATGAAAACCACCTGCCTCTAATTGAGAACCATATCAGGTCACCCATTAACCAACATCGAAACACATAACATAGACTGCCCACCCAAACTCACGCCCTGACCGACTAACACATACAAAATAACAGAAAACAGGTCAGGAACGTGACAAATACCTTATTTAAATAAGTATTCAGATCCTTTGCTATGAGACCCGAATTGAGCTCAGGTGCATCCTGTTTCCATTCATCATCCTTGAGATGTTTCTACAACTTGATTGGAGTCCACCTGTGGTAAATTCAATTGACTGGACAGGATTTGGAAAGGCACATACCTGTCTGTATAAGGTCCCACAGTTGGCAGTGCATGTCAGAGCAAAAACCAATGCCATGAGGTCGAAGGAATTGTCTGTAGAGCTCTGATACAGGATTGTGTCGAGGCACAGATCTGGGGAAGGTTACCAAAACATTTTGGCAGCATTGAAGTTCCCCAAGAACACAATGGCTTCCATCATTGTTAAAAGGAAGAAGTTTGGAACCACCAAGACTCTTTCTAGAGCTAGCCGCCCAGCCAAACTGAGAAATTTGGGGAGAAGGGCCTTGGTCAGAGAGGTGACCAAGAACCTGATGGTCACTCTGACAGAGCTCCAGAGCTTCTCTGTGGAGATGAGAGAACCTTCTAGAAGGACAAACATCTCTGCAGCACTCCACCAATCAGGCATTTATGGAAGAGTGGCCAGACAGAAGCCACTCCTCAGTAAAAGACACATGAAGGCCAACTTGAAGTTTGCCAAAAGGCACCTAAAGACTTGCAGGGCATGAGAAACAAGATTATCTGGTCGATAAAACCAAAATTGAACTCTTCGGCCTGAATGCACCATCCCTACGGTGAAGCATGGTGGTGGCAGCCTCATGCTGTGGGGATGTTTTTCAGCGGCAGGGACTGGGAGATTAGTCAGGATCGAGGAAAAGATAAACGGAGCAAAGTACAGAGAGATCCTTGATGAAAACCTGCTCCAGCGCCCTCACGACCTCAGACTGGGGACGAAGGTTCACCTTCCAACAGGACAACGACTCTAAGCACACAGCCAAGACAAAGCAGGAGTGGCTTCAGGATAAGTTTCTCAATGTCCTTGAGTGGCCCAGCCAGAGCCCGGACTTGAACCCGATCGAACATCTCTGGAGAGACCTGAGAGGATCTGCAGAGAAGAATAGGAGAAGACTTGAGGCTGTAATCGCTGCCAAAGGGGCTTCAGCAAAATACTGAGTAAAAGGTCTGAATACTTATGTAAATGTATTATTTCCGGTATTTTGTTTTATAAGTTTGCAACTGTAACGGAGACGCTGTGATTCAAGAAGTAGATGCAGGTGAAACATTTAATAAAACAACTGTCACGTGTGCTCCTTCTCCGGTCTCTTGGTCACCAGGCTGCTCGTTATGGTGCACACCTGTCACCATCGTTACGCGCACCTGCGCGTCATCAGACTCCCTTTGGTTCCTTCCCCAGGCGTTATTGTTTCTGTTTCTGTTTCATGTCTGTGTATTGTCAGTGTTTCTTGTTTTGTATTATGTTGTGTTTATTTATTAAAACACTCACTCCCTGAACTTGCTTCCCGACTCTCAGCGCACATCGTCACAGAATAACGCCTCACCTAATGGAAGCATCAGGGAGTTTTTTTTTTTTGTTTCAATGGGAATGACGTCTGGTCCAGGAGCCGCTACAGGCTCTCATGCCTCAGATAGATCGCCAGGCTCCCCTGCCTCCACCGGCTCGTCAGGCTCTCATGCCTTAGCCGGATCGCCAGGCTTCCCTGTCTCAGCTGGTCTGTCAGGTTCCTGCGCTCCATCCGGCGACAGGTTCCCGCGCATCATCAGGGGTGACCGGTCCGCTCCTGATCCCCGGGATTGTCCCTTTGGTTGGCGTCCTGCGGCTGGAGCCGAACACGCCGGGAGGGGGAACCGTCATGTATGCTCTCTCTCCGGTGCTCTAGGTTGCCATGCTCCCGCATCTCACCCGGACTGACAGGTTTCCTGCGCCGGCTGAGCGCAGGAAATAATCTGTTGATTATTCTTTGTATACATCCATAAAAATTATGCTGATTCATGATTTCAATTGGCTGAGAAAAGCTGCCACATCCCGACCCCCGACATGTTCCTTAATATGGGACAGCTGGAGATCGAATTTGAATATTGAAACAATGTTGGAAATGTCAGAGAGACAGACAGCGTTTATACAAATTGCTGTTGAAAACGAAATGTTTTTCTGAAAGGAATGTGAGATAATGTCTAGATGCTTTTAATAGTGGAGGTCAAGGTTATATATTGCCTGGCTGGGCTGTTGAGACAGTGGATTGCACAGTCAGATGGAACAGAGTAAATAGGCATTTTAACATCATAGATTTCAATTGTGGAATAGACACCGGCTGGAATGTGGTTTTAACCAATCAGCGTTCAGGATTAGTCCCACCCGTTGTATAAAGACAAAATAATGCAACCAAATGTTAAACTCAGCTCATACTAAACTCGAGTGAGTGTCTAATGTTTTCGATCCACTCATGTGAGCACTTAGATTTAACTAGATGCAATAAGCTGGTTGTTAAGTGTTTTCTGTTTGTCAAGGAAATTGCTGTTATGCTGTACAAATGGCTGTGTAGCAATAGAGACAACTGTGCTGAAATCTCCAATTGCATTTGGGTTACCATCTGTAAGAGGGAATTGGATCGGAGGCTCATGTGTAATGTCATCTTTCTTTATACCATATTCTTAGACAAATTATGTAATATATGATGTAATATTGAAAATGGATGCTGATAACAATTGAATTAGAACGGTATTAGAAGGTACACCAATACAGTATATCATAATAATCTACATGTGTTATAGAGACGATGAAACCGCAAGACATGCTCCAGTGCATAGTGTACATATTGTACATAGTGTTCATAGTGTACATAGTATACATAGTGGTCATAGTGCTCATAGTGTACATAGTGTTCATGGTGCTCATAGTGCTCATAGTGTACATAGTGTACATAGTGCACATAGTGTTCATAGTATACACAGTACATAGTGAACATAGTGTTGATAGTGCTAAAATTGTTCATAGTGTACATAGTGTTCATAGTTATCATTGTGCACATAGTGTTCATAGTGTTCATAGTGTACATATTGTACACAGTGTACTTTGTGGTCATAGTGCTCATAGTGCACATAGTGTACATATTGTACATAGAGTTCAGTGTGCGTAGTGCTCATAGTGTACATACTGTACATTATGTACACTATGTACACTTTGTACACTGTGTGCATAGTGCTCATAGTGCTCATAGTGCACACAGTGCTCATAGTGTTCACAGTGCTCATAGTGTACATAGTGTACATTGTGTTCATTGTCTACATAGTGTACATAGTGTGCATAGTGTACATAGTGTTCATAGTGTTTATAGTACTCATAGTGTTCATGGCCTTTGTTTCCTCTACAGCAGTGGTCACCAACCTTCAAGTCAAGATCACTTTCTGAGTAAAAATGCAAGCCAAGATCTACCACTCATCTACCATGACACAAAAAATTTGCAACATTAACCAATTAAAATCAGTTATGTGGCAATGAGGGTTTGTGCAGTAGGCTATAGTCCCATTATCATTGCATATTTGCTATGCTTGACTTGCCCTGCTGATGTTGTTCTTCTCAGACATTTTTAAATAATATTTCAACATGTTAGGATCACACTGCTAATAGATATTTTGTTCAATTACTTGTGAGGCACAGCTGAATGAGCTTAATCAATTTCTCTCTTTTTTTTACAGGATTGAGGGCCTGGATCTGATGGTCAGTCTGAGGGGAGGGAGGGAGCAGCGGTGAGGCTGCCTCTCACCTGACTCACTCTCCCTCCGCTCTCCCTCCACTGAGAAAAGGGGACACAGTCTTTCAGCTGATGGCGAAACTCAAGTCGCACTGCATTATTTCTGCCTCATGCACCAATTCATGTTGTTACTCCTATGACCAGAGAAAGTGAAATACTCCTTGATCTTAAAAAAGACAAGCCACTAATAATAACAACGGAAGCTTATTGAAACACTTTGCTATACTCATTCATTGCAGCTGCAGTGCTGGTTGTAGCATGAGTGGAAGTAAGGAAAACACACATTTTATGGCTTATTAAAGTGTTACTAATAAAAACAGCAGCCTTTTGCTGTGTTCGTTGAGTCTCTCTCTAGTCATGGTTTAGAAATCTCACAGTATGAACTTTACTGTGCATTCAAGGCTTCTTTTTACAGTCTATTGCTTGAGGATACTGTGTAGACACGGTGATCTGAGCTATCGCATTGACCAGTTGTAGACTTATAGGTGCACTTGATTTGCTCCCTGGGCCTGCCGGGTAGCCAGAGTTCTACCTTTAGGCACATGAAATGGTTTAATATGGGAACACTTTGCCTTCCTGGTGCTAGGGCTGCTGAATTAAATGCACCTACCGCCAACAGCGCAAAAAATAAATAAAAATAAAATAAACGCAAGGCTTTATCGTTGGGTTTTTTACAGAAATGTTTGGTTATCAACTAGGAATGCCTTGGAGATTGACCAGACGATAGGTGACCACTGCTCTACAGTCAAATCAAATCCTGTGTAAGTATTGTGCACAAGGGGATTTCAACACTGCTCCTGAAGTCTCATTACATATGCTAGTAAAACCCACATTATAATCTATTACCTGTACATCCTAAATTGATCTGTGTTGTCCTACCTACTTAATTAGTCAGAACAGTGTAGATTCATTGAACATGTTCAAGTGATTGGTAAATGAAGACTACTCCCACACACACACACACATGCAACACACATGCAAAACGCAACACACAACACACACGTTATGTTCTATTATCGTCATGGGGACCTAAAATGTATTTCCATTCAAAATCGTATTTTCCCAAACCCCTAACACCAACCCTAATAACTAACCCCTTTCCCTTACCCTCACCCTAATTGTAACCCTAAACCTAACCCCAAAGCTTAAAATAGACTTTGTCCTCATGGGGATGTGGGAAATGTGGTGAGTTGTTAGGGTTAGGGAAAATACGCTTTTGAATGGAAATACATGTTTTACTATCCTTGTGGGGACTTTTGGGGATTTTACATCCCAAAGAAGATAGAAGAACACACACACACAAAGAAAAATCCCTTTTCTGAGGTGTGATAAATGTCCTATGATGTTATCCCTAATGGCTGTCGCTTGGCTCATGTGTGTCCCTTGCATTTGCAGGAAGGTACTGTATGTGGCGGTGATGTGGCGGCGATAGCTGACTGAAGCAGCATGTGTAGGGCCAGAGAGAACAAATGTAAGTCTATAAAAAGCCCTGCTTCTGAGATAGATGTTACTGCACCTGTACCATGCGACCTGACTGGCTCCCATAGGCTCTTTCCTCAAAGTGACGTTTGATAGGCTGTCCTAATTGTGTCCCTGAAGGAGAGAGCAGAACGCTGTCCTGTCACCCACTTGCGCTTTCTCACACGTCGACCCACCTCTCACTGTCTGGCTCCGACCAGAGTCCACAAAGCAGAAGACATTTTCAGCCAGAGCACATGAAAGACAATTCCTTTAATGCTTTTTGAATTATATCACATACAATTCAGTGTAACAGGTACAAAGAAATACCCAATGTCAAGTTATTGATATTCAGCTGTAATGCATTGTCTCCTTTTGTAGCTTCAGTGTGTCTTTCCCTTCAAATGTACCAGCTGCCATACTCTCCAAAGGCTTACAGCATAACACTGTAGAATTGACTATGTGGTCAGTTCCGTTCCCACGGAACACTTCAGACTGTTAGGAAGTGGCAGTTAGCCAGCTACATTCTGTGATATTTCGCCCCAAATATGTGGTCATTCCAAAATAATGGTCAGAATTACCTGGTGTCCTTACAGGGAGCAGGTGCTTCGATGACAACGTGTGCCTAACTTGCACTCTCCGACCTCATTAAACACTGGGAGACAGAGATAGCGATAATATCCTCCATAGTGCAAAACAGGGTCTTTCCCCCTCATTTGGAATGGAGATTTTTGGAGCAACATGTCATTGCCTTCTTCGTTTGGATTGGAGATTAGATGAGATGCATCATAGCCGAAGGGAAGTATACAGTGCCACACTGCCTGAGACTCTTATCTTCAGCCTGCAGTCCCTCCTGCTCTGAAAAATCAACAATAACCTGTTAGGAAGGAATCGGCGCATCAAAAGTACTGAGTGTGTGCATGTTGCTCATGTGTATTCATGTGTTTTCCTGGATGAAGGGATGCATGTATTATGTGTGTGTGTGTGTGTGTCTGCGTGCATAATTGTGTTTGTGTGTGTGTGCGCATGTGGGTGGGTGGACATGTTTCTAAGTATGTGTGTGTGTGTCATGGCTGGCAGCCTTTACAGCTAGTGTCACGACTTCCTCCGAAGTCGGTCCCTCTCCTTGTTCGGGCGACGTTCGGCGGTCGATGTCACCGGTCTTCTAGCCATCGCCGATCCACCTTTCATTTTCCATTTGTTTTGTCTTGTCTTCCCACACACCTGGTTTCAATTCCATCAATTACATGTTGTGTATTTAACCCTCTGTTCCCCACATGTCCTTGTCCGGGATTGTTTATTGTAAGTGCTTGTGCACGTTATGTCTGGGTTTTTTGTCCCATTGTAAATATTGTTTCTGTTCACCGTGATTTGTATCATTAAACTGCGCCGTTGTAACACAGTCTTTGCTCTCCTGCGCCTGACTTCTCTACCGCCAGTATGCACGTCTTACAGCTAGCCTAACTACTCTACCACAGTCGACTCCTACAGGCCTGTTTAACTACTAAAGTCAGACCATAGCTGTTTTTTTGGTTGGTTCAGGCCGGCTGCACATAGTTGTGGGGGTGTTGCATCTGCTGCAGGGGAGAGAACACTGGCCATAAAACACTGACATCCAGCTGTGTGCGTGCGCGTGTGTGTGTGCGTGCGTGCGTGCGTGCGTGCGTGTGTGCGTGCGTGCGTGCGTGCGTGTGTGTGTGTGTGTGTGTGTGTGTATGTGTGTGTGAGAGAGAGAGAACAGCTTGACGCTGAGCTGGCTGAATAGGAGTGCAGGACTAACATCCTGTTATTTACATGCAAATGAGACCAGGGTTCCTCTGAGTGGAGTACGCCTTTCCTTTGTAATGCTGCGGCTGAACGCGGGTGCAGTTCATTAACGGCGGCCGATGCCATTGATTGCAGCCATATAGTGAGATGGTCCCCCCTTCTCTCCTTTTGATTAAAGTTGCTGAGAAACTCTTGATTCATCATTATAGTGATGCTTGTCTACGCTCGTAGAAAAATTGCAAAAAACGCAATGAGATTCCACCCCCCTTTATCCACACTGCATAATGTCATCTGTACATTTACATTTTCTCCTCCATTCGAGGAGGGATGTTAAACAGAACCTGGGAACAATGTATCTCAACAGCACTTCGACTGCAGATAATCAAATTCAATAATAGGTAGGGTGTCCACCCACTCTGTCCAGAATCGGTGAAAACGTGCTTTGGTGATGAAATTTCACTTCCTTATGTTATACAATACATTTTACCAATACAAATTTGATTATTCATGTTCTGAATCCCTCAGTGGGGTTTTTCTCTAACATATCATTAATATTATATCCAAAAAGTCGGATTTCGTAACCTAATATATCCGATAATATGCACCGAGCTCTGTTGACACAGCGGTGCAGGTTTCTCACAACCACTTTTGAGGATTTAACATTTTGTGGTCAGCGTCGTCTTCAAAATTGTTTCGGCGGGTCACAAAAAGCTAAATTTGCATGACACGAGCTGAATTAAATGTTAAAGCCTTTGAAAATAAAAACCTTGGTATACGCTCAGTGCTCCGCATGTTTTTTGGTGTTAAATCTTTGTAAAAGTACAGGAATTTCAAATGAATATAAAAAGCATATACTAAAATATGTCTCAAAATCTATATACATCTTACCTCTATATTGTTTTATGTTCTGTGGATTTGAGAAGAATAATGGCAAGTTCAACGGGAAAGTGAGCGTGCCAGGTAGCCAGTAGCTTTAATTCTTGCGCAGAATCTAGCCTAGCTGACACGATGCAGTTTTCCTGATTTTTTTTTCTCTGGCCTCCATTGATTTAGTCACCCTAGTTTTGGACATCCTACAAGGGTAAGAACAGATTATGATAAAGAAATTAGGTTTGGACCATTGGTTTTCTTAGAGGATTATCTAACCAATTAACATATTATTTTACCCATAGGTCAAAAGATGCGCTTTGATTGGACACCCTATAATAGGCTTACTTCTGTCTTCTCCCCTCTCCTGGCAACTTTGTAGATTATGAGTAAATTCCTTGTGTATCCTATTGAGTTTCCCTTTTCTATCAATACTGAATTATGAAATGGATTAATGTGCTCTGGTGCATGATTTTGAGCTTAAGTGAGTTTCCCCTTGTAGGATACTATTAGAACATGAGGGGTCTTCTTGCATGATTGTCTCTTTAATGTAGAATTTTAGAGATCATTCTGAGAGCATTGTGTAAAGACCAATCTCCTCATGTCAAGTGTGTCTATTGGTGTGTGGATAATGAGTAATCTAATATAAGTAGTGATATTAATTAATTAACTCACATCATACTGCCTTTATATTTTGCAGAGGTCTGCCATTGTGCTGTGTGATAAGAACATGCTGTGATTGTTCAGTAGCTAATATGTGGACCATGAACATAAAATAATGAACCACATAATGCTTTTTTTTAGAAAAGTATTTGAAACTAAACGTTGCTCAACAAGTGTTCGTTTCTCATGAAAGCCATTTGCTACACCCGCAAGAGTTTATCTTTAAATGAAGGGATGTCAATCCCATATAAAGAGCTGATATTAACATAAATGAGCCATTTGGGGAGAGAGAACGACATTCAAGCCATACACAAACACCATCTGGAAGCCATCTTGTTAGAGCAGGGTGGCTGAGGGGGAAGTGTCATACTGCAGGAAAGAGCTCCCTGTGGGAGGGGTTGGGAGAGTCTATGTCTATGACAGTGTACAAGTCATGAACCCATATATGGATCTCTGAAAGGAGAATGTACAAAGGAAGCCCTCGAGACAGAACAGAGTGCCATTCGTGACTTTCCTGGAATCTGGTTTAAATGTTATCGTACACGTTAGGTTGAAGTCCTCTTTGTATTGCCAGCTTTCATACACTCTAGTCAGACCACTCACTTTCTCGCTCGCTTCTATTTTCTGTCTTTGTATCTCTCTCAAATGAAAATACACCCGTCATCCAGTTTCAAAGGCCATCCAGAGGTTGAATGTGACTGGGATGTCATAAGGAATGAATTCAAATCAAATGGATTTAAGATAACCTTGTATATGGTGCAATCATATTATATGGTGCAGTCATATTGTCCTTCTAAAAAACATATGAAAATCATCAGAAGCAAGGTATACAGTATCACTGACATTCTCCTTGTTTAAAATCAGTGGAACATCTTAATCCAATTGCTTTCATCCTCGCCCTGTCCTCATTGTCATTATTTTATTGTAACCCCATTTTGTATTTTAATTCCCATCAAAATGAAGCTGTCTGCTGCAATCTGGGTTTATGTATTTGTCTGTCCCTAATATGGGGCACATGCCTCACATGAACCAATGACAAAAGCCATTAGTGCCAAAAGCTGTGAGAGTGAGTTATGCAGAGGCTGGAGAACAGCCTGTGTGTGTGACAGAGGGCTCTTATCAATGTGGAAGGAGAGTATGCAGTGGACTGCTGCTGCAGGAGACAGTCACACCTTTATATTTTAAACACGTTCTACATGTACAAATGTAATCCTTTTGAGATTGTCTTTAGGTTGTTACATTTTTCTCATCATCAAAGAGCTATTCAAGCAAATCATGACGATCAGGCTCTCCATCTTACAGAATCCTTAGCGGAATGATGGCTTCCTAAATGACAGCATATACAATATCTCAAATATCTCCAGTGATTTGTTATGTTGACAGATATCTGCTTAAAATGGATGGTGGTAGCAAGCTAGCTTCAGAGCTAGCGATCCATCTGCCAGTAGTGTTTTGCTATACAGATATGTTGTTCCTGGATGCTGTGTGGCAGTGGCCGGCTCTCTATCCCAGTGCCAGCTCTTCTAGCTTTGTAGAGGATGATGCCACTGAATAATTCAACGTGGGCCTCCATGTGTCTGCATTCAGCCCAATGCAGCACCATCAACATGTAAATAGTATGCAGATAGGCCTTCCCATGGCTTTTGACTAATTCATCTTAAGCGCATTACGGCACTTTGGGATCAATATCAGCTCCATGTGAGTGTTCCATCAAAGTCGCCGCATTACCGGCTTACACCATTCATAAAGGACCCTAAACAGCCCTGCACCCTCCAAGTTTTTAAGCGTCGATAAGAATCTGGATATTGATGACATTTCCCGGGTTAAGTTCTTTCATAAGAAAACACAGATTAATACATTATGTGAAATGAAAGCCCAGGTCCTGAGGCTTTGTGTGGTGAGGAAATGGAAGCAGCCCCCGGGTGGGTCCCTTAGCAGGCTAAGCTAGCTGCACATTATTGAGTCTCAGTGGTGTAATACTCAAGTAAGACAGCTGTCTAGGCCTACATGCTGATTGACCACATCTAACTTAACGGCTGTATACTGAAGGTGAAAGCGGCAAACCCTTCAGTGTGTCATGACTAGGGCTGTGGCGGTCATTAAATTGTGATTGTCAAGCAAATAACTGCCGGTCTAATGGTAATTGCCCGTTAATTAACATAAACTGGGTTTAGCATCTCCTGGCTTCCCTACAAGCCACTGATGTAGACCTCGGGAACATCTACATTTTAAAAAGTATAATAAATCCATTTAATATAGCCTACACCTTCACAATAAATTCATTATTTATTTTTAGACAGGTCTAAAGAAACCTGATATGAAGAAAATGTTGTCTATTTCAGAAGAACAGAATAGCATTCTGTGAGTTGTCCTTATGTTAGGCTCTGATATGGTTATGCCATATGGCTGTGGGGTACACTAGTTCATTTAGCAGACACGATTTGCTTAGAATTCCATATCCATTTTTTTTTGTATTTTATAGTATGAAGAATACAATTGAACTTAGCTGAATAAAATATAAATGACATGTTCTGTTAGAACTGTCCACAATTAGTTTCCTTTTTGTCAGCCAAGAAGATGAGTAGGCCTAACGAACAGCAAAAGCACTAGCCTATGTCAATCTACTATCCTCCATAGTACAAAAGTTGACCTATTCTATTGGTCAACTTGTCCTCCTGTGCAAGAAATAAACATTCAAAACATACTCTGGGACAGTTGTGGGATGTGATAGATCCCAAATTAATACAACCACTCGCATCAAAATACTTTTAAAAGCAATGAGACTAATGCAACAGATCAGAACATTTAGATTAAAATGTTGATAGACTGTTAGGCTATTTCTTCACATTATAAGCGCAGCAATGCGCACACGGCAGTAGGCTATACGCGCGAATATTCCAATATGCAATTAGTGGGAAATCACTGTTCTCGAAAGTGATGGCAAATGCATTTTTATGGTGAAAATTATCTTCCCCAAATTGAAACTCATGTGCAGCCTATGTATGCGGTTAGGCTCTACACCGGTTATAAACCGGATTAATGTGCTGAATTTTAAGAAGTTATTTGGCCACTTTAGTTTTGATACAAACATTATCAAAACATATAGGCCTATGTGCTAGGCTACATGAGGTGTGCGACTATGATTTGAAAAAGTTGTGGAAAAAAGGCATGCACTGGGCATCATTCACACAGGTGATAATACATAATTCACAAGTGATAATAAGGCTAATATTGTCACCCATCAGACTATTATTCATTTAATTTTGTCTTTACATATACTAAATAATATATGTGTGAAATGAGTTTGATTTAGAATCGACCATCATCATGCACCTGTCTCGGAACAGGGGAATGGGAAAAAAATACATGTCATCTATGCACATTTTTTATTTGTATTTATTTTATTTAACCTTTATTTAACTAGGCAAGTCAGGCTAAATTCTTATTTACAGTGACGGCCTACCCCGGCCAAACCCTCCCCTAACCTGTACGACGCTGAGCCAATTGTGCGCCGCCCTATGGGACTCCGTATCACGGCCGGTTGTGATACAGCCCGGGATCGAACCATGTTCTACAGATGTAGTGCCTTAAACCGTTTCCCGTTGTTCATTTTCATGCCAGCCAGATAGGCTATACTCCTGTAGTAAAGAAAAGCAATGTGCTAAATATTAGTAAAGTTGATAAATAAATATAGTAGGCTTAGCCTATAGAAGGTTGATGGGATCTTCTTTTTAATAGAGGCCATTAAAAATCTGTTTTCGCACGGAATTGCATACAGAAATGCTGCGCAACATGAGCTCATGGGCTCTCATTAAGTGTTTGATTAGATTTTCGATTATATTTGCATTGATGTCTGAGTGATTAGAGGGACAATAGAGTGCTGAGTACCTGGCAGTTAGCAAGTTTGGTAGGCAATTAATGACCATCAACAGCATCAGAGCTTGGAGAAGCCTAATTACTGTGACTAAACGGTCACATGGAATTTGTCTGCCGTCATGACTTGTGACCGTCGGTGTGGCGGTAATACAGTCCCCGTAACAGCCCTAGTCATGACAAGGTATTGATGTTATCTGATATAAACCGGCATGAATCTTGAGTAGGCTCCCTACAGGCTTTGTCATCTTCATGTGGGATTTGTGGAAACTTTGGTGGGATCCCTGACAGATGGTGAAGCTACAGGTGTGGTATCTTAATTGGATCACTCTGTTGTTTCAGGGAATTTTCCTGAGCCGCAGGAAATTTAAATTGGCCTCATGATTTCCATAAATTCACTAAAAACCTGGTGTTATCTTTCTCTCACTAGATCGCAGACCTAAACTATAGCCTACGGAAGCCTATCAAGGCAAATTTCCCATTAGAAATTACGCTGCAGTATTATTTTACTCCTGCGGTGAAACTGGTCAAATTAAGACCCTACATCTGTGCAGCATGCAAATAAAGGCATATAGGGCACATTAAATTATGTAACCAGAGCAATGACAAGATACATACTGTAGATACCAACCAATAAGAGCCACATTCAATAACAGTCATTCTACAGAGTATCAGAGTGCCCCCTAACATCAGGACCCAGAATCCTGGCTAATAATAGAGATCCAGGCTTGTATGTGGATTTTCTGCACTGTTGTACATTTGAATAATCTGGCTCTGACATTGTTGGCTGCAGTGTGGATCAATTTCACCCAGTGGCTGTGAGCTCTCCCTTCATTAAGATGCTTGTGGTCACACCGTGGACTCCCAAGTGATAGCTAGTCCTTTTCCAGCACCAGGCTTTCTCTGTCACCTGACTCACTTGATGATGTTTTCTAAAGCAGCCTTTCATCTATGACACCATGAGCTGAACAAAAATATACATTTCATAAATGTATGAATGCACAAGGGACTATCGTGACATGGATTCTAAAACGAGGAGGTTTTATTTTTGTTAATCTGTGGTACCTGCAATGCCCCATACAAGTCTCTAAAGTGGTATGGTTGAGCACTCTTTCGTTCAACAAACTACAAATAAAACGCCCAATATTTTCCTCATGTTTGACTTGTTTTAAGTTGAACTAAAACGTCCAATCTGTAAACAGGTTGGGAATCTATCCAAACAAGCCCACAGATTCCTCAACTAAATAAATTATAATAATTTACATCCTTTGTTGTATACATATCTGTATTCCCAGTCATATGAAATCTATAGATTTGGGCCCAATGAATATATTTAAATTGACTGATTTACTCATATGAACTGTAATTCAGTAAAATCAATGAAATTGTTGCATGTTGCGTTTATATTTTTGTTCAGTATAATTATCACTTGCCTGAGTGTGAGTCTTCCCAAGCTGTTGCTGTCATAGGAAGTACAACTTCACACATTCAATGGAGCATTGATGGAGCTGCCACCAACATATTTTTTTCAGTGTGATATAGATTTTTCAATATTTAGTCACTCTTATAGCCTCAGGCCTTTTAAATAGCAGTTTTATATTTACAATGTCACTGTCTCAAGAAATTGAATTCTACATTTTAGAGGTCAATGACATACACAGGCACACACATGCACGCACGTGGTGTATTGGGGTTGTGCCACAGAGCATCATATTTGGTATGTGTGTTGAGATATCACGTTCTAGATCAGGCCTGGGTAATTATTTTCCATGGAGGGCCACATTAGAATATATTTTTGCTATCGTGGGCCAGAATCAAATTACAGGATTATACATCATGTGTATGACTGTGTTGACAGATATATCTACTGTAAATCACGTCTAGATATAATACTTATTGTACTTTTTTAACATGCACAGAAATAAACCACATCCATTTTCTCCTTTTGGAAGGTATTTTCATTAAGGGAAAAGTACACTGTGCATTCTGCACCACGGACAGAACTTCTTAGTGATCACTTCGCGCGCCAATCCCGGATTTGACAACACCCAGTGAAATAGCAGTGCGCCAAATTCAAAAACAGAAATACTCATAATAATAATCCATAAATCATACAAGTGTTATACACCGCTTTAAAGATGAACTTCTTGTTAATCCAGCCACAGTGTCAGATTTCAAAAAGGCTTTACGGCAAAGCAAACCATGCTATTATCTGAGAACAGCACCCCAGCAAACATACACATGAAAATCATAATTCAACCCGCCAGGCACAACACAAAAGTCAGAAATAACATATAATTCATGCCTTACCTTTGAGGATCTTCTTCTGTTGGCACTCCAATATGTCCATTAAACATCACAAATGGTCCTTTTGTTCGATTGATTCTGTCGTTATATCCCCAAAATGTCCATTTATTTGGCATGTTTTTGATTCTGAAATACACTGGTTCCAACTCGCGCAACATGACTACAAAGTATCTAATAAGTTACCTGTAAACTTGATCCAGACATTTCAAACAACTTTCCTAATACAACTTTAGGTATTTTTTAATGTAAATAATCGATAAAATTTAAGATGGGATAAACTGCGTTCAATAGCTGATAAAAACAAAGTGGAGCGAGCTTTCAGGTCATGCGCCTCTAACAAACAGTACACTTCACTTAACCCTCGTTCTGAACTGCCCTACTTCTTCATTTCTCAAAGGAAAAACATCAACCAATTTCTAAAGACTGTTGACATCCAGTGGAAGCGATAGGAACTGCAAGCAAGTGCCTTAGAAATCTAGATTCCCATTGAAAACCATTGAAAAGAGAGTGACCTCAATTTCTTTTTTCCTGGATGGTTTGTCCTCGGGGTTTCGCCTGCCAAATAAGTTCTGTTATACTCACAGACATCATTCAAACAGTTTTAGAAACTTCAGAGTGTTTTCTATCCAAATCTCCTAATATGCACATCTTAGCTTCTTGGCCTGAGTAGCAGGCAGTTTACTTTGGGCACACTTTTCATCCGGACGTGACAATAGTGGCCCCTAGCCTTAAGAAGTTTTAACGGGTATGCACAAAAACACAAGAAAGAGAGAGAGCTCAACGTTACATTTAAACTACTCAATCAGTGTGAAGAGTGAAGTCTCTGATGGGCATTGACTAGAGCAGTGAAGTCTGAGAGGTGAGAGTCAGTAAGAGATGACCTGTGCCTTGACTTGTTATATTTCATCACTGAAAATGTCTGTTCACATTCATAGGTTGACCCAAACAGTACACACATCTTCTGAGCATGACTCATAATCTTTGGAAAGTTGTGTTCATCGAGAGATGCATAGAACCTCGTCAGTGACATTGTTTTTAATATTTCTCCAATCACTGCATCAGACTGAAGATCGATAAGCTCAAGTTGCAGGTCAGTGAGAGCGTGAAAGGAGAGGAAACCAACAACATGTCATCTTCCAACACTTTGAAATCCTCAAAACGATGAGATAACTCACCGTTCAAAGCACGCAGGAGCGATGTATACTTCTCCCGCTGGTCATCTGATAGGGAACAGACTAGTACTGTCGGAAGGTGGGCAATATTGTTGGCTTCTACTTGGCGGGTCAGGAGGAGTAATTTTCCCTTGAAGGCTTTGACAAGGCTGTACATCTGATGTGCAAAAAGTCGTTTGGAATTCAGTTAATTCATGAGGTCCATGATGTCCATGGTGAAGGCAAAATCAGCCAACCATTCTTTATCTTGCAATTGAGGGAAATCCACATATTTTCCTTTTATTTACAAAAACTCAGCAATCTCCAACTTCAGGTCCCACACCCTTTTAAGCATCTTCCCCAAACTCAGCCATCTCACGTTTGTATGGTAGGGGAGATTTGCATGACCCTGTCTCTTCCAACAGTGAGACAAACTGACTGTGGTTTAAAGATTTTGCTCTCATTAAGTTTTAGTGACTGCATCCACAACGTGGCTCATTTTCAGAACATATTTACAGAGCACCTGCTGATGAATAATGCAATGCAGGAAAATCTTTTTCTGATCTGGGTTCAGCTCAGCTACTTGATCTTGTATCCTTTTCAAAAGGCCAACATTTTCTCCTGTCAAGTTTGGGCACCCATCAGTGGTCACACTGGATAACTTTTCAAAACTCAGTCCCAGCTTTGCTACACACTTATTAACCTCCTCCAATACATGTTTCCCTGTGGTTGTGCTCTTCATTGACTGCACTGAAGCAAGCTCCTCTGTAATTTCAAAGTCTGGGGTTATTTTCGTAAGAATATCAACAACTGCGCCGTGTCACGTGCATCACTGCTCTCATCCAGGACCAAGGAGAAATAGGTGAAATCCTTTACCTTGTCTTTCAACTGTTGTTCCATATTCTCTGCAATGTCCTCAACACGCCGTGTCACTGTTCGTCTTGACAGGGAGACATTTTCAAACAGCTCTTTCTTGTCAGCGCAAAGTATTGCTGCAGAGTCAATTAAACATTATTTAATGAATTCGCCCTCAGCGAATGGCTGTTTAGCAATTTTGTGGGACAATACATAGCTAGCTCTCGCAATGCCGTCGTTTGCTGAATGCCGTTTTGTGAAAAGTCCTTGCTGCTTTTGCAACTGAGAAAGCAACTCTTTTGAAGCACTTACCCTCTACTCAGAAGACATATTCTTTTAATTCTCTGCATGCTTCATCTGGAAGTGTTGGGACAAGTTGTAGTCTTTCAAGACAGCGATGCTCTCTTTGCACACTAAGCACACAGCTTTTCCTGATACCTCAATTAAGAAATATTTCGATGTCCACTCTTGCTGGAACACCATACATTCATTGTCCACTTTCCTTTTCTTTGAAATTTTAGAAAAACTAATTTTTGCACAATTTCTAGCTAGGTGCTATTTTGACTGTGACGTGTGTGTCAGCCTGTCAGTCACTGTCTGTTCTCATGCAGTTGTTATTTATACGTGCCTCAAAATAAATGCCCCACAAGAGGTGGTTGTTAAATCATTACACAAAGGCGAGTATTCATTGGTCTTTTAATTTAAATAACAAATACGTTTTTCAAAACTTTACTATCGCAAGTTCTTTATGTGATCTGAGCATGATTCCGCGGGTCGTATTGAATCAGGTCGCGGGCCGCACAAGGCCCCCGGGTCGGCCTTTACCCTGTTCTAGATAAATGGTTGAAACTGAATTCCTGTCTCCCGTCTCATCATTATCGAATTGTTATAAAGATGTGGTTATGAAACCTACCAGATATAGCAACACACATACACAAACGTGTCAGAGGTATTTTTGTCTGAGGACCCAGTTGTGACAAGTTTGGATATCTGTCAATGGAGAGGAAGGTGCATGTCTCCTCCCATTCCCTTAACTTTCATCCAGGTGTCTTTTCTGCTGTCACCTGCTCTGAGACCTGTTCAGAGACCTGCTCTGAGAACTGCTCTGAGACCTGCTCTGAGACCTGCTCTGAGACCTGTTCAGAGACCTGCTCTGAGAACTGCTCTGAGACCTGCTCTGAGAACTGCTCTGAGAACTGCTCTGAGACCTGCTCTGAGTCCTGCTCTGAGACCTGCTCTGAGACCTGCTCTGAGACCTGCTCAGAAACCTGCTCAGAGGCTTCCCTCCCGAAACTTGCCCTCTCCCCACTGTCCCCTGAGTACAAAGATGCATAACAAAGAGTCTGGATAAATGTATGACGCAGCCCAGCAGTGCCTGAGGGCTTGGTGGCAATGACTTTTCCCTTTCACTTGGGAAGCATTACCCTGACAGGCCAATATAAGGATGCTGAATTGCACACAAACAATAAATAAGTGAAAAAAATGAGAAAATCCTGGGTAATGTCTGTGACCCAGACATAATAATAGCACATTTATGACTGGCACCTACTTTCCAGAGACAAAAACGATGAATCCCCAGCGTCTTTAATAAGCTGTGGCAGTTTGAATTTCATCTAAAAAGCCATAAATCTAATTCCGCTTATCTCCTCCGCCTAACTCTTCTCCACAGGGGATAGTGGCAGTGTTTATCTCTGATTGAGATTTAGTCGCTTTTTGAACTTTTCAGGGGTGGACGCTATATTCTGCTGATTTTCTGTGTGTTAGTCAAGGTTGGTGATGCTAAGATTCACATTGAAAACAGTTAGCACAAATGTTTCCTCAAAACAATTAATTTACAGGCCTACGTTCTTATACCCTGATGAAGACAGCTTGGCTGTCGAAACGTTGGATATTACATTTTTGCATCTGAGCTCCTAGAGTGTGCGGCTCTCCTTTATTTTCTACGTTCTCTGACTAACAGATATTGAAGTAAAGTATGATTGCTCATTATAGCTCAGAGTAAAGCATGTGAATGACCCTGCATCTCCAGTTGGCCTACTTATCAAAACAAATCCAGTTGACAATTATTTTCTGAAAACCATCTCAGAATCCAAAAACAAACAACACATTAGAAGCTAGTTGTTTTCTTAGATATCCCATTACCTAGAATTTTTTTTTAACCTCAAATCTCAATCCAATGTATAGGTTGACACTGTGCTCTGCACAATAAAATAGAATGACCCTTCTGAAGACCAGCATCAATCCCATAGGTAATGGTCTTTGGTTTGTGGAAAGATTGGATATCTGTTGACTGTGTTAATCCTGGCCTTGAGGTGACAACTCAGGACCCAGACTTTTCATCCTTAGTGGACCAGAGCCGTTTTGATGTGACAGTCAGGACTGCAACACACCAATTAAGGTCTGGAAATGTCAGCAATAACAGGACAGACAGGGAGAAAAGAAACAATAAAATAGAAAAAAAATATCTTATCTTTTTCATGTTCTGTCAGTGGAAGAGAAGGATGGGGCTGACATATAGCTCAACACAATCCTCATCAGGAAGAAGGGAGAAATGTGGTTGATGTGGTTGAAATGACAGCTAGAGCAAAGAGCATCAGGAGAAAAAGGTATGCTGAGGGCTAAAGCTATAGTAGGTCACTGATTTCACCAGACTACCAGACAGAGAACGACAAACACTCCTAGCGGGATGTCAGTCATGGCAAGGCCTTCCAGCTACAATACCATTTTCCTGCAGTGATCTTGCCTTAGGCGCTCATGCCTCATGCCTAAAGGGAACATGAATTATACATGCTACAGGTTAACGTGATCGTCCACACTTCACATTCTGCAAACCAATGCCTCTACTAGTGTGATGACCCAAATGCATAAAACTCTAAAACACATAAAACTCTCAAGATTAGGGAAATTAAATAGATATTAATGATGACTCATTTATAGCAACTTTTGAGTTAATACTGTATGGTTGTAGCTACAACGTAATACATTGGATTAACTAGTTATTGAAGTATAGTTAATTTGCTTTGTACATTGCTTAAACTCTGTCTTTCCATCAAGTGGAGATATACCCTGTTAAAAGGAATCCCTTACCTAGTCATTAAAGTTCTCGGGTGCTACGCAGTTTGTGGACTGTGATATTTCTGGTACCCAACCATTAACCTTAGATATCTAATCTATACCAGAGATGACTTATTATACAGCCAGCATCATCACCATGTGCCACATAACTGATATTCCAGAATACAGAACGGCTGATAATGTGATTACATACAGTATCATTAGAATTTCTAATGCACCCGGGCAGTCAATCAAAGCAATCGAACCCCAAAATGTGACTGCACATTTTTTAAGATTAGATGTGAATGCCCATGAAAGATGTATGTTTTGCAAGTCAAGCTAAAGGTAATGAGAATACTTCCTGTGGTGCATATGATGAACAGACTCAGCATTCATTTTAAGGTGTGTGAGCAGAGGGAGTACTAGGATTTATCTCAGGGGTGGACATGGAATCATAATAAACAAACCCCCATTTTCCAGAGCAAAATTTCAGCACTATGAAAGAGTGAGATCCATACAAAGTTGTTCACATGAGGACAGAGAGATTGAGTGTATTAACTATTAACTGCTTGAGGTTCCTACAATCCAGTAGGGGTAAGCATTGGGGCATCCTGGCAATGACTTACACAGAGTTTGGTTATCATCAATATTCTACCACCATTAGGGTTATAAATGCAACTCTCTCTTCGAAGATGCAGCTAACACTTGGCTGGATGACAACCTTTGACCCTCCAGCGGTGTGTTGTTTAACAAGGATGTAGTGAATGTCACTCTATAGACAAGGATGGCCCTATGAGGCGTAAGGCAATCTATTCCATTGAGAGGACATCTGTATTGCTGGTTGGGTGAGCATTAAATCTAGCAGAGGCCTGAGTTTATTTTCTTTGGTTTGAAAGGGCATATTTATCGTTTTCAATTATCCAGGATCCATAAAAGCTAACCCTACTCTCTCCAACTATCCCACACTGATATATGAACTATGGACAGGGAGAAGGCTGCATAGCATGTTTTCTCCTGTGTGTGTGTGTGTGTTTGTGTGTGTGTGTGTGTGTGTGTGCGTGTGCATGTGCGTGTGTGTGTTTGAGTGCCCAAGTTTGTCTAGTATCTTTTTGTTATCCATGGTCAAAGGTGTCAAATAAGGTGTCTAATAAGGAGTCTAATAAGGAGACTAATATGGAGACTAATAAGGAGACTAATTAGGAGACTAATTAGGAGTCTAATATGGAGTCTAATATGGAGTCTAGTAAGGAGTCTACTAAGGAGTCTACTAAGGAGTCTAATAAGGAGTCTAATAAGGAGACTAATATGGAGACTAATAAGGTGACTTATTAGGGGACTAATTAGGAGTCTAATAAGGAGTCTATTAAGGAGTCTAATAAGGAGTCTATTAAGGAGTCTAATAAGCATCATAAAAAAGATTGTGGTCAATAAATACATTTTGATAATAACAAGGCTTTGACCTAATCCAATCTTTTCAAATGACTTGGACTTTGTTTTGTTTCTAATTTCTTTAGTTTTACCGTTACCTGTTATGGGATTGGGTTGTGTTATCCATTTTTAGCAGCATCATGAATACATTCCTGATCTCAATTCCAGAGAAATGATGGTTTGACCTTAGTTCTCTTAATAGTTCAAAACAAGATCTGGGCGCCCTGTGAAAAGATCAAATCTGGCTTTGAATAAAGACGTCCAAAATCCTCCAACGCAATGGGCATGATGCCCCAAGCTAACCAAACAAATGATGCCATCTGCATTGCTGAGTTATTTCCACCCACTCTGTGTTTTACATGATTAGCCAGACTAATCCCCTATTATGCTGGCTGCAGTGCTCTAACTCAATAGCGGTAGTTTTGCTGAACAAATGGTCGGAAGAGTACAGATGCAGAAGTGGACATAGTTTCATTTAATTCAAGCATACAGTCATTACTTGCGTAACAATAAAAGTTATGTACACAGCAGAAAAATATAACGTCATGGACCATTTCAAAGGGTAGCTAATACATAAATAATACTTTACATTTAGAGACTCTTTGTTTTATCCCAAAAAACCCTAGTCTATAAAAGTCTGAATTTTCTACCAGGCAGCCAAAAGGGGACTATGGCTAAAGATTAATCATCAACATTTCTGTTAATTGTAGTTAATGTAAATAGAAGACTAATTAACTGGGCAGCAGGTAGCCTAGCGCTTAGAGAATTGGGACAGTCACCGACAGGTTCCTGGTTTGAATCCATGAGCTGACATAACACATCTGTCTATGTATCCTTGAGCAAGGCACTTAACACTAATTGCTCCTGTAAATTGCTCTGGATAAGAGTGTCTGCTAAAATGAAGCAGGTTTAGTACCATTATCGATTCAAATGGCTGAATTTGGTCCTGCCTAATTCAGAATTGCAGTCCGGTCCCAGAGCTGTAAACTGGGGAAAGGAAGCAAACACAATGTGTCCACTCCGATCTGGGCATGGTTGCCTGGCCTGCCTGCTACACTCTTAGAATTATTGGTAACTCAAGGAATCCTGGAGCTCTTCAAGGATTGCTAGTCAATGATACATATTTGCACCTTCGATTAGTTGAGGGGTTCTTGGAGGAACCTTTCATATTTCAATGTAACAAAGTGTTCCAGGAGGAACCCTGGACTGGAGGCGTGGCTTAGTAGGGGCATGGCTTTCACATTTACATTTTACATTTTAGTTATTTAGCAGATGCTTTTATCCAAAGCAGATAGATCTTTTTTAAAGATAAATGTCATCCCTGTTAATCTGTTCTGTTGTATTGTCATCACATGTTAAGGTTGAAGACTTGACAGTTTTGGAGCTTCAATGAGGCTTACAGAGGTGTAAGAGTTCCTCAAGAGCCTATGCAAATCCCAAAGATGCCCTCTGCCAATGGCTCCTAGTCCTGTTATTCTACTGAAGGCATCTACTAGTGATCTTCTCCAATGCCTCTCCCACTGTTTCTATCTGTACTACTAGACCACACAGTGGTGTACTGTGATCTACCCTGGCCAGTGCTGTGAGGCATGGTATCCCTCTGTATGCCACCTCAGTACGCTGCTCAGTATGCTGTACGCTGACACATCTGACAGTGCATATACATTGACCCCTTATAGATTTGTAAAAGTAAGTGTGGCGACGGGTCTAGGAGACTAAGGTTATTGTGTAAACATACTGTATACAGTATCTATCTGTTCATGGTACACTAGGAGAGTGGATTCAGTTCACAAACCGTGTCTACCGGTGCATTTAAAATGGTTAATGCTATCCGGGATCCCTAACCATAACCTTTACCTAACTCTTATCTAACTGACTGTGGGAGGCTCCCCCCAGTAAGACTCCACAGGGAGTGGAGTTGAGCTAGGCTTGATCAATTACATTATGGACTACAGTTATACAGAGGACATACAGGTGTCAGAATGTGAAGAGTGTTATCTCTGGCTGTGTGTCTTTTAACCTCTCTTGGGTACGTGAGACGTTAGCGTCCCACCTCTTCAACAGCCAGTGAAACTGCTGGGCGCCAAATTCAAATACAGAAATACTCATTATAAAAATTCAGAAAACAAAACATATTTTACATAGGTTTAAAGATGAACTTCTTGTGAATCCAACCACGGTGTCAGATTTAAAAAATGCTTTACGGCGAAAGCATACCTTACGATTATTTGAGAACATAGTCCACTAGACAAATCATTACAAACAGTAACCAGCCAAGTAGAACAGTTACACAAGTCAGAAAGAGATAAAATTAATCCCTTACCTTTGATGATCTTCATATGGTTGCACTCAGCAAACATTCATTTACTCAATAAAAGTTCCTTTTGTTCGATAAAGTCTCTTTATATCCAAAAACCTCAGTTTTGTTCGCACGTTTTCTTCAGTAATCCACAGGCTCAAACGCAGTCAAAACAGGAAGACAAAAAAATCCAAATTGTATCCGTAAAGTTCATAGAAACATGTCAAACGATGTTTATATTCAATCCTCAGGTTGTTTTTAGCCTAAATAATTGATAATATTTCAACCGGACAATAACGTTAAACAAGAAACACACTCTCTCGGTCTCGCGCATGAAAAAGCTCTGTGACACTTTAGGGTCCACTCATTCAGACTGCTCTTACTTCCTCATTTTTCAGAATACAAGCCTGAAACAAGTTCTAAAGACTGTTGACATCTAGTGGAATGCATAGAAACTGCAATTTGAGTCCTAAGTCAATGGCTACTGTAATGGCATTGAATAGAAAACTACAAAACACCCCCAAAAAAACGACTTCCTGAATGGATTTGTCTCAGGTTTTCGCCTGCCAAATCAGTTCTGTTATACTCACAGACACTATTTTAACAATTTTGGAAACTTTAGAGTGTTTCTATCCAAATCTACCAGTTAAATGCATATCATATCTTCTGGGCCCGAGAAGCAGGCAGTTTAATTTGGGCATGCATTTCATCCAAAATTCCGAATGCTGCCCCCTACCCTAGAGAAGTTAACTCCTACAGTCACTGTGATTGTGGCACGTTTTAGACTTCTAATCCCTTTAAACAGTGTGTGTTTTCTTCTGCATCCATTGATACCAACCTTTGTGATTAATGGAGGCTGAGCTAGAACACGTTTTTGCTTTGGCTGACATTATTTTTTTTATTGAATGCAACTGTTGATGTGAAATTGTTTTGTGTTCTACTTGTAGCCGTGGTTGTCCTGAAAATAAAATAGAAAAACACTTAATTGTGAGGCTAAATATAATGGTTGGACTTGCAGATAAATGAATGTCAGATAAATGAAAAGCCAATGTTTGCTAGGGTCTCGGGACTCCGTTCAAGCAAATACATCACCTGACAGTTTTAGTGGAAAACACTACCGCAAATGGTTTCAATATTTTAATGTATATCCACTCCTGTTTCTTTGAAATTGGACTGCAAACTCAAGGAAGAATGAAATAAAGTGGAACCTTGAAGTGTAGCTCATCTACTGAACCTCACCTCAGAGATAATGTGACTATGGAGTTATCGGAAAGTGAATCATCTTCAGAATATTGTTTGGATCCAGCTTCAAAGGGTCCTGAGTAAAGGTTAAGGATGGAGTATAAAATATGCTGTACATGATGGCTAGATAACACCCATCCTCATGTAATGAATACTTGTATCGCTTCAAAACCCCTATATATTGGTGCTTCAGGTTAAGCCTTTGGCCCGATAAGGGTTCCATTTTAACTCTATTTTGAGTTTCCTCTCTTCCTGTGCTTGTTGAACCTCGGGATTGAACATGTGTTCTTGATAAGGGTACCGCTTTCAAAGGGAAGTGGTCTCAAATGGCTGGAGCCCTGAAGGGCTAAAGGCATCTACTGAGAATACGTAGACGGGGCCGACGGAGCGTAGCGCAGTGTTGCAATGTTGTTTTTCATCACAAAAGAGGCGGCAGTTTTCGTCTACCTGTAGATTGAGACCTGACGTATCATTCTTTCTGCTGCCATGGGGGCAGTGTTGTCACTTGGTTCCTTAATCTGGTCTGTAGGCTATATAGGCTAAATATCAAAGTAGGCTATTTTGCAGTGATAACCTAATATAATTCCCTGTGACAAAAAATTATGACATTCTATTTTTGGCTGATATGAGAGCGAATACTTGTAAGCAGCATGTCAAATTAGGATAATGTTTTAGGTTACACTGGCAAGTATTACTAAAAAGGCTAGCTTGCAGTGTTTAGCCGACTTGCTAGCAAAGCACGACAATAATCTTCTTTTGCTTTCACCACAAATGAGAAGACAACAACAAAACCCAAGAATCCACCCAAAAAGGTATTTTCTTTAGGAGTAATAACATGATGAAAGGCTATTGTGAAATGATAGAACCTGTTATAGCCAACTAGCTAACCATGTGACTTTTTCTCCACGACCAAAACATGACATTATATTTTCATCTAATATGGGAATGAATATAGCATATCAAACTCATATATTGTTTTAGGTTACACCTGCAAGTATAAGAATATTTGCCAGGGCATATTTTTTTATTATGAATATGATTATTTCACATGGAGATGTGGGAAGCAAAAAATGCTAGCAATGTTTTTAGACAGGCGAAAGCCAGCTAACTAGGCTGCCAGCTAGCTACTGGCTGGCTACTACTAGCAATGGAAGGTGACTCTTGCTTGTTGTTCGTCCCCTTGTGAATGGGAATGGGACCGGCGAGGATATTATGTTACAAAAAGGTGTCCTATACTCCAAAAATCCCACACCAGCCACATGCACGCACATAGGTCAACAGAGTGGAGGTCGTAGTAACCTTTAGGGGAGGGAGAGGTGGGGGGTGAGTGTGTGTGTGAAAACTATTTGGGTGAGAATGGTAACATGCAGAGTCATATATGCAGTTATAATGTACTGTCTGTCTATGACTCTAGTTAGGGGTGGGCGTTTTTGACTCTAGAGATAGGTGGGTGTCTATGACTCTAGTTAGAGATGGGTGTCTATGACTCTAATTAGAGGTGGGTTTCTATGACTCTAGTTAGAGGTGGGTGTCTATAACTCTAGTTAGAGGTGGGTGTCTATGACTCTAGTTAGAGGTGGGTGTCTATGACTCTAGTTAAGGGTGGGTGTCTATGACTCTAGTTAGAGGTGGGTGTCTATGACTCTACTTAGAGGTGGGTGTCTATGACTCTAGTTAAGGGTGGGTATCAATGACTCTAGTTAGGGTTGGGTATCATTGACTCTAGTTAGAGGTGGGTAGTGCTTCTACACCTGCATTGCTTGCTGTTTGGGGTTTTAGGCTGGGTTTCTGTACAGCACTTAAAGAAATCAGCTGATGTACGAAGGGCTATATGAATAAATTTGATTTGATTTGATTTGGGTGTCTATGACTCTAGTGAGGGGTGGATGTCAATGACTCTAGTTAGAGGTGGGTGACAGTGACTCTAGTCAGAGATGGGTGTCTGTGACTCTAGTTAGATGTGGGTGTCAGTGACTCTAGTTAGGGGTGGGTGTCAGTGACTCTAGTTAGAGGTAGGTGTCTACGACTCTAGTAAGAGGTGGGTGTCAGTGACTCTAGTTAAGGGTGGTTGTCAGTGACTCTATTTAGAGTTGGGTCTCTCTGACTCTATTTAGGGGTGCTTGTCTATGACTCTAGTTAAGGGTGGGTGTCTATGACTCTAGTTAGAAGTGGGTGTCTATGACTCTAGTTAGGGGTGGGTGTCAGCGCCTCTAGTTAGAGGTGGGTATCAATGACTCTAGTTAGGGTTGGGTATCAGTGACTCTAGTTAGATGTGGGTGTCAGTGACTCTAGTTAGGGGTGGGTGGCAGTGACTCTAGTTAAGGGTGGGTGTCTATGACTCTAGTTAAGGCTGGGTGTCTATGACTCTAGTTAGGGGTGGGTGTAAGCGACTCTAGTTAGAGGTGGGTGTCTATGACTCTAGTTAGATGTGGGTGTCTGTGACTCTAGTTAGGGGTGGATGTCTATGACTCTAGTTAGGGGTGGATGTCAGTGACTCTAGTTAGATGTGGGTGTCTATGACTCTAGTTAGAGGTGGGTGTCTATGACTCTAGTTAAGGGTGGGTGTCTATGACTCTAGTTAGAGGTGGGTGTCTAGGATTCTAGTTAGGGCTGAGTGTCTATGACTCTAGTTAGGGGTGGGTATAAGTGACTCTAGCTAGAGGTAGGTGTCTACGACTCTAGTAAGAGGTGGGTGTCAGTGACTCTAGTTAGGGGTGGGTGTCAGTGACTCTAGTTAGAGGTAGATGTCTACGACTCTAGTAAGAGGTGGGTGTCAGTGACTCTAGTTAAGGGTGGTTGTCAGTGACTCTATTTAGAGTTGGGTCTCTGACTCTATTTAGGGGTGCTTGTCTATGACTCTAGTTAAGGGTGGGTGTCTATGACTCTAGTTAGGGGTAGGTGTCAGCACCTCTAGTTAGAGGTGGGTATCAATGACTCTAGTTAGGGTTGGGTATCAGTGACTCTAGTTAGAGGTGGGTAGTGCTTCTACACCTGCATTGCTTGCTGTTTGGGGTTTTAGGCTGGGTTTCTGTACAGAACTTTGAGATATCAGCTGATGTACGAAGGACTATATAAATACATTTGATTTGATTTGATTTGGGTGTCTATGACTCTAGTGAGGGGTGGATGTCAATGACTCTAGTTAGAGGTGGGTGACAGCGACTCTAGTCAGAGATGGGTGTCTGTGACTCTAGTTAGATGTTGGTGTCAGTGACTCTAGTTAGGGGTGGGTGTCAGTGACTAGTTAGAGGTAGGTGTCTACGACTCTAGTAAGAGGTGGGTGTCAGTGACTCTAGTTAAGCGTGGTTGTCAGTGACTCTATTTAGAGTTGGGTCTCTCTGACTCTATTTAGGGGTGCTTGTCTATGACTCTAGTTAAGGGTGGGTGTCTATGACTCTAGTTAGGGGTGGGTGTCAGCGCCTCTAGTTAGAGGTAGGTATCAATGACTCTAGTTAGGGTTGGGTATCAGTGACTCTAGTTAGGGGTGGGTGTAAGCGACTCTAGTTAGAGGTGGGTGTTTATGACTAGTTAGATGTGGGTGTCAGTGACTCTAGTTAGGAGTGGGTGTCTATGACTCTAGTTAGGGGTGGATGTAAGCGAATCTAGTTAGAGATGGGTGTCTATGACTCTAGTTAGAGGTGGGTGTCTATGAGTAGTTAGATGTGGGTGTCAGTGACTCTAGTTAGAGGTGGGTGTCTATGACTCTAGTTAGAGGTGGGTGTCTATGGCTCTAGTTAGGGGTGGGTGTAAGCGAATCTAGTTAGAGGTGGGTGTCTATGAATTTAGTGAGGGGTGGATGTCAGTGACTCTAGTTAGGGGTGGGTGTCTATGACTCTAGTTAGAGGTGGGTGTCTATGACTCTAGTTAGAGGTGGGTGTCTATGACTCTAGTTAGGGGTGGGTATCAGTGACTCTAGTTAGAGGTGGGTGTCTATGACTCTAGTTAGAGGTGGGTGTCTATGACTCTAGTTAGAGGTGGGTGTCTATGACTCTAGTTAGAGGTGGGTGTCTATGACTCTAGTTAGGGGTGGATGTCAGTGACTCTAGTTAGATGTGGGTGTCTATGACTCTAGTTAGAGGTGGGTGTCTATGACTCTAGTTATAGGTGGGTGTCTATGACTCTAGTTAGGGGTGGATGTCAGTGACTCTAGTTAGATGTGGGTGTCTATGACTCTAGTTAGAGGTGGGTGTCTATGACTAGTTAGGGGTGGGTATCAGTGACTCTAGTTAGAGGTGGGTGTCTATGGCTCTAGTTAGATGTGGGTGTCAGTGACTCTAGTTAGATGTGGGTGTCAGTGACTCTAGTTAGGGGTGGGTGGCAGTGACTCTAGTTAGGGGTGGGTGTCTATGACTCTAGTTAGGGGTGGATGTCTATGACTCTATGTAGGGGTGGGTGTAAGCAACTCTAGTTAGATGTGGGTGTCTATGACTAGTTAGATGTGGGTGTCAGTGACTCTAGTTAGGGGTGGATGTCTATGACTCTAGTTAGGGGTGGGTGTCTATGACTCGAGTTAGAGGTGGGTGTCTATGACTAGTTAGGGGTGGGTATCAGTGACTCTAGTTAGAGGTGGGTGTCTATGACTCTAGTTAGATGTGGGTGTCAGTGACTCTAGTTAGATGTGGGTGTCAGTGACTCTAGTTAGGGGTGGGTGGCAGTGACTCTAGTTAGGGGTGGGTGTCTATGACTCTAGTTAGGGGTGGATGTCTATGACTCTAGGTAGGGGTGGGTGTAAGCAACTCTAGTTAGAGGTGGGTGTCTATGACTAGTTAGATGTGGGTGTCAGTGACTCTAGTTAGGGGTGGGTGTCTATGACTCTAGTTAGGAGTGGGTGTAAGCAACTCTAGTTAGAGGTGGGTGTCTATGAATCTAGTGAGGGGTGGATGTCAGTGACTCTAGTTAGGGGTGGGTGTCTATGACTCTAGTTAGGGGTAGATGTCAGTGACTCTAGTTAGATGTGGGTGTCTATGACTCTAGTTAGAGGTGGGTGTCTATGACTCTAGTTAAAGGTGGGTGTCTATGACTCTAGTTAGGGGTGGGTGTAAGCAAATCTAGTTAGAGGTAGGTGTCTATGAATCTAGTGAGGGGTGGATGTCAGTGACTCTAGTTAGGGGTGGGTGTCTATGACTCTAGTTAGGGGTGGATGTCAGTGACTCTAGTTAGGGGTGGGTATCAGTGACTCTAGTTAGATGTGGGTGTCAGTGACTCTAGTTAGGGGTGGGTGTCTATGACTCTAGTTAAAGGTGGGTGTCTATGACTTGTTAGAGGTGGGTATCAGTGACCCTAGTTTTACGTAGGTGTCTATGACTCAAGTTAGAGGTGGGTGTCTTTGACTCTTGTTAAAGGTTGGTTTCTATGCCTCTAGTTAGGGGTGGCTGTCAGTGACACTAGGTAAGGGTGGCTGTCAGTAGGGTTGTCAAATTCCAGGAACTTTCAATACTTCCCTGGTTTTACAGACATTTTTCCTGCATATTCCCTCCTGATTCCAACAGGGATTTCGGGAAAACCAGGGAATTTATTGAAAGTAAACGGATATGTATAATCCTAGGTTTGACTGACTAATCCTGGGAGTCTTTTAATCCTGTTAGTTTATTGGTGTTGAGACAGTGTGTAGGATCAGCTGTCTCTGTTGTCTGTTTGTCCACAGATGTCTGCACATCTATCCAGTAACCCTGGTGCACAGGGAATCTCATTGGCCAGGGTCGGGCAATTCCAGTCCTCGGGGCATGTTTGATGTCACAGTTTTGCCCCAGCCCCAGCTAACACACCTGACTCCAATAATCACCTAATCAAGATCTTCAGTTTAGAATGCAATCTGCTATGTTTGGTAGGGATGGAGAAAAAGTGTGACACCAATCAGGCCGCAAGGACTGGAGTTGCCCACCCCTGTCATAGGCTGTCGCATCCCATTGTGCTATTTGCTGGCTGCTCCATTCAGTTTTCAGCCTGGGTTCTCACTCTTTCTCACCTTCTTTCCTTATTCTGCTCAGATAGACCATTATACATTCAGCCAGAATGGAGAGAATGCTATTTTAAGGTCGTCTGTTGGAAAAATATATTTTTTTATTTGAGGGTGGAATTTTTCTCATAGCGTATTGACGCTACAAGCTTGGCACACCTGTATTTGGGGTGTTTCTCTGCAGATCCTCTCAAGCTCTGTCAGGTTGGATTGGGAACGTAGATATACAGCTATTTTCAGGTCTCTCCAGGGATTTTTGATCGGGTTCAAGTCCGGGCTCTGGCTGGGCCACTCAAGGGCATTCAGAGACTTGTCCCGAAGCCGCTCCTGTGTTGTCTTGGCTGTGTGCTTAGGGTTGTTGTCCTGTTGGAAGGTGAGTCCTGAGCGCTCTGGAGCAGATTTTCATCAAGGATCTCTTTACTCTGTTCATCTTTCCCTTGACCCTGACTAGTCTCCCAGTCCCTGCCGCTGAAAAACATCTCCACAGGATGATAATGCCACCACCATGTTTCACCGTAGGGATGGTATTGGCCAGGTGATGAGTGGTTCCTGGTTTCTTCCAGACATGACTCTTGGCATTCAGGCCAAAGAGTTCAATATTTGTTTCATTAGACCAGAGAATCTAGTTTCTCATGGTCAGAGTCATTTAGGTGCCTTTTGGCAACTCCAAGCGGGCTGTCATGTGCATTTTACTGAGGAGCGGCTTCCATCTGGCCACTCTACCATAAAGGCCTGATTGGTGGAGTGCTGCGGAGATGGTTGTCCTTCTGGAAGGGTCTACCATCTCCACAGAGGAACTCTGGAGCTCTGTCAGATTGACCAACCCCCAATTGCACAGTTTGACCGGGCGGCCAGCTCTAGGAGTAGTGTTGGTGGTTCGAAACTTCTTCCATTTAAGAATGATGGAAGCCACTGTGTTCTTGGGGACCTTCAATGTTGCAGAAATGTTTTGGTACCCCTCCCCAGATCTGTGCCTTGACACAATCCTGTCTTGGAGCTCTCGGACAATTCCTTCGACCCCATGGCTTGGTTTTTGCTCCGACATGCACTGTCAACTGTGTGACTTTATATAGACAGGTGTGTGCCTTTCCAAATCATGTTCAATCAATTCAATTCACCACAGCTGGACTCCAATCCAGTTGTAGAAACATCTTAAGGATGATCAATGGAAACAGGATGCACCTGAGCTCAATTTTGAGTCTCATAGCAAAGGATCTGAGTACTTATGTAAAATATTTTTTTATTTCTGTTTTTTATTGTAATACATTTGCAAAAATTTCTAAAAACCTGTTTAGGTTTGTCATTATGGGGTATTGTGTGTAGATTGATGAGGAAAACAACTAATTTAATCAATTTTAGAATAAGGCTTTAACGTAACAAAAATTTGGAAAAATGTCAAGGCATCTGAATACTTTCCGAATGCAATGTATATATTTTTCCTCACATAATATAATTTAAAAGTATGGATTAAGGTATCTGTAATATAATACAATGTGGCAAAAACTAATTTAGACGTTAATAAATGCATTTCTATAGCTTACAAAATATTTTTTACAACGGTGGGGATGTGCCAAGATGGAGGTGGTGGCATCAACACCCCCTGTTAGTCATCTAGTGTAATCTATAAATCATTGAGCACAAAGCTCTCCACCTTCCTCCGGTAGCTTATTAATTTAGCAATCACTCCCGACAGACACAAGCAAAAACTCTTTACATAAATGTTGGAGCAGGCTACACTTAAACATTAGCGATCTGACATGTATTTGTAGCCAGGTGTTAAAAGCGCGTAGCGGTATTCATTTATATCCACTAGATGGCACTGTCGCTTTAAGAGATCCATAAATACGGTGTGCAAGCGGTTATGGGATTGTGCATGCGCAGTGTGTAAGAGTGAGAGCAAGCAATTACACTGGAGAGCTGTTGAAATCCATCATTGCAAAGGGTGTGAATACTTATGTAATATAGGTATTTCTGGTTTGCATGTTTGCATTTGCAAACATTTCTTAAAACCTGTTTACACTTTGTCATTATGGGGTATTGTGTGTAGATTGCTGAGGATTTTTAAAGTTTATTTAATACATTTTAGAATAAGGCTGTAATGTAACAAAATGTGGAAAGAGTCAAGAGGTCTGAATACTTTCCGAAGGCACTGTTTATCCCCCTAACCTAAACCCTTTAGTGACGTGCTACTGATGGAGGCTCGCCTGGTGTTATATGTCCTTCCTTAATCTTAGCCATGTGCTCTTTTTAGATATGGATGGAGCTATCCGTGGCAGCTCCCCTCTAAGGCAGTGAATGAACCAGGTGCTCCTAAAGGAAAGTAAAGGCTTCTGTTGTCTGCTCCCCTTGGCGAGCTAAAGCTCTGCTCATTTTCCTCCTCCATCTTGATTCAGCTCCCTACACTGCTCACTGTCTTTAAGATATTTAAAATGGTGTCCAGACAGGTGTTGAGTAGCCTACCAAGGCCTCAACAAAGCACTGGCGGTCGTTATACTGTAGACAAGAGAGGCAGTTGACAGTGACAGGACTAGAACGTGTCTTTCTTAACGATTCCTCCTCAACCTCAATGCTGGCTTTGGACAATGCTTATCAGACACTCGTCACCTTTGTTTGTCTCTTTAACTCTTCTCCCTAACTGTTCAATGTCAGCACCAACATCTGTCTCTCTGGTTAGCTGGATTCTGCTGGTGATTTGGAGTGACACAGTCAGCTGGTGCTTGTCACAGCAGCTAAAAGACATACTCACACAGGAGATCAACAGTCCCCCTTCCTCCTCCACATACCCACCTCAGTTCCCAGAAAGACTTACTGTACCTGAACCACCTTTCCTGTGTCCCTAACATGCCATCTGCCTCGTAGCCAACAGAGGAGGGCTAGGAAAGCTGCATAGGGAGAGTGCCGGTTGGCTTTCACCTGTCACATCACCTCAGTGACAGCTCCCATCATGTACTGCCAGGAGGTGAGGCTGCACCGTTCCAAGAGCTGAATTGCTATGGGAGTAGGGCGAGGAGAGGAGACGCCACAGAGAGAAGGAGCCAGATGTCTCACAGGATGTATAAATCTGAAGCATCCGTTTAGAATTTCTTCTCATCCACCAAATATGGCGATGGGAGAAAGTAATGTAGCAGGACATTGGAGAACATAGAGCAAGATAAAACTTGTCCGACATTCTGCAAATACAGTTTTCTGTTCCCAAAACTAGAATCGGTTACGAACAGAATGCCTTGTGCTAGTTTTGAAGACTTGACCCTTTCTAAAATGTTCTAAATATGGCATTGTTTAGAAGGACTGCAAAGGCAAATTGATTTATTGCACACACGCACATAACGGAAATATGCAAATACATGCTAGCAAATACATGCTAATTATGCGCCAAAAGGATCTTGTTAGCTCGGGCTTGGCTCTGCCAACCTCTTTGCTTATTCTGGCCACTATGCTTCATTTTCTCCCATTGGAAATGACACCGGCGGAATATCTTGGGTTACTTATAAAATATTTTGAAGACGCTCTAAATAAAAATTATTCCAAGTGCAGTGCGATTCTGTTCAGAGCTCGATAAAGAAGACTGAAAAAGTTGTTCTACTATGAGTTAGTCATCATCTCTCTGCCCCTCAGCACTTCTGGTGTTGGTCTCGGAACAATTATATAAAGATGAACAAAGAGGGTTCACAGGGGGGATGGAGGATGGGGTCCCATTTCATACTAATCTTTCTGAGGAACACCCAAGGTCAAATTCTGAGTTGACTCTGTTTGCCCATAAAAAATGATTCATTCAACAGAATGTATGTTGTAATCGATAAAGGTAATGTGTTTGTTACTAACATGCATTTGTTGATATGTTCAGGTATTTTGGTACCCAATTCAGAATCTTCAATTGTGTATGTAATAGACTGCAATGAGCTAATATTATAATATCTAATATTGACATTTCACTGTACTTGTGTGCATGTGACATTAAAGCAAGAAACTTGAAACCTTTAACAGCATCAAATTCAAGGTTAGGGCTTCACTGACAAGGTGCATGTTTTAATGTCTCTTTATTTTGAAAAGTGTGCTGAGCTTATACCTGGTTTCCATATTTAGCTGAAACAATGATTACACTGTTAAAATTAATTAATGAATTAATTGTGCTTGTAACACTAAAACCAATGGCAACTGAGCTGTCACCAACAATGATTATGAGCTTAGCTAAAACATATCATCATTAGCCTTTACAGCTTCATGCTCATTATGTAAAGTTCTGATATAACCTATTACATCAAAAACTCAACAATACTCTCAGTAACCATTCCATTCAGAGGGAGACATCTTTAAAAAAATAATCATTAAGTTACATCTCTGTAGCAATTCACACAGTTATTTCTCTTTGGATGTTTTCTTCCCAAATGAGTTTGCCATTTTGCCTTGCTATCTGTTGCCTGGGTTTTTGTTTAATTGTGACCTC
The DNA here is from genome assembly GCF_016432855.1 of Salvelinus namaycush. Taxonomy (NCBI): domain Eukaryota; kingdom Metazoa; phylum Chordata; class Actinopteri; order Salmoniformes; family Salmonidae; genus Salvelinus; species Salvelinus namaycush. Next base: position 25,507,972 of record NC_052328.1, read on the forward strand.
TGGCTGAAGGATTGAAAGGTTGGAGAGGCCCCAGTCAAATGGATTTATGTTTTTGACTGAAATGTTTTATTGAGTGGTGTTTCCTACCTGCTGTGCTGTCAATACTCTTGAACTTTTGAAGACTGGCCTTGATTTCCTCACTCCAGCGCCTTCGACCTATTAGTAAAAGGAGGAGTGTGCAAGAGTGTGTGTGTGTGTGCACACATAAGTGCGTGTGCGTGTACCTGTGCGAGTGTGCACGTGTGTGTGTTGACTCTCCAACTCCGTGACATGTACATTGTTGCTTTTATCCCATAAAAGTAGAGTGCAGATTTAAATACTGTAATTGACCATTTTGCTATTGCAGTTCATTAATTATTGTATGTGGAATTGTAATAGCAGCACTTACTTATGAATCACCATTGCTAATTGCAGAGTTGAAAACACATTGATGACATTAATAAAAACCAAATGTATTCCACTAGACACGTTTATGCAACATGTTTCATTTCTCTAATCAACTATACAGATGTAGGATCTTAATTTGACCAGTTTCGTCACGGGATTAAAATAATCCTGCAGCATGAGGATTTTATTATATATAAAAATAGTTTTGATAGGACCTGCAGTAGTAGGACATTTATTCTGTCTGGTGCTTCAGTGTTTGAGCGAGCAAGAGAGAAAGAGAACTGCAAGTTTTCACTGAATTTATGTGATTATTTCAACATTTGAGTGCAGCTACAGTTTAATATGTTGTGTTATTGAAAGGGACATTCATGTTGTCGGTACATATTATGTCTCAGAGCCCATTTCATATACTTGGAGGCTTGCCTTCATGCATTTTCCTCCTTCTGTCCCACTTCCTAAGTGTGTCCATTGTACTCCCCCATCAGCACGCACACCATATCCTAGTAAGTGCCTCTTAATTCCAGTCAACATGGTGTCGAAAATGTAGCCGTTTGGCTAACATATGTTTCACTACATGTAACCGTTCATGCTTGAAACTCATGTTCAGAATAAGAAGTAACGCAAATGTATGTCTTTCATATTGTGGCATGTTGTATGAACAGTTATAAAACGTCACATTTCCACTGACCTTGTAAACAAAACAAAGACTTTTGTTTGCTTCAATTCTGTAGCTGCAGCTTACCTTCCCCCTCATTAGCCCTGTTTAAACTCGGTGCTAACATGTGTCCTTTGTCCTGATCTTGTCCACATTCTGATTGTGCTCAAAGGACAAAGGACGCATGTTAGCACAAGCTATAAACAGGGCTTTTGTCTCCTCTCTGTACAGATCGGGCTTTTGACAGCCACCCAGATCTGGGTTGTGTATATAACCTGCAGTCTTCCAACACAGAGCCCGAAGAAGGAAGTTAGAACCCCCATCAGACTTAGCCTTCAGCTTTAGCTACAGGGGCCCACAGATTCATCACTGCTTACAGCCTCAAGGGTTCAGAGGGAACACTTTCTATTCTATCCTCAACACATCTCAGCACTCCGATATAAGCTGTACTGTATGTAAAGACAAACAACTTTTTATCCTATAGATGAATTTCACCCACCTACAGCCTTTTAGTTCATGGGTTTTGTTTAGGAGAGCCGTACTGGCACATGGTGGCAGTGAATCGTCACACACCACACTATATCTACAGTAAACATGTCCTCCACAGCACTGGGTGGTAAAAGATAGAACGGGAGCATCAGTGACAAAGTGACAACATGCCAATAGATCACCTGTAGGATGTTCAGGAGCTTTGTTAACAACCTGTCAATACTGAAACACCTGGGTCGACAATGTTAGGTCAATACTAAAACACCTGGGTCGACAGTGTCCGGTCAATATTGAAATACCCGGGTCGACAGTGTCCGGTCAATATTGAAACACCTGGGTCGACAGTGTCAGCAACAGAAAGAAAGACAAAGGTGGTAGACAAGTATTGTATGTCTCAAATTACTCTATGTCTCTACAAACAACAGAACACACTGTAGTTAATCTAATTATGTGCTAAAGGACATCAACGTGTATTAGGTCTGTGTTTTGTGAATAGTTACGTGGACATGACATGAAACTGCATTGTGTCTTTCCATTTCGCTGTCTGGCAAATCAATAACCAGATTATGATTGAAAAACACTTTCGTAGAGCTTCACCGCTACAAGGGAGGAAACAAATCTAAAGTGGTATCAAAGAAAACTAAGGTGACAGAGGAAATGGCTAAATTACCAACCTGTATTGGAGGAGCAGAGAGGCTTTGGGTTCACCTAACACAGCCAGTGTGTCAACCTGTATTGGAGGAGCAGAGAGACGTTGGGTTCACTTAACACAGCCAGTGTGTCAACCTGTATTGGAGGAGCAGAGAGACGTTGGGTTCACCTAACACAGCCAGTGTACCAACCTGTATTGGAGGAGCAGAGAGGCCTTGGGTTCACCTAACACAGCCAGTGTATCAACCTGTATTGGAGGAGCAGAGAGACTTTGGGTTCACTTAACACAGCCAGTGTATCAACATGTATTGGAGGAGCAGAGAGGCCTTGGGTTCACCTAACACAGCCAGTGTACCAACCTGTATTGGAGGAGCAGAGAGACGTTGGGTTCACCTAGCACAGCCAGTGTACCAACCTGTATTGGAGGAGCAGAGAGGCCTTGGGTTCACCTAACACAGCCAGTGTACCAACCTGTATTGGAGGAGCAGAGAGACTTTGGGTTCACTTAACACAGCCAGTGTGTCAACCTGTATTGGAGGAGCAGAGAGACGTTGGGTTCACCTAACACAGCCAGTGTACCAACCTGTATTGGAGGAGCAGAGAGGCCTTGGGTTCACCTAACACAGCCAGTGTACCAACCTGTATTGGAGGAGCAGAGAGACTTTGGGTTCACTTAACACAGCCAGTGTATCAACCTGTATTGGAGGAGCAGAGAGGCCTTGGGTTCACCTAACACAGCCAGTGTACCAACCTGTATTGGAGGAGCAGAGAGACTTTGGGTTCACTTAACACAGCCAGTGTGTCAACCTATATTGGAGGAGCAGAGAGACGTTGGGTTCACCTAACACAGCCAGTGTACCAACCTGTATTGGAGGAGCAGAGAGGCCTTGGGTTCACCTAACACAGCCAGTGTACCAACCTGTATTGGAGGAGCAGAGATACTTTGGGTTCACTTAACACAGCCAGTGTATCAACCTGTATTGGAGGAGCAGAGAGGCCTTGGGTTCACCTAACACAGCCAGTGTACCAACCTGTATTGGAGGAGCAGAGAGACTTTGGGTTCACTTAACACAGCCAGCGTACCAACCTGTATTGGAGGAGCAGAGAGACTTTGGGTTCACTTAACACAGCCAGTGTACCAACCTGTATTGGAGGAGCAGAGAGACTTTGGGTTCACTTTACACAGGCAGTGTCTGATACAAAAAATATCAGCCTGCAACAGAGCTTTTCTACTGAGCCAGATGGGCAACTCACTCTGAAATACTTACAACTATCCCCCTGAAGTTAGTGGAAACAACCACACTGAGGCAAAGCTTGGCTCTGGGTAATATATTTTAGGTGGTAAGAAATCAAAAGCATTTGTCAACATCAACAGCTGTGATGGCAGTAAAACTAGGATACCCTCGACATACAGTGTTGACTTATGAGGAGATCTGCAACACACAGGCCTCTTGTAAATTTTGAGGCAGATTTTCCAATTCCTCTTTGAATGCAGAACAAATGAAGAGTCTAATAATACCGCACAAAAGAGAAATGATGTTAAATTGCTGAAATCTGGCTGCAGATGGTGCTGTCCATGGTGCTGGAAGGGCAATCTTGCTCTTGAGTGTTTGGAAACTGTGCCTGTTGTGAATGTTTTCATGTCTGTGCCAATTATATACATTTTCTTGACAGTTGATTTACCACAATTATCACAATTCAAAAAATAAGTGAAGAAAATTATAAACTGTGAAATGTTTGGTAAAGAGTATTTTTTTATTGAAACACTAGAAATGACAGCACATAACACTAAATTGACTATTTCCTAATAAAAGTTTCACTTAGATGTTATTATATGTTAAAGATTACCTTACTGAACACTGCAACTTAATAAACCCTCAACCATATATTCACTGAGCAGTGTGCAAGTATTGTTGAGTGTTTCTTAAGTTTGCAAAAACCCCTAAGAATAGACCATTTGCCAGAGCTTTTACCCACCAGCATGTCAGACAGGTCTAGCAATGGAACACAAGTAACATCAATGTGATCCTATAAACAAGGGTCTGCTCAAATGATCTGAATCCTAATTAGGTTTTGTTGAACAAGGCAAAGCTTGCATGAAGCCGAAGAGATCGCCATTAATCAAAGATTGATGCTGCGAAAGCTGCTGCTGTTTTGTGCCTTCTTCATCTATTCTTAATCCTTGGTATGTTTAACTCGCGGAAGCATGTGGAAAAGCGAATAAGCTAGTGTGCTCAATGTGCTAGCTTTCTAATGTGTGAGATACTCTGGAGAGCGGTGCAAGCTTTTACCTCGATTTATTTCACAGATCGACAAATATTTGTTCTTTCTGAAAGACAGGTTTTGGGGGGAGCTTTTAGGGCTTGGATGATGCCATTTCCTGCTGCCATCACACAGTTTCTCTCTCTCTCACTCACTCACTCACTCACTCACTCACTCACTCACTCACTCACTCACTCACTCACTCACTCACTCACTCACTCACTCACTCACTCACTCACTCACTCACTCACTCACTCACTCACTCACTCACTCACTCTCACACACATTCACACACCCACACACACACACCACGTACACAGAGACAGACATGCACATACCCCACACAGCATGCTTGTACATTTCCACCTTCATGCTAAATAAATCATTTTTGAATTATGGATGTTCTGCTTAGGCAATCATCCATTATCCTCTGCGTTGTACTGGAATTTGGGTGGAATATATATCGCAGCCAGGAGAGCTCTTTATTTTGTGATAAAGTATGCTTTGCGGATTTATTTCAGAAGCAATCCAATTTGCTCATGTATCTGCAAGAAGTAAAATCCTCTATTACCTTACTTTAAGACAGTGTACTCATTCAGTGTGCAAATAGACTATTCACATTGCACGATTAATATATACATTTACGAATGCATACAACATACATATGCATATTTACAAACATTTATGAAGATGCAATGCAATAATACACAGTGCTCTGGTGCTGCAGCACATTGTTCGAGCTTCAGAATAGAGATGCACTGTATATCTCCATGCACAACTCAGATCTGTGACACCTTCAATTTGTTTCTATTGTCCTGTGAAGGGCTGAAATATTACTGGCAGGTGTCTCCGGAAAGGATAATGTTTCATGTGCAGCTCATTCCAGCTCCTTGAACTTATTGAGTTCTGTGTTGAATAGGGACATATAGATGCACTTTTCTCAACGTAAAACATCTACAGTGGGGAGAACAAGTATTTGATACACTGCCGATTTTGCAGGTTTTCCTACTTACAAAGCATGTAGAGGTCTGCAATTTTTTATCATAGGTACACTTCAACTGTGAGAGACGGAATCTAAAACAAAAATCCAGAAAATCACATTGTATGATTTTTATTGTTTGCATTTTATTGCATGACATAAGTATTTGATCACCCACCAACCAGTAAGAATTCCGGCTCTCACAGACCTGTTAGTTTTTCTTTAAGAAGCCCTCCTGTTCTCCACTCATTACCTGTATTAACTGCACCTGTTTGAACTCGTTACCTGTATAAAAGACACCTGTCCACACACTCAATCAAACAGACTCCAACCTCTCCACAATGGCCAAGACCAGAGAGCTGTGTAAGGACATCAGGGATAAAATTGTAGACCTGCACAAGGCTGGGATGGGCTACAGGACAATAGGCAAGCAGCTTGGTGAGAAGGCAACAACTGTTGGCGCAATTATTAGAAAATGGATGAAGTTCAAAATGACTGTCAATCACCCTCGGTCTGGGGCTCCATGCAAGATCTCACCTCGTGGGGCATCAATGATCATGAGGAAGGTGAGGGATCAGCCCAGAACTACACGGCAGGACCTGGTCAATGACCTGACGAGAGCTGGGACCACAGTCTCAAAGAAAACCATTAGTAACACACTACGCCGTCATGGATTAAAATCCTGCAGCGCACGCAAGGTCCCCCTGCTCAAGCCAGCGCATGTCCAGGCCCGTCTGAAGTTTGCCAATGACCATCTGGATGATCCAGAGGAGGAATGGGAGAAGGTCATGTGGTCTGATGAGACAAAAATAGAGCTTTTTGGTCTAAACTCCACTCGCCGTGTTTGGAGGAAGAAGAAGGATGAGTACAACCCCAAGAACACCATCCCAACCGTGAAGCATGGAGGTGGAAACATAATTCTTTGGGGATGCTTTTCTGCAAAGGGGAAAGGACGACTGCACCGTATTGAGGGGAGGATGGATGGGGCCATGTATCGCGAGATCTTGGCCAACAACCTCCTTCCCTCAGTAAGAGCATTGCAGATGGGTTGTGGCTGGGTCTTCCAGCATGACAACGACCCAAATCACACAGCCAGGGCAACTAAGGAGTGGCTCTGTAAGAAGCATCTCACGGTCCTGGAGTGGCCTAGCCAGTCTCCAGACCTGAACCCAATAGAAAATCTTTGGAGGGAGCTGAAAGTCCGTATTGCCCAGCGACAGCCCCGAAACCTGAAGGATCTGGAGAAGGTCTGTATGGAGGAGTGGGCCAAAATCCCTGCTGCAGTGTGTGCAAACCTGGTCAAGAACTACAGGAAACGTATGATCTCTGTAATTGCAAACAAAGGTTTCTGTACCAAATATTAAGTTCTGCTTTTCTGATGTATCAAATACTTATGTCATGCAATAAAATGCGAATTAGTTACTTAAAAATCATCTCCCCACTGTATGTTTAGGAGCATGCGTACATACAGTCATTACCTGATTTGAATACCGATATGCCATACAAATCCCATTCAAGTCATGGGACCGATATTAGCATTTTTCGCACATAGTTGATTTGAACATGATGCACAAAGAAAGTATAATATCAGCCACATGACTTGAACGGTATTTGTGCCACAAATTCTATAACTTTAGCATGCGAAAACAGTGCCCAGGACAAAAGCATGGATTGCAGGACAAAAGCATGGATTGCTGTCATACATTTTCCATAGACTGCTTACAGCGTAAGGAAGCCAACATGTAATTTTGTAATTTGTGTGAACAATCCCTTTAATAAGTGATGTAAAGTACTTAATGTAAGGGAGTTAATGTCAAAGATTCCCACAGGACAGTTATTTGGATGTGTGAGTGGTGTGTGTGTTTTCTAGGCAGGAGAGAAGGATGTCGTGTTCCATGAACATCCTTTGTACTGTACCGTATCTATAGAAACAGGACAGTAAACAGCTGGGCTCATCTCTCTAAGGACCCAAAATGTCTCATGAAACAGAGACTGGGAAGGCAATGTCTTTGCAATGTTACCTCCCATTTATCAAACACCAACATAAAGCGTTTACTCAAGTGTTTCCTTTATTTTGTCAGTTACCTGTACCTTGCCATTAGTGAAACGAGGCAGTTAAAGCCACATTGGGGTTCAGGACCGGGGCGCAAGGGAATGGCTTGAACAATTCCTCTGAGGGGAACGGGAAGAGTGGAACACAATGTGACTGATTACAATTCCTGAGAGAGGGTGCTGCGTCACTACCAGGGCCATTAGCATAGATCTTTTCATCGTGGCTAGCAGCATTTTAGAACACATACACAAATTGCTATATTACTCACCTACCTATACCAATACAGTAGTTACATCACTCACCTTGGGTGACATGAACTTAATGCTTCCATGTTCAAATCATGAGTTATTCAAAATGTTTAAGTAAGTAGCCTTGCCACAAGCCTTGGTTTGTGCGAGCCAGAATGGTTCATTGTAGCTATTTTACGTTACCTCTATCTTTTCCCAACTCAACCAGGCAGAGAGTGGATAAAAGAGAGCTGATTGTGTAAAAGAAGGATCCGTAGAGAGCGATCAGTGTGCATCCTGCAGCTGGCTGGGCCAGGTCCATTATTATGTGGTTCCTAAATTCCCAGCCTTTCATTGTTTCTCTGGTCCCCCTTCAAAGGATGCCTTCATGTCTTCAGTCCCCCTACTTGTTCTTTGTTAACATCATTCACTGTTGCTGCAGTGGTGTTACCTAAGAGATGGTTATAATATTATTATTACATGGATCTGCCAAGCTGCTCTCCTTAGAGAACCCACCATATTTCGAGTGCATGACTCAGATTGTAGCAGACGTTCAAAATCACAGACTGCTTTTTAAAAGGAAGTGTTGCCCTGTGAGACAAAGTTTAGAGGATGATTTGAATTGCATCTGAGTGTGCTGTCAGCTCTGTCTTGCATGAGTGTGGGACCTGAGTACCTGGTGTCTTTTATGTTCCAGATCCTTCAAGGGCTCATCTTTCTCTAATGAATTGTATAACTCATAAACTGTTGTACTGTACACTACTATTCACTGATATATAGCCAAATCTACTAAGAATTATAATTGTTTTCTTAAAAAAACGTTGTTAAAATGTTGTTCTACAATTTATTGCTCCTTGGAAATAACAGATTTGCAAAACATTTGTAAAAACCAAACACTTTATCTGTCCACAAGTTTATGAAATAATGTGTGTGGGTGAGGACACATGTAGGATAACTTTTCTGTAGTGTTGACTAGGGTTGTGGCGGTCATTACATTTTCTCCACACATACAAGCCACATACAAGCCACATACAAGCCACATACAAGCCACATACAAGCCACATAGAAGCCACATACAAGCCACATACAAGCCACATACAAGCCGCTGATGCGCGCATTTGGAACATCTACATTTTAAAAAGTAAATTTAATATACGCCATCGCAATGAATCCATTCTTTATTTTAGGCAGGTCTAAAGAAACGTTATTGAAAAAATATTTTCGAAGAACAGAATATGACTTGGCTTACTGTATGTTATCTGCCTATGCTCCATGCCATAGGCTGGTTTGTGACATTATTTTATATTGTATGATATTATAGTAAGAAGAATATAATTGTAAATAAGAATTTGTTCTTAACCTGTCTGGCTCTGGCGTTCCGCCAGCGGAACTCCTCCCACATTCCACTGAAAAGGCAGAGCGCGAAATTCAAAATATATTTTTTAGAAATATTTAACTTTCACACATTAACAAGTCCAATACAGCAAATGAAAGGTACACATCTTGTGAATCCAGCCAACATGTCCGATTTTTAAAATGTTTTACAGCGAAAACAGCACGTATATTTATGTTAGCTCACCACCAAATACAAAAAAGGACAGACATTTTTCACAGCACAGGTAGCATGCACAAAGCCAACCTAACTAACCAAGAACCAACCAAACTAACCAACAAACAACTTCATCAGATGACAGTCTTATAACATGTTATTCAATAAATCTATGTTTTGTTCGAAAAATGTGCATATTTCAGGTATAAATCATAGTTTACATTGCAGCTACAATCAGAAATTGCACCGAAAGCAGCCAGAATAATTACAGACACCAACGTCAAATACCTAAATACTCATCATAAAACATTTCTGAAAAATACATAGTGTACAGCAAATGAAAGACAAGCATCTTGTGAATCCAGCAAATATTTCCGATTTCTTAAGTGTTTTACAGCGAAAACACAATATAGCGTTATATTAGCTTACCACAATAGCCAGAAACACAAGCCATTCCCCAGTAGCAAAAGTTAGCGATCGTAACAAACCAGCAAAATATATATAATTTTTGACTAACCTTGATAAGCTTTATCAGATGACAGTCCTATAACATCAGGTTATACATACACTTATGTTTTGTTCGAAAATGTGCATATTTAGAGCTGAAATCAGTGGTTATACATTGTGCTAACGTAGCATCTTTTTCCCACAACGTCCGGATATTTTTCTGACACTTTTTCTGACACACATATTCTGACCAAATAACTATTCATAAACATAACTAAAAAATACATGTTGTATAGGAAATGATAGATACACTAGTTCTTAATGCAATCGCCGTGTTAGAATTCTAAAAATAACTTCATTACGACATCCAGCTTAGGTATAGCGAGAGAGTACCCAAAAGCTGGGCGCAAACGACTAGCACAACATGTTCGACAGATATATGAAATAGCATCATAAAATGGGTCCTACTTTTGCTGATCTTTCATCAGAATGTTGTACAAGGGGTCCTTTGTCGGGAACAATCGTTGTTTGGATTTAGAACGGCCTTTTTCCCTCTCGATTTAGCAAGCACACTTGCCAAGTGGCACGAATCTCTCCATCGTAAACAAACTCAGAGAACGGAACACGGCAAAACTCCCGAAAAAATTTCAATAATCTGATTATACTATATTGAAAAAACATACTTTACGATGATATTGTCACATGTATCAAATAAAATCAAAGCCGGAGATATTAGTCGTCCATAACGACAGCTTATCAGAAGGCAAATCCAGGTCCCTGCTCGCGCTCTCCAGAAAACAGGAAACTGGTGACACGTCATGCCAAGAGCTATAATTCGAGCCCAGATCAAGTTACACACTCAATGTCTTCTCTCACTGCTTGTCGACATCTAGTGGAAGACGTATGAAGTGCATCTAAACTAATAAATATCAAGGACTTTAATAGGCAGCCCCTAGAAGAGTGCATCGATTTCAGATTTTCCACTTCCTGTCAGGAAGTTTGCTGCAAAAGGAGTTCTGTTTTACTCACAGATATAATTCAAACGGTTTTAGAAACTAGAGAGTGTTTTCTATCCAATAGTAATAATAATATGCATATTGTACGAGCAAGAATTGAGTACGAGGCCGTTTAAATTGGGCACGATTTTCCCCCAAAGTGAAAACAGCGTCCTCTGTCCTCAACTTAACTGACTTGCCTAGTTAAATAAAGTTTAAATAAAAAATAAATAATAAATAATAATAATTAAACTCAGCTGAATAAAATAGATAGGATATTTTTCCCATTCCGAAGTGAGTGGCATATGAATTAGCTATGTTGGGCATAAAGTGATCATTTGAAACAGGTGCTATACACTAGATCTAGAGTTATTTGTCAACTTTCGTGTGAATGATACAAACCTTAACATTTATTAGAAATCAAAACATATGGGCTGCATGATGTGACTATAGGCTATTGATGATTTGAGAAAGTCACAAAAAAAGCTTGTGCTCTGTTCCTTGCCTCAGGCTGCATATGTTGTTCTCTCAAGTGATCATATTTTCACCCATCAGACTATTCTCAATGTAATATTTTCTTTACTAATATGTAAAATGAGTTACGATTTAGAATGGCCCATTATCAAATGGGCAGGAACAGGAGCAGGGGAAAAATATCCATATACAAGAGAATAGCGAATGGCTTTCCTGCTGGTTTTTGTTGTTTCAGTCATGCCGGATAGGCTACTGCTATTCCGCGCAAACAACTAAACATATTTCATTAAACTGTTGATAGCTGCTATCTCTGCGCGCTCGAGAAAATAATGGAGAAGAGAGGAGATGGAAACACGCAGTGGTGAGATATACTGTAGCTAAAGTTAATGTGTAAGCCTACTAGGTAAATACAGTGCCTTCGGGAACTATTCAGAACCCTTGACTTTTTCCACGTTTTGTTACTTTACAGCCGTATTCTAAAATGTCTTCAAATGTTTTTTTCCCTCAGAGATGCACTGTATATCTCCATGCACAACTCAGATCTGTGACACCTTCAATTAATTAATTTACACACAATAACAGGTTTGTAGAAATGTTGGCTAATTTATTGAGAAGGAAAGCGAAATGTTACATTTACTTAAGAATTCAGACCCTTTACTAGTATTTTGTTGAAGCACCTTTGACAGCGATTACAGCCGAGTCTTCTTGGGTATGAGCTACAAGCTTGGCACACCTGTATTTGGGGAGTTTCTCCCATTCTTCTCTGCAGATCCTCTCAAGCTCTGTCAGGTTGGATGGGGAGCGTTACTGCACAGCTATTTTCAGGTCTCTCCAGAGATGTTCGAACAGGTTCAAGTCCGGGCTCTGGCCGGGCCACTCAAGGACATTCAGAGTCTTGTCCCGAAACCACTCCTGCGTTGTCTTGGCTGTGTGCTTAGGGTCGTTGTTCTGTTGGAAGGTGAACCTTCACCCCAGTCTGAGGTCCTGAGAGCTCTGGAGCAGGTTTTCATCAAGAATCCCTGTATTTGCTCTGTTCATCTTTGCCTCGATCCTGACTAGTCTGCCAGTCCCTGCCGCTGAAAAACATCCCCTCAACATGTTGCTGCCACCACCATGCTTCACTGTAGGGATGGTGCCAGGTTTCCTCCAGAGGTGACGCTTGACATTCAGGCCAAAGAGTTCAATCTTGGTTTAACAGACCAGAGAATCTTGTTTCTCGTGGTCTGAGAGTCTTTATGTGCCTTTTGGCAAACTTCAGGCGGGCTGTCATGTGCCTTTTACTGAGGGTTGGTTTCCGTCTGGCCACTCCACCATAAAGGCCTGATTGGTGGAGTGCTGCAGAGATGCTTGTCCTTCTGGAAAGTACGCTCATCTTCACAGAGGAACTCTAGAGCTCTGTCAGAGTGACCATCGGGTTCTTGGTCACCTTCCTGACCAAGGCCCTTCTCCATCGATTGCTCAGTTTGGCCGGAAGGCCAGCTCTAGGAAGAGTCTTGGTGGTTCCAAACTTCTTCCATTTAAGAATGATGGAGGCCATTGTGTTCTTGTGGACCTTCAACGCTGCAGACATTTTTTGATACCCCTCCCAGATCTGTGCCTCGACATAATCCTGTCTTGGAGCTCTACGGACAATTCCTTCGACCTCATGGCTTGGTTTTTGCTCTGACATGGACTGTCAACTGTGGGACCTTATGTATACAGGTGTGCGCCTTTCCAAATCATGTCCAATCAATTGAATTTACCACAGCTGGATCAAGTTGTAGAAACATTTCAAGGATGATCAATGGAAACAAGATGCACCTGAACTCAATTTCATAAGTCTCATAGCAAAAACACTTACAGAATGTATATACATTAGTTCTGTTTTAAATACATTTGCTAAAATTTATAAAAACCTGTATTCACTTTGCAATTATGTGTAGATTGCTGAGGAGAATTAAAAAAAAATACATTTTAGAATAAGGCTGTAAAGCAACAAAATTTAGAAAATTCAAGGGGTCTGAATACTTTCCGAAGCCACTGTATTTATATAAAGAAAATCCCTACTACTAGGCTATTTAAAATCATATACAAATTGACTATAATTGTAAGCTAATCCGCCCTGCACAATCACTGAACCAACAGCATCGCCTAGGCCTATATGCTCTCTCTTAGACTCATGGATATACAATTTGGAGCACAGCATAAGGTAACCAGTCCATCTAGTATGCATAATAATACAGTCCACACCCAAAGGTGATTACTAGAAATTGTTTAATTTTGGAGTATAGGCTAGACCAATTATGTACCAAAGAAATCTTAAATCTTTTTTTTGTGTGTGTTTTGCTGCCATGCTTAATATGCAGTAGGCTCTGTATTGTATAACAGCACAGTCATTATTTTAATTCAGGGTTTTTTGGGGCTTGGGCTCATATATAGGCCTATGTAAGCTCTGGGTGTTTTGAATGAATCATCACCTTAGAAAGCTCATCCACAACGGCCATGTTTTCCACTCAGTTTCAACCGGATGTTGAAATTCTTTCTTGAAATTGATCGATCAAAGTGAGGTGAGTTTGAAAACATGATACCGTTTTGATGATGAGTGTTTGATGTGATTATCGATTGCATTTGCATTGATATCAGGGTGGTTCGAGGGACAGTAGAGCCCTGAGTACCAGGCCATTATGACCTGATGGAGGGACAGTAGAGCCCTGAGTACCAGGACATTATGACCTGATGGAGGGACAGTAGAGCCCTGAGTACCAGGTCATTATGACCTGATGGAGGGACAGTAGAGCCCTGAGTACCAGGTCATTATGACCTGTTGGAGGGACAGTAGAGCCCTGATGAGTACCAGGCCATTATGACCTGATGAAGGGACAGTAGAGCCCTGAGTACCAGGTCATTATGACCTGATGGAGGGACAGTAGAGTGCTGAGTACCAGGCCAGTATGACCTAATGGTCGTTAGCAAGTTGGGTACTACTAACGCATGTCCAGAGTGCATAAGAGGAGATTACTGTGACTCAACGGTCACGTGGAATTTTTGTGGAATTTTCTGCGGTCATGACTCATGACTGCCGGTGTGGTGGTAATATGGTCACAGCAACAGCCCTAGTGCTTCTAGAGAGTAGCACATTAGCAATTTTGAGGGCAGTAACCAAAACAAAAAAAATTGTAATGGAAGTGCTTGAAATGTTTAAATATTATTTCATAAATTAATGACAATCTAAATGCTTACTGAGTAGCTCAAAGCTTCACCTCCACATACAGTACTTGCTCAGTAAGGCCACAATCTCCAATCACATTTCCCCCAAGCCTTATTCCTGTGTCTGAGTGTTTCTCATTCTTATAACTCCTGTGAGCAGCAAGGCGAGCCGCTGGGCGAATTGTTCAACACCACTACTTCCTCATCTCCTAGTTTACTGTGTGTCATTAGCCCTATCGTATCTGTGCTTTCATTTGGTCAGATGTGAGGAGGTCTGATTTGATCTCTTGCTCACTATCTATCTCTCTCTCTCACTCAGTCTGAACGTGTGAGCATGTCTGTGTGTGTTACTGTCGGCTCGATTCAGTCTAGTAGCTCTAGGGAAAACTGTGGTCAAATAAAGAATGGCTTTACTGTCAAAACCTCTTCTTCTCCTCTTCTCTCCTCATCCTCCTCCTGCTCATCCTCCTCTTCCTCCTCCTACTGCTTCTACTACTACCACTAACTACTAAGACTACTACTACCAGGTAGACTCAACCCCTTTTCCAGGTTTCTCAATAGGTGAGTGTACAGTACACAAGCAGTAGTTTGCAAACAAAGACACATTGTAAACGTTGCTATAATGGGTTGGATTGATTATCAGCCTGAATGTACAGTAGCTGTTGCCATCTCTCACATATTAAATATTCACTTCAATATGCCACACTCTCAAATCGCACAAATATAATTATTATAATTGCTATTTATGACAACAATAATTGTCATTTTGCACAGATATGTTGTCATTCCCATTTTGTCATGCAGCATTTTCTTAGAAATCTATCACATTTTAGGGAAGACCCAGATGAAGACAGTGTCGAAGTAACAAAAGTTTATTACTAGAACAGGGGCAGGCAAAAAAACAGGCAGAGGTCAGTAATACAGGTCAGAGTCCAAAAGGTACAGAACGGCAGGCAGTCTCGGGGTCAGGGCAGGAAAAGGTCAAATAATCCAGTGTGGTGGGACAAGGTACAGGATGGCAGGCAGAATGGTCAAAACAGGGAAAAATAGAAAACAGGAACAAGAAACAGACAGGAGCAAGGGGGAAAACCGCTGGTAGGCTTGACAAATAACTAGCTGGCAACAGACAAACAGAGAACACAGGTAAAAATGCACAGGGTACGTATAATGAGGGGAGATGGGAGACACCTGGTGGGGGGTGGTAACAAGCACAAAGACAGGTGAAACAGATCAGGGTGTGACAGAAATCTGCTCATTTGCATCTTGTCTCAGCTATAAGACTCAAACGGGAAAGAATGAATAGTTAATATTCAACAATGATCAAAAGCTACTTCGGTATCGTAGGCTACATATAACTATTTTCCTTTGGGGAAGTCTCTTCCATCTACAGAAGAGGTGTTCTTTTCATTCTCTCTTATGTGTGTGCTTGTAACCAAAGCTGAGCTTTGATATTTGTACAAAAGCAAATGGGTACAAACAGTTCTTAAGAATTCAAACAGATCAAAAGGGACCCCTAAATGTCTATTGTGCACTCTGTTGGCACATTTGTATTTTTTTACAAACCTATGGCTTTATGGAGAGCCTGCTGGTAATGAAGTCACAGTTGGAATTGTGCTGATCCTGATTGTAAGATCCTGCAAAAGTTAAATAATTCAATCATACAACTTGTAATTGCTCTAAAGCAAACAAAACCTTATGCTTGATTGGTTTTTACAATTCCAGAAGGGGTTTCATGCTAATGGTAGCTACTGTATCAGCAGTTTTCAGAAAGAACTTCTAACTTTAATGCAGAACTGGGGCGACTGCTTAAAATATCTCCAAACAAGATATCAGCCAAGTATCTGTGTTCTTAATCAGCAAATTCATGATTAGTTCCACAGTGATTTTACGAGCCTCTCAATTGAATCTGTAAACATTTTCTAAAAGTGCTAATGCTATGTCTAGACAAGCGAAGAAGCAGGGCATGCCAAATAATACGTTTTTGTTATCTGAAAAAGCTTGTCAAATTTAACAAATGAAGCTAAAGCTTCGCCATCAAACAACATTTTTAATTACTACAACTGTCCTCTTCTGAAAACCACATCAAGGTAATTAAGAGCTAAAATATGATATTCAAATACTTACTTCACATTTGTGTGCGTCTGGAATAGCTCTCTGATTTCCATTAAGTTTGCAATATCACATTGTGGCTGTAGAAGCTTTGGAAAAATGAAATGAAGAAAAACTAAAGTGAGGCCAGATGGTTGGACAGACTGACCACTATCTTCAAAGAAAATAGTGTAGGTGTGCATCTTCTTACATAGCCCTTACTAACCTGACTATTTTCTGCTTACTTCAGTCTGCTCGGACTTGAAACCCATTGAAAACCTGTGGTTTGAATTGAATAGGGCAGTCCGTAAGCGCAGACGAAGGATGTCAAGGATCTGGAAGGATTCTGTATGGAGGTATGGTCTAAGATCCCTTCCAATGTGTTCTCCAACTCATAAAACATTTTAGAGAAAGGCTCAGTGCCGTTATTCTCGCAAGGTGAGGTATTGAAAGGCATGGAAAACAGGGGGGTCAATCATTTTGACCCCTACCTTTTTGAGAGAAAAAAGATTACTTGTTCAACAAAATCTCTTTCTCTGAGCAATAGTTTAAGTTTAAAATAATATAAATTCCCAATTTTTTTAGCATACAATATAGCTCAGTATTTGTCATTTTTGCTCATCTTCATCAAGGGTGTCTATCATTTCAGACCCCACTGTATGTGCCTCAAGAACTATACCCAGATTGGTGATGTTAATATTATTATTATTATTTATTTTATATTTGTGTGTGTGTGTGTGTGTGTGTGTGTGTGTGTGTGTGTGTGTGTGTGTGTGCGTGCGTGCGTGCGTGCGTGCGTGCGTGCGTGCGTGCGTGCGTGCGTGCGTGCGTGCGTGCGTGCGTGTGTGGTAGCTGTAAGGGGCATTGCTTTTTTCCTCTCTGTTTGAATCTTTTATTGCTAGATCATTACCCAGTCAAAACATAAGAAGAAAACAGAGTGGTATAAATTACTTTGACAGCATTGCAAAGCCAACTGCTCCTATGGCATACACATGACATTGTGCTTGATTGTCAACTGGACCTTATTTAGAACGTGACAGTGACCATGTTCTGATCTTATTGTTCACTAAGTTATCCTATACTTTCTGGCCACTAATCTGTTTAACCATAATCACAACAATAAGATCAGAACATGGTCACTGTCATGTTCTACATAAGGTCCAGTTGCTCCTATGTCATGTTTATGCCATAGGAGCAGTTGGCTTTGCAATGCTGTCAAAGTAATTTCTACCACTCTGTTTTCTTCTTGTTGTGTTTTGACTGGGTAATGATGTAGCAATAAAAGATTCAAACAGAGGCAGACAAAGCAATGCCCCTTACAGCTCTCCCCCCCCCACACACACACACACACACACACACGCACACACACACACACACACGCAAACAGACAGTCTAACACACACACGCAATCTAGCACACACACACACACACACATGGTCTAACACACACATACACACAGACAGTAACACACATACACGCACAAAGATTCGCACGCAGGCACACACAATATCTATCTTAATCTTTCTCAATTATTTTGTCAAAACCTGGCAATAAACAAGTTTGATGGGCATTAATGAGTGCTCCGCTCCAGTTGTGGAGTCATTCTTTATCTTGATTACTGAAGTGACTGAGGGAACGGGAGAAGTGGTGCAGGCTGCAGTTACCCCGTCAGCCCATTTGTTTATGTAATGTAGTAACTAAAGAAGCAATACATACAAGTAACTGCCAAAATAAAGGAAACACTTGAGTAAATGAGGGATACAAAGTATATTGAAAGCAGGTGCTTTCACGCAGGTGTGGTGAGTAAACTAAGCAATTAACATCCCATGTATAAAATGTCCATTTGCCCATTATCTTGGCTACCATAGCTAGAAGAAGAGATCTCAGTGACTTTAAAAGAGGGGTTTCAACGAAGCGCAGGGGGGTTTAAAGCGTGTGTGTGTGTGTGTGTGTGTGTGTGTGTGTGTGTGTGTGTGTGTGTGTGTGTGTGTGTGTGTGTGTGTGTGTGTGTGTGTGTGTGTCAGTCAGTCAGTCAGTCAGTCACCAGATCTCAACCCAATTGAACACTTATGGGAGATTCTGGTAGCCTGGCTACCCAGACTCCTTGCTTCAGCCAAATGCTAAACCACGCCCACGGACATTTGTTTCTTCTCCAAAATGAGTCTGGATCTGAGTACCACCCCAACCCTTCACTAAATGCGAACACATTCGGGGATGTCTGATTGGTCAGGAAACAGAGGGATTGGGCCAGAGCCAGAACACACCTGGATAAATGTGGCGGTTTGAAAATGTGTCATTGGCTTTGATTCTCTGATTGGTTAGAGACAATCTAATCGCTGAGGACTTTGTTTTGTACAACGCCCCTCGTCAGCACAAATGACTTCATTGATGACAGTCTCATACTAAAGTATGTGGCGAACAACAGAGCAGAGGTAGAATTTAGTGTGAGTCGTCAGCCTAAGATTTTGGAGCGGCGCCTGAGTCAGCGTTTTACACCACCATCAACAAAACACCAAATTATGGAATTTAGCGTGGAAGAATGGTGTCGCATACTCCGAGTTGATATTCACATAATAATGAGGAATTCTCCTCAACCATGTCCACAAATTGGGAAAACATTCTTTCCTATTGACCCCCAGTGTAAAAGAACCATCATTGTCATAGATTATTTTGTTATACAAAAACAAAACATGCCTAAAAGCTGCTGTGTTGTTCAATGTACATGTACCCAGATCAAAACCCCCGATCTATGGTTCGCAATGCCCCCACTTAGAGTAAAGCCGGGGAGAAGAGCCCTGTGGCTTCAGGCTATTCGACGTTGTCACGAATCCCGCTTCCTGAGTCTGTTTTTGCCTGTGTTCTGTCCTGGAGTGTTTTTCCGGTGTCCTGGAACGC
Source organism: Salvelinus namaycush (assembly GCF_016432855.1). NCBI lineage: Eukaryota > Metazoa > Chordata > Actinopteri > Salmoniformes > Salmonidae > Salvelinus > Salvelinus namaycush. Next base: position 25,527,309 of record NC_052328.1, read on the forward strand.
ACCCTGTCTGGTTGCTGGACGACGTAGCTAGTTGGGAGATCTCTGATTACCCGCACCTGTATCCCATCAGCTATCTGCACACCTAGTCCTGATCATCATCCCTCCACTTCATAAGCTCTGACCTGACATCCATTCCCTGCCGGATCGTTAGCCATGAACAGTATGTTGTGCCAGCGTATCAGCCTCCAGTTTGATAGAGTTTGTTTTGTTGTTTTGTACGTCTTGCTTGCCTTGAACTTACCTCCGTTTGTTCTGTCTACAGTCATTCACCCGGAACACTCACCCCATCCCTGCCTGGTCGTCGGTGGCTTCTGTTACTCCCTTGGATCTGCCTATTCACTCCCATCAACTCACCTCCGCTGCCCGCTCCGCCACCTGGATCTTTCTACCTCTACGTTTAAACTTGTAAATAAATACTCACCTTCGTCCTACTCTCCTTGTCCTGGTCTGCGTCTGGGTTCTACTTTAGAAAGTCGTGACAGAACGATCCGGCCAGAAAATGGACCCAGCGGACCTGGACTCCGTTCGCCATGCCATTACCCATCAGGGGAGGATATTGGGACAACACAGCACGGCGCTACAGGAGATAGCGTTTTCAGTTCAGAACTTCTCTGCTAGTCTGACGAGTATCCAGGCTCAGCTCAGTTTGCCGGCGGATCATCCACCACCTGTTTCACCCCTCTCACCTGCCGCTTCTGGAGCGGTTTCCTTCCGTGAGCCCAAGGTTCCGACGCCTGATAAGTACGAAGGGGATTTGGGAAGATGCCGTTCATTTCTTATGCAGTGTGGTTTAGTTTTTGATCTGCAGCCCTACTCTTACGCCACAGAGAAGGCTAGGATAGCTTTTGTTATTGAACTGCTGCGTGGTAGAGCTCTGGAATGAGCTTCAGCTGTTTGGGAACAACAGGACACCTGTATGGCGTCATACCAGGAGTTCACGGCAGAGATGAGAAAGCTTTTTGACCATCCAGTCCGAGGTAAGGACGCAGCTAAGCGTTTGTTCTCTCTTCGCCAAGGAGCTCGTAGCGTGGCAGACTTTGTGATTGAGTTCCGGACATTGGCTGTGGAGAGTGGGTGGAATGAGGAGTCACTACAAGCGGCTTTTTACCAGGGGTTGTCGGAGCAACTCAAGGATGAGCTGATCTCCTATCCAGAGCCTAGTGACCTGGACAGTTTGGTCGCATTAGCTATTCGGGTGGATAACAGAGTCCGAGAGAGGAGGGAGAAGCAGTGGGTCCCGTCCGATCAATCAGCTACTCGGTTACCATTCGGGTCAGGCAGTGGACCAGAACGTGTCAATCATGTTTCCCCACCCGGGATTAGTGGAGGAGTCCTGCCGCCAGATCCTGAACCTATGCAAGTGGGGCGGCACGGGTTAACTAAGGAGGAGCGCCAACGTAGACGTGAGACCAACAGCTGCCTCTACTGTGGTAGCTCGGGACATTACATCTCCGCTTGTCCTCAGCGCCCGTTAAACTGCCCTGCTCGCTAAGGTTGGGAGGACTTTTAGCGAGCCAGTTTCAACCTCCCAAGAACCCTGTCAGACCCCGTTTTCCTGTGACCCTCATGAATAAGAATCAGAGTTTAGCGATGAACGCTTTTATCGATTCAGGTGCCGATGGCAGCTTTATTGATGCCGACTTGGTGGAACAGCTGGGGCTTTCCAAGGAGCAATTGCCGGAAGCCATTGAAGCAACCACTCTGAACGGTAGTAGTCTGGCACGGATCACTATGAGGACTGAACCGGTTAAGATGTTGTTGTCGGGGAATCATTCAGAGTTTATCTCCTTCTTCATTCTGCCTTCGCCCCATGTTCCTCTGGTTCTTGGTTACCCCTGGCTAAGAGAACACAATCCCTCGTTTGATTGGGTGACGGGTAAGGTAACTAGTTGGAGCATTGAGTGTCATGCTAACTGCCTTAGGACTGCCTGTTCTCATGCTGTTCCCAGTCAGGGCAGTGAGTCTGCTCCCCCTGATTTGTCCCGGATGTTCTCCAAGACGGAGGAGAGTGGAGCCAAGACTGAGACGATTCTTCCCCAGAACTTTGTCGTGGGAGCCGTTACATGGAGGATTGAGGAGGATGTGATGGCGGCCCTTCGGACGCAGCCCGGCCCCAGTAACGGTCCACCCGGTCGGTTGTTCGTGCCTGAGTCGGTCCGTTCTGCTGTCCTTCAGTGGTTCCACGCCAGCAAGATAGCTTGTCACCCTGGCGTTGCTCGGACTATGGCGCTACTGCGCAGACAATTTTGGTGGCCTGCCATGGGAGAAGATACCCGGAGGTTTGTTGCCGCTTGTCCTGGTTGTGCGCAGAATAAGAGTACCAATCGGCCCAGCTCTGGGCTTCTTCACCCCCAATCTAATGGTCAGGCGGAGAGAGCCAACCAGAAGAGTCCACGCTGCGCTCCCTTGGTTCCTCTGATCCCACCTCTTGGTCCTCTCAGTTACCCTGGGAGAGGGATCTCTCGTTTCCCTCTGTCCAGGCCCACATTCGTCGTTGCCACCGGACCTGGCATCGGGCCAGGAAGGCCCTCCTTAGAGTTTCTGACCGGTATCAGATCCAGGCGAATCGTCGCCGGATTCCTGCCCCCGCTTATACCGTCGGAGATAAGGTTTGGTTGGCTACACGAGATCTTCCTCTACGGACTGAGTCGAAGAAGATGTCACAGAAGTTCATTGGTCCGTTTGTGGTGGAGAGAATCATTAATCCTGTTGTGGTTCGACTCAAGTTGCCTGCAACGCTTAGAGTACACCCCACCTTTCATGTTTCCTGCCTCAAGCCGGTTCTCCTCAGTTCTCTGTTGCCCCCTCCTCCTCGTCCTCCTCCTCCTCGGATGATCGGAGGTGGTCCTGCCTACACGGTGCGCCGCATCAGGGACTCCAGACGGCGGGGTCGAGGGTTCCAGTATCTCGTGGATTGGGAAGGATATGGCCCAGAGGAGAGGAGTTGGATTCCTCGGCGTCAGATCCTTGATGCTGACCTGCTTCGTGACTTCTACCGCCTCCACCCTGGCGCTCCGGGTAGTCCGCCCGGTGGCGTTCGTCGGAGGGGGGGTACTGTCACGAATCCCGCTTCCTGAGTCTGTTTTTGCCTGTGTTCTGTCCTGGAGTGTTTTTCCGGTGTCCTGGAACGCACCCTGTCTGGTTGCCGGACGACGTAGCTAGTTGGGAGATCTCTGATTACCCGCACCTGTATCCCATCAGCTATCTGCACACCTGGTCCTGATCATCATCCCTCCACTTCATAAGCTCTGACCTGACATCCATTCCCTGCCGGATCGTTAGCCATGAACAGTATGTTGTGCCAGCGTATCAGCCTCCAGTTTGATAGAGTTTGTTTTGTTGTTTTGTACGTCTTGCTTGCCTTGAACTTACCTCCGTTTGTTCTGTCTACAGTCATTCACCCGGAACACTCACCCCATCCCTGCCTGGTCGTCGGTGGCTTCTGTTACTCCCTTGGATCTGCCTATTCACTCCCATCAACTCACCTCCGCTGCCCGCTCCGCCACCTGGATCTTTCTACCTCTACGTTTAAACTTGTAAATAAATACTCACCTTCGTCCTACTCTCCTTGTCCTGGTCTGCGTCTGGGTTCTACTTTAGAAAGTCGTGACAGACGTGGGAAATTGTGAGGACCCGGTGTCCAAGTAAGCTAGACGTAGCTATGTGTGTGGAAAACATTTCATCACGGGTAAGTCAATTTAACTTGTTTAGTACAGTCCGTTTGAAACTCCATTCACTAGTTGTAGCTGTATAGTCTGTTTGTGTTGTTGGTCTTGGCTAGCTTAATGTTCCAGTCAGTAGCTAGCTAGCAATCACTCACTCAAGTGGCTGCTAACACCGTCATGAAAAAGGGCGAGGGAAGCCCTACAATATTATGTTTTTCTAAGGAGTAAGAAAGCTCTGAGCAGGAAATGTTGAAAAGTCATCTATAGACATGTTGTGCTTTTCTTAAATGTAGTTTTGTAATTGACTTAAACAAGCAGACAATAAGAACATTGCGTTTGAAAAAGGTCTGAGCCAATGGGGTAACCAAGGTGACCATGGATTGTTTTCCCCCAAGGCTGGTGGGCGGGGCCGCAACGTTCTATTTAATACCGATTAGGACTATCCCTTCTGTAAGTGTTCCAGACACTTACAGAATCTATCCAAATACCCATTGAAGCTGTACTGGTGGCCCAACACCCTATTAAGACACGTTATGTCTGTGTTTCCTTTATTCTGTCAGTAACAGGCTAGGCTACCTAGGGCGGCAGGTAGACTAGTGGTTAAAGTGTTGGGCTAGTAACCAAAAGGTTGCAAGATCAAATCCCTGAGCTGACAAGGTAAAACATCTGTCTTTCTGCCCCTGAACAAGGCAGGTAACTGTCTAAATGACCTTGTAAAAATACAAACAATTTGACAATGATGTTCCTTGGCTGTCATTAAAAATAAGAATTTGTTCTTAACTGACAAGCCTAGTTAACTAAAGGTAAAATAAAAGATACCTGTGTAATTCACAGCTAGATGAAATTGAATTCTGCTCACTTAAACTGGCCTCACATATTTTGGGGTCAATTTAAGCATTTTAAATGGAAGCCTGAAACTTATAGTGGGGTCATATATTGATGGTAATGTCCCTTGGATTGGATGGCACAGTGACTAATGACCAAGGCACACACTGGATCTTTGTTGTTCTAACAGTAAATGAGTGGGAGGTTAAAGTAAGTGTTTTAGTTGAGGTGAGATAAGGAATAACCAATCATACTGTGATGAAGTAGAGTCTCTGTTTTACTACAGTAAGATAGGCTACTCCAGTGCATTACGATTCAAAATGAAATACCCATAGATGTAGCCATTGGGTTGTGTGGAATTGTGAATGTTCACTCCCGACCACTTTTAAATTGGATGATCACACAGAAACACATAGCTTTTTGCTGAAAAGAGCTACCCATTGACATCAGAATCAATATGGAGCCTTGGTTTTGCATGATGAGATGACAAAGACAGAGGTGGATGACTCAACTGCATTGACAGTAATGTTTCACCAGACACTTTTATGGATCACAACAGCAGAGGAGAAAAATGACCTGAGTGCCTCTGCACCTGAAGAGGAAACACAAGCCTTCTTACATTATAATGTCAGACTCGGTGTGGGAGAGAAAGAGAAACTGAACATCTGTGAATAGAAGGAAAATGCTATTGATTAAAATCTAGAGTTATTGTTTTTCTAAGAACAGAGCTCCTTTGAGTTTAAGTTTGAAGTCTTAGCTGAAGAAGTTACCTAAGGCATTTTAATTCCCCACTACTTTGTGCAACTCAGTGCCACAAAACATTCCAGAGCTTTTTCTCATGGCCATAGCCCCCTGGGGTACCTTGTGTTCTTTGACCAAAGTGGCATTTGAAAACATTGATTTCTATACACCTTAACCCAAGTCAGGACTCTATTAAATCAGATCCGCTTTAGCCAAAATCTGCATAGTGGCATATCGGACACCCCCGCAGCCCCCACAAGACAGGGGGCCAACGAGCTCTGGGGGCCCATGCACCTGTCATCATCGTTGTCAAAATGTTTGTATTTTTATAAGATCATTTAGACAGTATACCTCCAAAAAGTAATTCATAAACCTTTAATTTCCATATGTACTAGGAAGCTAATTGTTTGTTTCTTGGGCTTCAGGAATGTGACTGAAAAACAAAAAAGAAACTGATCGAAAGTATGAGGGAATATCAGTGAACAAGTGCTGTGGTCAAGGCTACAACGGCGCCAGTACAATGAGTGGAGCTTACTCTGGTGTTCAAAAGTGCATATCAGACCTCGAGCCTAATGCTTCTTAGGTAGTTATGAGTTTTAGCTTAGAAAACGATCTCCCCGTAAAAGCGATTTACAGGGATGGTAAAAACAGCTTGATTGCCGTAGCAACATCAGGGAAACTGGGCAGAAGGGAGTTGTGCTTCAAATGCAGCAGTTATGTAACATCTTTAATTGAGCTTCTCATTCTCCTTTATTGCTGGCCTCAACACGTTATGGAAAGAGGTTAACTGTATAGGAAGCTCTGGGGACAGGCCGTCAGGATACTGGACAGCCAATATATTGGCAGATGTAAACAGATTATCATCTTTAGCAGACAACAGTTCTTGAGGGCTTGAACAAAAAAAGCTGTTTGCGATTCCGTTCATACTGGTGAACCAGCATTTGAGTTGTGTGGTTGCAATAGCAACAGTCCCTTATCTGTGGTATGTCTTGGCATGCATCATTCAAGACTAAGTTTAAATTGTGTGCAGTGCAATGGACATACAGAAGCAGATCAATATGGTATATAGCTATAGAGTACACTGCATAATGAAACAGTCCCTAGTAAGCTAGTGTTTTGAGGGTGGACTGACTGTATTATTTGGCATTAATAGACTGGTTTTACAGACAACAACTTTCTAGCCAAGCTTGCGGAGAGCATGAGGACGGCTCCTATCATGCAGGTTCAGGTAGCCTACCTTGAGAGGGTCCAGAGAAACTGTGTTACGCCAGTGGGTGGTATCTGTAGTGGAACTGCGTAAGAGCTGTCATATCCATAAGTGGCTCCGGGCAATATACCTAAAGCAGAAATTGCCATTGGCTGCACGGAGTCGCATTAAGATAAATCCCATGCAACCTTGCAAGTTCGAACACTGGAATGTGAGATATAATCTATACCTCAATTAGGCTTATAGAAATCCTCAGTATTTTGAGGGTTGTTATTTCTATATAGCCTACACTTTCTTGCTCACAGATTTGACAGCTCCACCGCAGTTCCACGTCTAGGCCTCAATTGTAATGAGCATGCTACGATCCAGAATTTTTAAACATACGGTATATTTCAATTTACCAGTGTTTCTGCACTGATTTATTATTGTGTTGCTATAGCTTTTGAAACCATTCCTTGGGTATTCCCAGACTGAAAGCCATCCGCCTCCTTTCATGAAATTGTGTTTTACATGATTTTATAAGCTAGCATGCATGCACTGTCCAATTCTCAGCCTGCTCTATCACTTGAGAGGGGGGGACTAGAAATCAAACATGCAAAGGAGGCCATGTTGTTAAACTGGTGAATACCACAGAATGGAGGTTATTTTCCTAGCCTATCAGAATGCCAGAGGAGGAGGAGACAAAGACCCCAAGAGACATGAAAAGGGGGTTGGATGTGGGGGGACGATATGTACCCTATGATCACTTTCCTAATCTGCTGTAATTACCCTGTGATTGGTTCAAGTAACGGTAGTCTCACTCCAGGGAAATTCTCCTCTTAAATGTTGATTTGCTCCGGTCGTCACTGTGTCGTCCCCCAATCACGGCACATCTCTGCCTCTCCAGTCAGAGAAGTGAAAGCCTTCTGGAATGTGCATGGACGAAATTTGTTCCTTGGAGGACTTTACAGAAGGGTTTTGAAAAACGATACAGCACCCCACCACCTCCCTCTTGTTTGTCGGCAGTTTAGCACCAATCACTATCCTCTATGATTATCCCCCCGACCGAGCGTTCGAGTCGCATCCCAGCAGCAGGGGGCGTTTGAGCTGCTTTGATACAACCACATCATACTCTCTCTATGTCATATCATTTCCTAGTGGAGCCTGACCTCATTACTCTGTTGCAGTAGGGAGGAGGAGGGTGGAGGTGGGATGGAGAAAGATAAGAGAGAGAGGGGGGATGAAAAAGATAAGAGAGAGAGAGCGGGTGGGTGGGGGTGTTCCTCTTTAAACCTAAACCACAGGCTTCCCTCCCTGATCTCCCCATCATCCTGGAGCATGTCACAGATTCCAGACGAGAGGCTGCCTCTCAGCCTTCTGTCACCCTCTAGTTGGAGATAGGCCTAGTCTACTAGAAGAGCAGACATGGGTGGCCTGGGGGATCATTCTACTCCATCCCTTTATGGCTGCTTCTGTGACTAGGCTGACATGGAATGAGAGGGATTTCCACACCAGACAGACAGACAGAGTGACAAACAGAGTGACAAACAGAGTGACAAACAGAGAGACAGACAGAGAGACAGACAGAGAGACAGACAGAGAGACAGACAGAGAGACAGACAGAGAGACAGACAGAGAGACAGACAGAGAGGCAGACAGAGAGACAGACAGGGAGACAGAGAGAGAGAGTGTTAGTTAATGGAAATGGATACTGAGGAAACTGAGAGAAAGGCAGCAGGGAGTGATAGAAAGGGGAAGAAAAATGACACCTGCAGCAGCCTCCCTATAGAGCGATTGAGTCTGGCTGTGTCAGCATGGCCATCCCTGGGACCCTCGTCTGAGGTGTAATTACAGAACTAGAGCCAGGGCTTGTGTGTGCGTGTGTGTGTGTGAGAGAGAGAAGAGGTGGGGTATAGGAGCTTAGTATAAATTAGAGAAGGGGACAATTACCACAGCAAATTATCCAAATATTGGTAACATGGGACAGAGAACAGTGAATGGTTTCTGTCTACTGTACATTCACGTTAACGCAGATCCATTTTTCATTTTGTGTTATTGTTCAGCTTTATTGCATACAGTAAATACTAAAGGTGACCATGCAGTTTCTAACATAGCTGAATAAGTGAAAAAACATGTTTTTGGTCCAGCCCCAAACTTTTTGATGGTCCAACAATATTATAATTTTTTATTGACCTAAAATGAATATCCATATTCATGCATCACTTGCGCTATGCAGTATTTTAAAAATAAAATGTTTTACTGACAAGGCAGTAGCAGTCACTGTAGGAATCCCTTGGAGGCTTGGTCGAGATTTCACGACGTAGTGGACCGCTCACGTCCCTTGACCCCTCCCCAACCCCTGCAGCTCCGGTTAGATCTCAATGTCATCACTCAGCAAAACACCTGTCACTCAGAGTCTACAGCACAGAGCAAATATGGATATTCAAAACTTCTTAAAAGAGAGGCAAAAAAAAACGAGCAGGTTGAGCACAAACAGACAGCAGTGAATGAGGTGGAGAGGACAGAGCAGCCAGAACGTAAAAGTGCAGCAGCAGCAGCAGAGTTAGCCACAGGTTTGTGCAGGGTTGGTGGTAGCTAACTAGCTGGTCTCCCTCAGCATAAGTGTTGGCTAATGCTAATAAGATAGCTTTAGCGCTCAGCATCCTTAAGATTTTGGGTGTCAGTCAGAGTTATTTAACAGTATTTTTTGTGAATTGGCAAGCTAAGGATGTTGATATAAGTCATGATATTAGGAACATTGTTTATTTCCAGCAAGTGCATTTGATTGGTTTTGCTTCAGTAGCTACTGGCTGGCTAGCTAGTTGAGACTGCAGAGATGAGCAAATGTTTTTCTGACTGAATCTGTATCTTCTGACAGTGATACAGTACTCCCTTGTGGACTGAAGCTGAACTTTACTAAAACCACATATTTAACCCTGTTTAAAATGGGCAATGTTGAGGTGCTAGAACTGACTGACAAAATTAAATGAATCATACAGGTCTTATAACCTATTCCATTATACAGGTAACCATGCTTGGCTCACGTCTGTGAATTTCCATATAGGCCCACTATTAAATGTGAAATTATTTCATTGAGCTAATTAAAAAAAAAAAATTATTCACTTACTCTAGCTATTTATATATACTGTTATTTATATATGTATATATGTTGTTTCCTCTGCTGTTTCCTGAAGTCCACGATCATCTCCTTTGTTTTGTTGACGTTGAATGTGAGGTTATTTTCCTGACACCACACTCCGAGGGGCCTCACCTCCTCCCTGTAGGGCGTCTCGTCGTTGTTGGTAATCAAGCCTACCACTGTAGTGTCGTCTGAAAACCTGATGATTGAGTTGGAGGCGTGCATGTCCACGCAGTCATGGGTGAACAGGGAGTACAGGAGAGGGCTGAGAATGCACCCCTGTGGGGCCACAATGTTGAGGATCAGCAGGGTGGAGATGTTGTTTCCTACCCTCATTACTTGGGGGCGGCCCGTCAGAAAGTCCAGGACCCAGTTGCACAGGGCGGGGTCGAGACCCAGCGTCTCGAGCTTAATGACGAGTTTGGAGGGTACTATGGGGTTCAATGCTGAGCTGTAATCGATGAACAGCATTCTTACATAGGTTTTCCTCTTGTCCAGATGGGTTGGGGGCAGTGTGCAGTGTGATTGCGTCGTCTGTGGACCTATTGGGGCGGTAAGCAAATTGGAGTGGGTCTAGGGTGTCAGGTAGGGTGGAGGTGATATGATCCTTGACTAGTCTCTCAAAGCACTTCATGATGACGGAAGTGAGTGCTACGGGGCGATAGTCGTTTAGCTCAGTTACCGTTCACTTTCTTGGGAACAGGAACAATGGTGGCTCTCTTGAAGCATGTGGGAACAGCAGACTGGGATAGGGATTGATTGAATATATCCGTTAACACACCAGCCAGCTGGTCTGCGCATGCTCTGAGGACGCGGCTAGGGATGCCGTCTGGGCCGGCAGCTTGCGAGTGTTAACACGTTTAAATATTTTACTCACATTGGCTGCGGTGATGGAGAGCCCGCAGGTTTTGGTAGCGGGCCGTGTCAGTGGCACTGTATTGTTCTCAAAGCGGGCAAGGACGTTGTTTAGTTTGTCTGGGTGCAAGACGTTGGTGTCCGCGACGGGGCTGGTTTTTTGATTGACTGTAGACCCTGCCACATACGTCTCGTGTCTGAGCCGTTGAATTGCGACTCTACTTTGTCTCTATACTGACGCTTAGCTTGTTTGATTGCCTTTCGAAGGGAATAGCTATACTGTTTGTATTCGGTCATGTTTCCGGTTGCCTTGCCATGATTAAAAGCAGTAGTTCACGCTTTCAGTTTTGCTAGAATGCTGCCATCAAACCACGGTTTCTGGTTGGGGAAGGTTTTAGTAGTCACCGTGGGTGCAACGTCACCGATGCACTTGCTAATAAACTAGCTCACCGAATCAGCATATACATCAATGTTGTTGTCCGATGCTACCCGGAACATATCACAGTCCACGTGATCGAAGCAATCTTGAAGCGTGGAATCAGATTGGTTGGACCAACGTTGAACAGACCTGAGCACGGGCGTTTCCTGTTTTAGTTTTTGTCTATAGGTTGGGAGCAACAAAATGGAGTCGTGGTCAGATTTGCCGAAAGGAGGGCGAGGGAGGGCTTTGTATGCGTCGTGGAAGTTAGAGTAGCAATGATCCAGAATTTGCCCGCCCAAGTCGCGCATTTGATATGCTGATCAAATTTAGGGAGCCTTGTTTTCAGATTAGCCCTGTTAAAATCCCCAGCTACAATAAATGCAGCCTCAGGATATGTGGTTTCCAGTTTACATAGAGTCCAATGAAGTTCTTTCAGGGCCGTCCAGGTGTCTGCTTGGGGGGGATATACACGGTTGTGATTATATTAGAAGAGAATTCTCTTGGTAGATAATGTGGTCGGCATTTGATTGTAAGGAATTCTAGGTCAGGTGAACAAAAGGACTTGAGTTCCTGTATGTTGTTATGATCACACCACGACTCGTTAATCATAAGGCATACACCCCCGCCCTTCTTCTTACCAGAGAGATGTTTGTTTCTGTCGGCGTGATGCGTGAAGACAACGGGTGGCTGTACCAACTCTGATAACGTATCCTGAGTGAGCCATGATTCTGTGAAACAGAGAATGTTACAATCTCTGATGTCTCTCTGGAAGGCAACCCTTGCTCGAATTTCGTCTACCTTGTTGTCAAGAGACTGGACATTGGCGAGTAGTATACTCGGTAGTGGAGAGCGATGTGCCTGTCTACAGAGCCTGACCAGAAGACCGCTCCGTCTGCGCCTTCTGCGGCGCCGTTGTTTTGTGTCGCCTACTGGGATCCGATCCATTGTCCTGGGTGGTGGTCCAAATAGAGGATCCGCTTCGGGAAAGTCATATTCCTGGTCGTACTGTTGGTAAGTTGACGTTGCTCTTATATCCAATAGTTCCTTCCGGCTGTATGTAATAGGACTTAAGATTTCCTGGGGTAACAGTGTAGTAAATAATACATAAAAAAACTAAATACTGCATAGTTTCCTAAGAACGCGAAGCGAGGCGACCATCTCTGCCGGTGCCATCACGTCATAGCTGGCTGACAACAGTTTTCAGCTGTGCTAACATCATTTCAAAAGAGCTTTCTAATGATCAATTAGCCTTTTAAATGATAAACTCGGATTAGCTAACACAACGTGCCATTGGAACACAGGAGTGATGGTTGCTGATAATGGGCCTCTGTACGCCTATGTAGATATTTCATAAAAAATCTGCCGTTTCCAGCTACAATAGTCATTTACAACATAAACAATGTCTACACTGTATTTCTGATCAATTTGATGTTATTTTAATGGACAAAAAAGGGGATTTTCATGGACATTTCTAAGAGACCCAAACGATATATACACACACTATACACACACTATATATATACACTCTATACACTCATATATATATATATATATATATACACTAGAGGTCGACCGATTAATTGGACCGGCCGATTAATCGGGGCCGATTTCAAGTTTTCATAACAATCAGAAATCGTTATTTTTGGGCGCCGATTTGCCCATTTTTTTATTTTTTTTTATTTTTTTTAATGTATTTAAAAAAAAAATGTACACCTTTATTTAACTAGGCAAGTCAGTTAAGAACACATTCTTATTTTCAATGACGGCCTATGAACATTCTCTCTCGTTCAGGGGCAGAACGACAGATTTTTAACCTTGTCAGCTCGGGGGATCCAATCTTGCAACCTTACAGTTAACTAGTCCAATGCTCTAACACCTGATTACATTGCACTCCCCGAGGAGCCTGCCTGTTACGCGAATGCAGTAAGCTAAGGTAAATTGCTAGCTAGCATTAAACTTATCTTATAAAAAACAATTAATCAATGACTGTCATTGCTCCAATGTGTACATCAATGCCTTTCTTAAAATCAATACACAAGTATATATTTTTAAACCTGCATATTTAGCTAAAAGAAATCCAGGTTAGCAGGCAATATTAACCAGGTGAAATTGTGTCATTTCTCTTGCGTTCATTGCACGCAGAGTCAGGGTATATGCAACAGTTTGGGCCGCCTGGCTCTTTGCGAACTAATTTGCCAGAATTTTACGTAATTATGACATAACATTGAAGGTTGTGCAATGTAACAGGAATATTTAGTTTTTTAAATTTTGTTTTCGAGTTGATAGTTTCCGGATTAGTCAAAGGTATATGGTTTAGAGAGAAATAGTCGACGCGTTATAATTCCTGTAATAACTTGCGGCTGAACTTGAAAGGGGTTCCTTCGTTATTTTACCGTTCATGTCTTCCATAGAGAATGTCTTGATCTACTTCAAATAAGGTCTGTGTTTCGTGCAGGCTTAACTTTTTATGGCTGCAGGGGCAGTATTGAGTAGCTCTGATTAAGGGTGCCCATTTCAAACGGCCTCGTACTCAATTCTTGCTCGTACAATATGCATATTATTGTTATTATTGGATAGAAAACACTCTCTAGTTTCTATAGCCGTTGAAATTTTGTCTCTGAGTGGAACAGAACTCATTCTACAGCACTTTCCCTGACATGGAGTCAGATTTCAGACATCTTGGCCCCTGATCTGGAGTCAGTTTAAAGGTCCCTGTGAATGCTATGAGGATACAAACACTGCTTACGTCTTCCCCTGGATGTCATTACGTGGTGACGCTTTGAATGGAGTCGATTGCGCAATCAGAGCCTCTATAAAACAGAACAACGTGTAGGTAGTGTCCCTTTTCCAGCTGCGCCTGATGCAAGGTGGACACGGACCTGCTCTTTTTCCAAGCTTTAGTTTAGCCAGTAATATTTCTCCGGTCATGTTTTTGCTCGTTATAGGTGTTAAAAACATCATAAGGTAGTTAATTTAAACCGTTTTATAGCAATTTATATCCGTTTAGTGCGATTTTGAGGCATTGCTTTCTGAGACACTTTGAACCTCTGGGCACGTTTCCAGTTCATGCCGAACGCAGTGGGCATTTCCACATGGCAAGAGGACAGCTTTCGACCAAAAGACGATTAGACCCAAGAAAGGATTCTTTGCCCAAGATTCTGATGGAAGAACAGCTCAAAGTAAGAACAATTTATTATGATAAATCGTGTTTCTGTCGAAAAATGTTAATCGCTTATGCCGCCATTTTGTTAGATGTAGCTTCGCTTGGCGCAACCTGTATTGAAAAGTAAGGATAATTAAAAAAATGTAATTCAGCGATTGTATTAAGAATTAAATTGTCTATCAATCGCTGTCCACCCTATATTTTTTTAGTCACGTTTATGAGTATTTATGTATAAGACTAGATCACTGTCTAATATGGCGCACGACATTTTCTGACCAGCTGGGCTACTTTTGTCATTGTCTAACCATGATTTTGGTGGCTAAATATGCACATTTTCGAACAAACTCTATATGTATGTTGTAATATGATGTTACAGGAGTGTCATCGGAAGAATTCTGAGAAGGTTAGTGAAAAAATTAATATATTTTGGCGATGATTACGTTATCGCTCTCTTTGGCTTGAATCGATGCTCTGGTAACGTTTGCACATGTGGTATGCTAATATAACGATTTATTGTGTTTTCGCTGTAAAACACTTAGAACATCTGAAATATTGTCTGAATTCACAAGATCTGTGTCTTTCCATTGCTATGTGCTGTGTATTTTTAAGAAATGTTTTATGATGAGTAAATTGGTAATACACGTTGCTCTGTGTATTTATTCTAGTCGATTTGTGATGGTGGGTGCAATTGTAAACTATGATTTATACCTGAAATATGCACATTTTTCTAACAAAACCTATCCTATACAATAAATATGTTATCAGACTGTCATCTGATGAGGTTTTTTCTTGGTTAGTGGCTATCAATATCTTAGTTTAGCCGAATTGGTGATAGCTACTGGTGTTGAGAAAAAATGGTGGACAAAGAAAAATGGTGTCTTTTGCTAACGTGGTTAGCTAATAGATTTACATATTTTGTCTTCCCTGTAAAACATTTTAAAAATCTGAAATGGTGGCTTTATTCACAAGATCTGTATCTTTCATTTGGTGTCTTGGACTTGTGATTTAATGATATTTAGATGCTACTATTTAATTGTGACGCTATGCTAGCGATGCTAATCAGTGTGGGGGGGGTGGGGGATGTTGTCATAGGTGTACCGACCTCGGGCTTGCAGCCATAAGAGGTTTTAAACCGCCTCGACGTTTTGATACCCGTGTAAATCTCACTAGGATAAGGTAACGTTTGTCAACATATTTTCATAAATCCTGTAACGTTCGTCTTGTGGTGAATGAACGGACCAAGGCGCAGCGGGTGATGAATACATACTAATTTATTAAATGAAAGACGACACACTGACAAACACTAGAACAAACTACAAAACAATAAACGAAGTCAACAGACCTGAAACAAACGAACTTACATATAGACGAAGAACGCACGAACAGGAACAGACTACCTAAAACGAACGAACAAACGAAATAGTCCCATGTGGTAAACACAGACACAGGAACAATCACCCACAAACAAACAGTGAGAACAACCTACCTTAATATGGTTCTCAATCAGAGGAAACGTCAAACACCTGCCTCTAATTGAGAACCATACCAGGCAACACATTAACCCAACATAGAAAACACATAACATAGACTACCCACCCCAACTCACGCCCTGACCAACTAAACACATACAAAACAACAGAAAACAGGTCAGGAACGTGACAAATCCACTCTACAAAAAAAAAGATCTTCGCTTATATTTAGCCAATATTGATCAGCGTTACCTTGTCCTATGGATATCTACACAGTTATAAAATTGGCAAGGTGATGTAAGCCTACACGAAACACAGACCTTATTTTAAGTGAATCTAAAAAATATCCTATGGAATAAATGAAGGAACCGCTTTTCAGATTTTGCTAGAAGGTGTCATGGGAATTATGACTCGCACTTTGGTCGTCAATTCTTACCATGCCCATTATTAAAATAGGATTTCCTGCATATAGAAATGACAGTTTTTGTTTTCAACATTCATCACAGGTAACTTAAACTCTATTTCTATTCAAACAGTTGAGAGTATTTGTCTCCTAAGCAGACTCTTCAGTATCATTGTCACTTCAGAGCTATGTGTGTGTGTGTGTATTTATGTATTATATTAAGTTAAAATAAAAGTGTTCATTGTTCATTCAGTATTGTTGCAATTGTCATTATTACAAAAGTGTGTGTGTGTGTGATATATATATATATATATATATAAAACCTTTTTTTTATATAAATCGGCCGATTAATCGGTATCGGCTTTTTGTTCTCCAATAATCGGTATCGGTATCGGCTTTGAAAAATCATAATCGGTCGACCTCTAATACACACACAGCTCTGGAAAAATTTAAGAGACCACTGCAAAATTATCAATTTCTCTGGTTTTACTATTTATAGGTATTTGTTTGGGAAAAATGCAAATAATATATATTCTATAAATTACTGACCACATTTATGCCATATTCCAAATAAAAATATTGTCAAAATAACAAAAAAGATGCAGTGTTGTCAGACCTCGAATAATGCTAAGAAAATAAGTTAATATTCATTTTTAAACAACACAATACCAATATTTTAACTTAGGAAGAATTCAGAAATCAATATTTGGTGGAATAACCCTGATTTCCATTCACAGCTATGATGCATCTTGGCATGCTCTCCACCAGTCTTTCACGTTGATGTTGGGTGACTTTATGCCGCTCGTGGCGCAAAAATTTAAGCAGCTCGGCTTTGTTTGATTGTTTGTGACCATCCATCTTCCTCTTGATCACATTCCAGAGGTTTTCAATGGGGTTCAGGTCTGGAGATTGGGCTGGCCATGACAGGGTCTTGATCTGGTGGTCCTCCATCCACACTTTGATTGACCTGGCTATGTTGCATGAAGCATTGTCCTGCTAGAAATACCAATCCTGGGATGTCACGTTCTGACCTTGTTCCTTTTTTTATGTCTTTATTTTAGATTGGTCAGGGCGTGAGTTGGGGTGGGCATTCTATGTTTTTCTATGTTTTGTTCTGTATTTATATTTCTATGTATTTGGCCTAGTATGGTTCTCAATCAGAGGCAGGTGTCAGTCGTTGTCTCTGATTGGGAGCCATATTTAGGTAGCCTGTTTTCTATTGTGTTTTGTGGGTGATTGTTTCCTGTTTCCTGTTTTGTGTTTGCACCTTTCGGGACTGTTTCGATTTTCGTTTGTATCATTCACTTTGTTATTTTGTATTTTTTAGTGTTCAGTTTTAATAAATTAAAATGGACAATTACCACGCTGCACATTGGTCCGATCCTTGCTACTCCTCTTCAGACGAAGAGGAAATCCGTTACATGGGAAACATTTTCTTCCAGGACAACCTTGTACATGGCTTGATTCATGCGTCCTTCACAAAGACAAATCTGCAGTGGTCTCTTAATTTTTTCCAGAGCGTGTCTCTTAATATTAGGGATAGGTGTTCCGCTAGCGGAACCTGGCCAACAGTCAGTGAAATTGCAGAGCGCCAAATTCAAAAACAGAAATACTCATAATAAAAATTCCTAAAACATACAAGTGTTATACATCGGCCTAAAGATAAACTTCTTGTTAATCCAACCACAGTGTCAGATTTCAAAAAGACTTTACGGCAAAAGCATACCATGCAATTATCTGAGGACAGCACCCAGCACACAAAACATTACAAACAGTAACCAGCCAAGTAGAGGAGTAACAAAAGTCAGAAATAGCGATAAAATGTTTCATTTACCTTTGATTTTCATATTTTTGCACTCACAAGACTCCATGTTACACAATAATGTTAGATTTGTTCGATAAAGTCCCTCTTTATGTCCAAAAACCTCAGTTTTGTTGGTGCATTTTGTTCAGTAATCCATTGGCACAAAGCGCGGTCACAGCAGGCAGAAGAAAAATCAAAAAAGAACCATAAAAGTTTGTAGAAACATGTCAAACTATGTTTATAATCAACCCTCAGGTTGTTTTTGTCATAAATAATCGATCATATTTCAACCGGACAATAGCTTCGCCAATAGAAAAGGAAAAAGAAGAAAGGTGCACTTTCTACTCTCCTCTCATTGAAAGTGGTGTTTCTCCCGCATTTCTCAGAGTAAAAGCCTGAAACAATGCCTAAAGACTGGCCACATGTATTGGAAGCCATAGGGATCGTGAACTGGGTCATAAGTCTTTGTATGGTGGATAGGCTTTCAATGGAAAAACAGCCATTTCAAAATAATAGCATTTCCTGGATGTATTTTCCTCAGGTTTTCACCTGCCATATCAGTTCTGTTCTACTCACAGACATTATTTTAACGGTTTTGAAAACTTTAGGGTGTTTTCTATCCAATAATATCATGCATATGCATATCCTAGCTTCTGGGCCTGAGTAACAGGCAGTTTACATAGGGCACCTTATTCATCCAAACTACTCAATACTGCCCCCGGTCCCAGAAAGGTTAATTTTTTTCCAGAGCTGTGTATATATATATATATATACAGTTGAAGTCAGAAGTTTACATACACTTAGGTTGGAGTCATTAACTCGTTTTTCAACCACTCCACAAATTTCTTGTCACCAAACTATAGCTTTGGCAAGTCGGTTAGGACATCTACTTTGTGAATGACAGATTATTTCACTTATAATTTACTGTATCACAATTCCAGTGGGTCAGAAGTTTACATACGCTAAGTTGACTGTGCAATTAAACAGCTTGGAAAATTGCAGAAAATGATGTAATGCTTTAGAAGCTTCTGATTGACTCAAATGATGTCAATTAGCCTATTGGAGGTGTACCTGTGGATGTATTTCAAGGCCTACCTTCAAACTCAGCGCCTCTTTGATTGACGTCATGGGAAAATTAAAAGAAATCAGCCAAGACCTCTTTTGTAGACCTCCACAAGTCTGGTTCATCCTTTCGAGCAATTTCCAAATGCCTGAATGTATCACGTTCATCTGTACAAACAATAGTGCGCAAGTATAAACACCATGGGACCACGCAGCCATCATACCGCTCAGGAAGGAGATTCTTTCTGTCTCCTAGAGATGAACGTACTTTGGTACGAAAAGTGCAAATCAATCCCAGAACAACAGCAAAGGACCTTGTGAAGATACTGGAGGAAACAGGTACAAAAGTATCTATATCCACAGTAAAACGAGTCCTATATCGACATAACCTGAAAGGCCGCTCAGCAAGGAAGAAGCCACTGCTCCAAAACCACCATAAAAAAGCCAGACTATGGTTTGCAACTGCACATGAGGACAAAGATCATACTTTTTGGAGAAATGTCCTCTGGTCGATGAAACAAAAATAGAACTGTTTGGCCATATTGACCATCGTCATGTTTGGAGGAAAAAGGGGGGGGCTTGCAAGTCCAAGAACACCATCCCAACCGTGAAGTACAGGGATGGCAGCATCATGTTGTGGGGGCGCTTTGCTGCAGGAGGGACTGATGCACTTCACAAAATAGATGGCATTATGAGGAGAGAAAATAATGTGGATATATTGAAGCAACATCTCAAGACATCAGTCAGGAAGTTAAAGCTTGGTCGCAAATGGGTCTTCCAAATGGACAATGGCCCCAAGCATACTTCCAAAGTTGTGGCAAAATGGCTTAAGGACAACAAAGTCAAGGTATTGTAGTGGCCATCACAAAGCCCTGACCTCAATCCAATAGAAAATGTGTGGGCAGAACTGAAAAAGCGTGTGCAAGCAAGGAGGCCTACAAACCTGACTCAGTTACATCAGCTCTGTCAGGAGGAATGGGCCAAAATTCACCCAATTTATTGTGGGAAGCTTGTGGAAGGCTACCCAAAACGTTTGATCCAAGTTAAACATTTTAAAGGCAATGCTACCAAATACTAATTGAGTGTATGTAATCTTCAGACCCACTGGGAATGTGATGTAAGAAATAAACGCTGAAATAAATCATTATCTCTACTATTATTCTGAGATTTCACATTCTTAAAATAAAGGCATGGCATTTTTACTAGGATTAAATGTCAGGAAATGTGAAACTGAGTTTAAATGTATTTGGCTAAGGTGTATGTAAACTTCCGACTTCAATTGTGTATATATATAACTAGAAGGGGGGGGGCAGAAAGAGGGGAAAAAATTGCCAGCTTTGTGGTTAGATTGTATGTGAACAAAACATTGGAAATACATTTGTCTTTAAGTTATGTGTGCTCAAATGTTATGTAATCTAAAATTCTCACATTAGCTGGCTGAACTGACAAAATTAAATTAATCTGAGTCACAGATCTTAAATCTTATTCCATTCTACATTTAAATGTTTTTGGCTCATTTCTCTTTATATTTATATAGCCCAAGGCAGGGTTGATTTTGATTTTGATTTCACCTTTATTTAACCAGGTAACCTAGTTGAGAACAAGTTTTCATTTGCAACTGCGACCTGGCCAAGATAAAGCATAGCAATTTGACACATACAACAACACAGAGTTACACATGGAATAAACAAAACATACAGTCAATAATACAGTAGAAAAATAAGTCTATATACAATGTGAGCAAATGAGGTGAGATAAGGGAGGTAAAGGCAAAAAAAGGCCATGGTGGTGAGGTAAATACAATATAGCAAGTAAAACACTGGAATGGTAGATTTGCAGTGGAAGAATGTGCAAAGTAGAAATAGAAATAATGGGGTGCAAAGGAGCAAAATAAATAAATAAATACAGTAGGGGAAGAGGTAGTTGTTTGCGCTAAATTATAGATGGGCTATGTACAGGTGCAGTAATCTGTGAGCTGCTCTGACAGCTGGTGCTTAAAGCTAGTGAGGGAGATAAGTGTTTCCAGCTTCAGAGATTTTTGCAGTTCGTTCCAGTCATTGTCAGCAGAGAACTGGAAGGAAAGACGACCAAAGGAGGAATTGGCTTTGGGGGTGACCAGTGAGATATACCTGCTGGAGCGCGTGCTACGAGTGGGTGCTGCTATGGTGACCAGTGAGCTGAGAGAAGGCGGGGCTTTACCTAGCAGAGACTTGTAGATAACCTGTAGCCAGTGGGTTTGGCGACGAGTATGAAGTGAGGGCCAACCAATGAGAGCGTACAGGTCGCAATGGTGGGTAGTGTATGGGGCTTTGGTGACAAAATGGATGGCACTGTGATAGACTGCATCCAGTTTGTTGAGTAGAGTGTTGGAGGCTACTTCATAGATGACATCACCGAAGTCGAAGATCGGTAGGATGGTCAGTTTTACGAGGGTATGTTTGGCAGCATGAGTGAAGGATGCGTTGTTGCGATATAGGAAGCCGATTCTAGATTTAATTTTGGATTGGAGATGCTTAATGTGAGTCTGGAAGGAGAGTTTACAGTCTAACCAGACACCTAGGTATTTGTGAAACTGACTGGCCGGCCAAGGCGTGGGAGCTGGACAGAAGCCCGACAGAAGCCCGTGGGAGCCTGCCTGCCGTTCTGTCCTTGCCACACCACACTGGATTATTGACCCCTGCCTGCTCTGACCCTGAGACTGCCTGCCGTTCTGGACCTTTTGCACCCTATCTGGATTACTGACTTCTGCCTGCCCTTGACCTGCCGTTTTGCCTGCCCCTGTACTAGTAATAAACCTTTGTTACTTCGACACAGTCTGCATCTGGGGCTTACCTGAAACGTGATACAAATTGGGGAACCTTGGCCTAGGGGCTATGTAGCTTCTTATCTGTCATGTTTGGAGTTGTGCTGCTCTGTTATGTGGATACTTGAATTTTTCTTTACAGTTGAGTTGCCCAGGTCATGTCAGTATAGAGTAATTTTAAAACTAACTAATAACATGTTGTACTTCTACCTTGCTACCTTGCAGATGAGCCAAGGAGGAGGACAGATGAGAACAGCAGGTCAGTGGAGCACCTAGAACAGCAGCAGCCAGGGGCAACTGGTAAGGATGAGGAAGATTTACGTGACCCAGACAGAGGCCCAAAACAAGTTAAGCTACCCCAGTATCCCCTCGACCATTTTGGATTGCAAAACTAAAGAGACACACCAGACAAGACACAGAGACTGCAACATAAGAGCAGATGATGGAGAGAGACACCAGACAAGACACAGAGACAGCAACAGAATGATAGGATATGATGCAGAGAAATCAGAGGATGCTGGTGGGCGGACCTATAGGAGGACGGGCTCATTGTATTGGCTAGAGTGGAATAAATGGAACAGTATAAAACATATGGAAACCAAATTTAACTCCGTTCCATTTATTCCATTCCAGTCATTACCATGAGCCCTCCCACCAGGCTCCTCTGGGAGAGGCACCAGAAGAACAGAACAGGAAATAACAGAAGAGGATAGACAAAGGAGACAGTATCAAACAAGAACCTGAGATAACAACAGACAAGACACAGACAGCAACAGACAAGACACAGAGAAAGTGACAGAAGAGGGAAGATGGAGAGAGAACAGAGGTGGGTTGAGCACACATTAGACAACAGGTGTAAAACTCATTCCATGGAGGTTCGAATATCTGTGGGTTTTTTCTCCTCTGTACTTAATTGATGAATTAAGGTCACTAATTAGTAAGGAACTCCCCACACCTGCTTGTCTATGGCTTAATTGAAAGGGGGGAAAAACCTGCAGACACTAGGCCCTCCATGGAATGAGTCTGACACCCCTGCAGTATACTGTATCACTTCAAGCTGCTCTATAGATTCTAATTAATTGTATTTATTTTCACAAATTATAACAGGTGAAATAGAGACAGTGAAAAAAATTGCAGTTGAGGTGAAAGGCCTGTGAAATTACTATTTAAACAACGGTTTATTTTTGCACTTTTTACAACCGGGACATGATGAAAGAGGGGGGTAGACAAGATAAAGCAATTTATTTGCATATCCGTTTAGAATCTGTTATTTTTTCCTGCAGTCTGCAAAAAAAGCACATAGAATCAGATATTTCAAGCCACATTTCAAACCACCTTCTGATTTATTTGACCTTAAGTGTTTTTTGGACTGTTATTTGGGATATCTTGTTGCTTACTAGCTACTCTGTTGACAGTTTGACAAGAACATGTGGTAGCTAACTAGCTTGTTAATTGTTTACAAACAAACTCGTGAATATGCTAGAAAGCTAAACAGCTACCTAGCTAGGACTTGTTTTGAAAAGTTATTACCCTATGATTTTGAACATTCAAAGCAACTGGAAACATTCAAAGCAACTGTTGTCACCTTAGTATGCTACATAACTTCTGAGTGATAGGAAGCACGAGCACCACCACAAATAAGCCTGCACCACTGCACGCACAGCCATCGTTACTATGACAACTAGCCTAGCCATGTCAGCAAATGATTGCAGTCTGAACACACACAAATACGATTTGGTCACTTGTAACTTACTGAATAGTCAGTATTCTAAAAACAGATTTGAAAACAAAACAGCCTGAATTCAAAATTGATTAAAAAAATAATAATTCTCATCCATCTACACACAATACCCCATAATGACAATTGAAAACATGTTTTTAGAAATTGTTAAACATTTATTGAAAATAAATAACAGATATGTTATAATCCATTTACATAAGTATTCACACCCCTGAGTCAATGCATGTTAGAATCACCTTTGGCAGCGATTACAGCTGTAAGCCTGTCATGCCTACTTCTGGTCCCTCTCTCCGGCGCTCGACGTCGCCAGTCTACTAACCACCGGCCCCGGCAACTATTATAATTATTACTTTGTGATTACTCCCCCCTTTATTTAGGCCTCAGTTGACTTCAGTCATTAGGTAGTATTGTTTTCGCTCATGTTCAGCACGCTTCTCATGTTTGTTCTTGTCAAGACTCCCACCGAGGGTGGCTCCCCCGGGTCGCCCTCGAGGCCGGTGGCGGCGCGCTGCGAGAGCCGCGCGTCGTGGGGGGGGTACTGTCACGACTCCCACCGAGGGTGGCTCCCCTGCCTGTTCGGGCGGTGCTCGGTGGTCGTCGTTGCCGGTCTACTAGCCGCCACCGATCCCTTTTTCCTTTTCTGTTCGTTTGGTCTTATTAGTTGCACCTGTTCCTTATTGTGTTTCTTGATTTTTGTCTATTTAAGCCTGTTAGGCCCGCCTAGGTTTGTGCAGGATTGTTATTCTGTTAGTTTGTGGATGTTCGATTGTATTTTGTTTTTCCGGACATTTTGGGTCCTGCGTATGGGCCGGTCAGTTTATGCGCCTTGTGTTTGTGGCGTGACCGTTTTTTCCGGTAATAAAATATACATTTTTTCGAACCCTCTGCTCTCTGCGCCTGACTCCAACCCACTGTTCTTTAAGGACTCTGACAGTTCTTTGTATCGTTTCATTATTAAACTCACATTCTGTACCTGCTTCCTGACTACCAGCTTATATGTTACAAAGTTTTTCTGGATAAGTCTCTAAGGGCTTTGCACATCTGGATTGTACAGTATTTGTCCATTATTCTTTTCAAAATTCTTCAAGCTCTGTCAAGTTGGTTGTTGATCATTGCTAGACAACCATTTTCATGTCTTGCCATAGATTTTCAAGCAGATTTAAGTCAAAATTGTAACTCGGCCACTCAGGAACATTCACTGTCTTCTTGGTAAGCAACTCCAGTGTACATGTGGCCTGGTGTTTTAAGTTATTGTCCTGCTGAAAGGTGAATCCATCTCCCAGTGTTTGGTGGAAAGCTGACTGAACCATATTATTCACTTGTTAAGGAAATCTTTACCCCTGAATTTATTTTGGCTTGCCATAACAAAGGAGTTCAATATTTATTGACTCAAGACATTTCATCTTTTCATTTTTAATTGTCTCAGTTTAATCAATTTAAAATTCCGGCTGTAACACAACAAAATGTGGAAAAAGTCAAGGGGTGTGAATACTTTCTGAAGGCGCTGTATGTGTTCCAGTGTAGAGAGACCCACAGTAACAGTATTGTAATTGAGTACTGGCAGTGTCTGCTGTGGCAGGTGGGAAGGTGCAAATTACCTGACAAATATCTAATCTCTCAATGTTCTAATCTCTCAATGTTCACCTCAAAGTGCACCAAATTCATGCATTTAGCTGTTGAAATTCCTTTCTCTCTGTTGAAACTCTTTTTCTATCGCGCAATCTGTAACGCTTCAGCGATGCCGATTGAATAGATTCCTAAGTGTTTTTGCTGAACAGCAGCAAATAAAACAGCTCAGAGAGAAGCCTAGCAAGTGATGGGGTTTTCCAGCCATTATAAGCACTAGCGCTAGAATATTATTATAGATTTTTATCTTGAGTTACGGGCTATTGAATGCGCCAACTTGTTTTTCTACAGCTAACAATCGGACTGGGAGCTATCGCTCAGGAGTAATGACATCATTTTCAAGGAGCCTCTCTTTTGCGTGGGCCATAAATGTCTTTTGGGGAAGAGATTACCCATCCAAATGATTTGCTATGATGAATGTTGTGTATCATGTTTGTATCATGTGGTTATATTGTGTATGTTATGTGCATCATGTGGTTAATTAAAAACAATTGCTGGAATTTTTTGATATTGTCATATCTTAACATATTAAAATACATGAGGATTATGAAAACTGTTAGTGTTGGAAATGTTCTTTTAGATCTGCTGATGCAAGCCCCAACTGTCTCTTTTCACCTAGATGATCCTCGTTTTCCTTCATTCTCTCCCAGAGAGATTATCATGTATCATGTACAATTTCTATTTTCGGAAAGGATTTGCTATTTCCAGAATGAACACATTTACACTAAACGTTGGAGGTTGTTTGAGCAACAGGATCAGATGTATTTGTATTTTTACTGACAACTGATGAGAAAGAAGCCCTTGGCTTTACTCACCTGTAGTGGTTTCCTGTTTCCTGTAATATTTCCTTTTAATCAGAATGCAGCTTAATAATTCATTCAATTTGTTTCCCCTGAAACACACACAATTTCTCAGAATCCACCTGCAGTGCATAAATGCATCCATAAACTCTCTCCATTTGTATTTGTTTGTTTCTGTGTGTGCACATGCGTGTTTGCTTCATACCGCAAACATTCAATGACTGAATTTGATATTGTACAATCTTTATCCATGCAGCACGGTTGCACTGTGGAACAGTAACATTGACAGTGTTGTGAGAAACGCATTATTCTACGCCTACTGGAGATGTATGGAATAATGATTATGTCTGTGGGCCCGGGACAATTAAATAATACCACAAAAACTGATCTCTAGTGTCACGATCGTCTTTCGGAGAGAGAGAGGACCAATGCGCAGCGTGTGAAAAATACATCTTCTCTTTATTAGAAGAAGAACAACGAAACAAAAACAACAAACAGACGAACGTGAAGCTATCAAAGACTAAGTGCAAACATGCAACATAGACACAGACAATTACCCACAAAACCCCAATGCCTATGACTGCCTTAAATATGGCTCTCAATCAGAGACAATGAACCACAGCTGCCTCTAATTGAGAACCAATCTAGGCAGCCATAGACATAACTAGACAACTACACTAGACACTGCCCCATACACATACAACACCCCTAGACACTACAAAAACACATACATTCCCCATGTCACACCCTGACCTAACTAAAAAACATAAAGAAAACAAAGAATACTAAGGCCAGGGCGTGACAGTACCCCCCCCCCCAAAGGTGCGGACTCCGACCACACAACCTGATATAGAAGGGGAGGGTTCGGGGTGGGCCTTATTATGGCGGCGGCTCGGGTGCGGGACGTGGCCCCCACTCCACCATTGTCAATACCCGCTTTGGTAGCCTCCTCCAAATGGCCACCCTCCAAATTAACCCCACCGGACTAAGGGGCAGCACCGGACTAAGGGGCAACACCGGAATGAGGAGCAGCTCCGGACTGAGGGGCAGCTCCGGACTGGATGGCGGATCCTGGCTGGCTGGCTCTGGCGGATCCTGGCTGGCTGGCTCTGGCGGATCCTGGCTGGATGACGGCTCTGGCTGGTCATGGCTGGATGACGGCTCTGGCTGGTCATGGCTGGATGACGGCTCTGGCTGGTCATGGCTGGATGACGGCTCTGGCTGGTCATGGCTGGATGACGGCTCTGGCTGGTCATGGCTGGATGACGGCTCTGGCTGGTCATGGCTGGATGACGGCTCTGGCTGGTCATGGCTGGATGACGGCTCTGGCTGGTCATGGCTGGATGACGGCTCTGGCTGGTCATGGCTGACGGACGGCTCTGGCTGGTCATGGCTGACGGACGGCTCTGGCTGGTCATGGCTGACGGACGGCTCTGGCTGATCCTGGCTGACGGACGGCTCTGGCTGATCCTGGCTGACGGACGGCTCTGGCTGATCCTGGCTGACGGACGGCTCTGGCTGATCCTGGCTGACGGACGGCTCTGGCTGATCCTGTCTGGCGGAAAGCTCTGGCTGATCCTGTCTGGCGGAAGGCTCTGGCTGATCCTGTCTGGCGGACGGCTCTAGCGGCTCCTGTCTGGCGGACGGCTCTAGCGGCTCCTGTCTGGCGGACGGCTCTAGCGGCTCCTGTCTGGCGGACGGCTCTGAAGGCTCATGGCAGACGGGCGGCTTTGCAGGCTCAGTACAGACGGGCGGCTTTGAAGGCTCAATACAGACGGACAGTTCAGATGGCGTTGGGCAGACGGGCAGTTCAGGCGCCGTTGGGCAGACGGGCAGTTCAGGCGCCGTTGGGCAGACGGGCAGTTCAGGCGCCGCTGGGCAGACGGGCAGTTCAGGCACCGCTGGGCAGACGGCAGACTCTGGCCGGCTGAGACGCACTGTAGGCCTGGTGCGTGGTGCCGGAACTGGAGGTACCGGGCTAAAGACACGCACCTTCAGGCTAGTGCGGGGAGCAGCAACAGGGCACACTGGACTCTCAAGGCGTACTATAGGCCTGATACGTGGTACCGGCACTGGTGGTACCGGGCTGAGGGCACGCACATCAGGGCGAGTACGGGGAGAAGGAACAGGGCATACTGGACCCTGGAGACGCACATTAGGCCTAGTGCGTGGTGCCGGAACTGGTGGTACCGGGCTGGGGACACGCATCTCAGGGCTAGTGCGGGGAGAAGGAACAGGGCATACAGGGCTCTGGAGACGCACAGGAGGCTTGTTGCGTGGTGCCGGAACTGGAGGTACTGGACTGGAGACACGCACCATAGGACGAGTGCGTGGAGGAGGAACAGGGCTCTGGAGACACCCTGGAAGCCTGGTACGTGGTGTTACTGGGCTGGGGCGGGGAGGTGGCGCCGGAAATACCGGACCGTGCAGGCGTACTGGCTCCCTTGAGCACTGAGCCTGCCCAACCTTACCTGGTTGTATGCTCCCCGTCGCCCGACCAGTGCGGGGAGGTGGAATAACCCGCACCGGGCTATGTAGGCGAACCGGGGACACCATGCGTAAGGCTGGTGCCATGTAGACCGGCCCGAGGAGACGCACTGGTGGCCAGATGCGTTGGGCCGGCTTCATGACATCCGGCTCAATCCTCAATCTAGCCCTGCCAGTGCGGGGAGGTGGAATAACCCGCACCGGGCTATGAACACGTACAGGAGACACCGTGCGCTCTACTGCGTAACACGGTGTCTGCCCGTACTCTCGCTCTCCACGGTAAGTACAGGGAGTAGGCGCAGGTCTCCTACCTGACTTCGCCACACTCCCTTTTAGCCCCCCCCCCCCCCCCCCAAGAATTTGTTGGGCTTGACTCACAGGCTTCCGTGCTAGTCTCGTACCCTCATAACGCCGGTTCCTCTCTCCGGTTGCCTCTGCTCTCCTAATCGCCTCCAGCTGTTCCCATGGGAGGCGATCTCTTCCAGCCAGGATCTCCTCCCATGTGTAGCAACCCTTGCCGTCCAAAACATCCTCCCATGTCCATTCCTCCTTTATGCGCTGCTCCCGTTGCTGCTTTACACGCCGCTTGGTCCGATTCTGGTGGGTAATTCTGTCACGATCGTCTTTCGGAGAGAGAGAGGACCAATGCGCAGCGTGTGAAAAATACATCTTCTCTTTATTAGAAGAAGAACAACGAAACAAAAACAACAAACAGACGAACGTGAAGCTATCAAAGACTAAGTGCAAACATGCAACATAGACACAGACAATTACCCACAAAACCCCAATGCCTATGACTGCCTTAAATATGGCTCTCAATCAGAGACAATGAACCACAGCTGCCTCTAATTGAGAACCAATCTAGGCAGCCATAGACATAACTAGACAACTACACTAGACACTGCCCCATACACATACAACACCCCTAGACACTACAAAAACACATACATTCCCCATGTCACACCCTGACCTAACTAAAAAACATAAAGAAAACAAAGAATACTAAGGCCAGGGCGTGACATCTAGACAACCATAACTAAGAGACGGCACTCTCCATCTTACTTCTAAAGAGTTAATCAATGTTTTTTTCTGGCCAATTTTCAGACTTGCATATTAGCTACACTATTAGTAGTCGCTTGATTATATAACATAGAAGCAACAATAACATTAAGATATATTGCCATGTGGCTGTGGAACCTGTTTGTACCCTATATTTGATCTATTTGTCAGTCTGCAGGGCAGCCACCATATTTAATATTTTCTTGTTCGGATAGATAATAGGAAGAGGGCAATACCTTTTGACGTTTAATTTCTTATGATTTTTCAATATTATCAGAATCATGGTTAACAGGAGATTAGATTATGTATACACTGAGTGTACAAACATTAAGAACACTGACCCATGTTGACTCCAATGCTTCCCAAAGTTGTGTCAAGTTGCCTGGAAGTCCTTTGGCTGGTGGACTGTTCTTTATACACACGGGAAACTGTTGAGCATGGAAAAACCCAGCAGCGTTGCAGTTCTTGACACTCAAACCAGTGCGCCTGGCACCAACTACCATACCCCCCTTTCAAAGGCACTTCAATATTTTGTCTTTCCAATTCACCCTCTGAATGGCACACATACACCGTCCATGTCTCAATTGTCTCAAGGCTTAAAAATATTGATTTAACCTGTCTCCTCCCTTTCAGCTACACTGATTGAAGTGACATCAATAAGGGATCTTAGCTTTCACCTGAATTCACCTGGTCAGTCTATCATGGAAAGAGCAGGTGTTCCTAATGTTTTTCACACTGTGTAGGTGAACGCTTCAGGAACCATGCCTGATTAATCATGTCAGTGACCGCGGTGGCGTGGACTCTTTAACATATAGAAATCAATTTCTCATTGATATCGCCAAGCCAGAGAAGACCAAACATGAATGTCAGTGTGGGTAAAATAACATACCTATCATCCACATATACAAATCATAGCTCAGTATAAAGCCTATAAAGCTTGCTTCTGGTGGGGGTGTTGGAAGACATTCCCCCTGTGGTCTAGGATCTCCAAATACTCCAGTGATGGGGCCACTGTCCTACAAAGAGGGTCGTTCTTCTGCACCAACATCAAGCCACGGTTTTTACTCTGTGGTCAGTCAAGATCATAGCAGTTGTATGAACCTTCCTGCTGCTCACCAACTCATTCTAAAAGAGAATGTGGTCTCAATGAACTCAGTATAAACAAAGGTAAATGAATAGATACATAAACAAATCAGTTACACGCTTCAAGGAAGATCAGTTTATAATGTTAGTCTGTCATGGATGGTTTGTGTTTCATGTTGTGATTGATGACTACAATCAACAGTGATTTATTTTGGTGAAGAAAGCAGAAGGAATAGATTGAGGATCCAGTAAAATCAGCTATCTTTGTTCTATCTTGATCTTTAGTTACGCAATCTAATGGGTCCATTCAATGCAGCCTGAGGGAGTCACCATATAGTCTCCCAATAATGGCTGAGTGTCTGCAGTGCCTTTTATTGTTTCACATTTCAGTTTTTTGCATCCAATGTCATCCTAGAGCTGTTGTTTTCTCTCTCTCTCTTGAAAAGCATGGGCAACCTTTGATTTGTTTTATGTTGAATGCTTGTTAAACTCTCAAGTAATAATTTTGTATGTGGCTTACAAACACAAATATAATATACATAAAATATATGCATTAATAATGGATGAGATACCTTCTGTTAAAGACTAAAGCTGGTTTAATTCAAACATCTAAAGTAATAATTTGATGACTAAAAAGGGACAGATTGAAGACAGATATTGTACACAGATCTGCTGAAACTTACCAAATGGTGCATTATGTGTTACGAATGCAATTATACTGAACAAAAATATATACGTTACATGCAACAACTCCAATGATTTTACTGAGTTACAGTTCACATAAGGAAATAAGTCAATTTAAATAAATTCATGAGACCCTAAACTCTTTCACATGACTGGGCAGGGGCACAGCCATGGGTGGGCCTGGGCCCTCCCACATGGGAGCCAGGCCCAACCAATCAGAATGAGTTTTTCCCCATAAAAGGGATTCATTACAGACAGAAATACTCCTCAGTTTCATCAGCTGTCCAGGTGGCTGGTCTCAGGTGAAGAAGTCGGATGTGGAGGTCCTGGTCTGGCGTGGTTACACGTGGTCTGCAGTTGTGAGGCCGGTTGGACGTACTTCCAAATTCTCTAAAATTATGTTGGAGGTGGCTCATGGTGAAGAAATTAACATTCAAATATCTAGCAACAGCTCTTGTGGACATTCCTGTAGTCAGCATGCCAATTGCACTCTTGAGACATCTGTGGCATTGTGTTGTGTGACTAAACTGCACCTTTTATAGTGGCAAAAGGTGCACCTGTGTAATGATCATGCTGTTTAATCAGCTTGTTGATATGCCACACCTGTCAGGTGGATGGATTGTCTTGGCAAAAGAGAAATGCTCACTAACAGGGATGTAAACAAATTTGTGCACAACATTTGAGAGAAATAAGCTTCCTGTGCGTATGAAACATTTCTGGGATCATTTATTTCAGCTCATGAAACATGGAACCAACACTTTACATGTTGTGTTTATATGTTTGTTCAGTATAGTTAAACTTATGGATGTCATTGTATGGGGGAAAAAAACGTTTTTTCCTTGCTGTATAATTTTTGTTATTGATTTTAACCCGTCTTTGCTGGTGGCCACTGATCTGAGAGCTATAGTACTGGTTTGTAGTGTCTCTCGAACCCCATTACATTCTTTGCCTGGACTGATCCTGAACCAGCTGGTGCTCAGCCTCTCAGTGAGATGAAACACTCAGGTTGGAGTCATTAAAACTCGTTTTTCAACCACTCCACACATTTCTTGTTAACAAATTATAGTTTTGGCAAGTCGGTTAGGACATCTACTTTGTGCATGACACCATCAATTTTTCCAACAATTGTTTACAGACAGATTAGTTAACTTTTTTATCACATTGTATCACAATTCCAGTGGGTCAGAAGTTTACATACACTAAGTTGACTGTGCCTATAAACAGCTTGGAAAATTCCAGAAAATGTCATGGCTTTAGATGCTTCTGATAGGCTAATTGACATCATTTGAGTCAATTGGAGGTGTACCTGTGGATATATTTCAAGGCCTACCTTCAAACTCAGTGTCCCTTTGCTTGACATCATGTGAAAATCAAAAGAAATCATCCAAGACCTCAGAAAAAAAGATTGTAGACCTCCACAAGTCTGGTTCATCCTTGGGAGCAATTTCCAAACGCCTGAAGGTACCACGTTCATCTGTACAAACAATAGTGCGCAAGTATAAACACCATGGGACCACGCAGCCGTCATACCGCCCAGGAAGGAGACGTGTTCTGTGTCCTAGAGATGAACGTACTTTGGTGCGAAAAGTGCAAATCAATCCCAGAACAACAGCAAAGGACCGTGTGAAGATGCTGGAGGAAACAGGTACAAAAGTATCTATATCCACAGTAAAACGAGTCCTATATCGACATATCCTGAAAGGCCGCTCAGCAAGGAAGAAGCCACTGCTCCAAAACCGCCATAAAAAAGCCAGACAAAGATCGTACTTTTTGGAGAAATGTCCTCTGGTCTGATGAAACAAAAATAGAACTGTTTGGCCATAATGACCATTTTTACGTTTGGAGGAAAAAGGGGGAGGCTTGCAAGCCGAAGAACACCATCCCAATCGTGAAGCACGGGGGTGGCAGCATCATGTTGTGGGGGTGCTTTGCTGCAGGAGGGACTGGTGCACTTCACAAAATAGATGGCATTATGAGGAGAGAAAATAATGTGGATATATTGAAGCAACATCTCACGCCATCAGTCAGGAAGTTAAAGCTTGGTCGCAAATGGGTCTTCCAAATGGACAATGGCCCCAAGCATACTTCCAAAGTTGTGGCAAAATGGCTTAAGGACAACAAAGTCAAGGTATTGTAGTAGTCTCTCTACTACCATTCTGACATTTCACATTCTTAAAATAAAGTGGTGATTCTAACTGACCTAAGACAGGGAATTTTTACTAGGATTAAATGTCAGTAATTGTGGAAAACTGAGTTTAAATGTATTTGGCTAAGGTGTATGTAAACTTCCGACTTCAACTGTATGGTTATAGGTGTGTGGTCACTGGTCACCATAGCAGACAGAAACAATGTGTGTCTTCCCATTGTACTTGGACTGGGATCAACCAAGTATCAGTGATCCATAAACAGTAATCAAATGTTCACTTAATCCAGTAGTGATTTATCCGTGAGAGATGCATGCAGGCAGGCAGGCACGCACGCACGCACGCACGCACACACACACACACACACGGCCATGTGTTTGGTAGTTTTCTTATTGTCCATACTGTATATCTTTCATCAGAAAATAACATAACCATTCTGTTTACCTAGTATGAGTATTATTGGTTAGCCTGTAATGTATTGGTTGTCTGAGTCATGTACCTTTATGTCTGAGTAAATCCTACTGCATCTCTCCCCGTCTGTGACTGTCTAATGAGCTCTCTCTCTCTCTCAGCACATTATTAACTAGTCTTCTGTGTGTTCCTGCATCCACCTATGTCCTCCTCCTCACTCCAGGTTGACTTCACCAGCAATCTTCAGATATTATGACCATTCTTTATCTGTTGATCCCTGAGCTGCGCTTTATGCACCTTTATCACATTTCAGGAATTCTGTAGCTGATTGTTTTTTTGGATTAAGGCCAAAGCACAGTTGTGCTGTAACTAATAATACCTTGGATTATGGATTTTCCATAATCTCCAAAATAAATATATGTAATATTATTTACATTTTCTGCAGATGCTCTGAAAGAAATAACACTGAAGACTCATCTTTATTGAAAAACAAAAATACAAAAATAAAATGAACAGAAAAATCCACTATATCATTTTTTGAGGGGTATCACTGAAATAAAGTTCTTCACTGCCAAAAATGAGACTCTATTTTTCATATCACAACTGGAATATTTTTTACATTAGCCAGGGTTTTGTGGGGAAACTCTATGTCAACACACACACACATACACTGGCATGGAACATCTCTGGAGTTCACAACTTGTATTTTTAGACCCATTCTTATTTCAAAAATGAACATTTGCAGTGACATGATATGAAGCTGAAGGGATAATATATAGCCTAAACCATATAGCAGTTTGACCAGCCTATGATAGTGACTGGATAATTCACACTTAGGCAGCAGCGGATCAAAACAACCTCAGTTCACACTTTATATCCGGATGCTATTGCATCATGTAATTGCATGGCCATTTTGTGTTACCATTGTATAACAACTATGTAACAACCACTTGTCACATAGCTATGTATAACCATGAAAAGGCTATCGGCTCAATTATCTGTAATATTATTTGAATGACACTTGGCTGACATCAAGGTTATCAAACCTGGCCTGACATTAGAAATTAATCTAGGTATAATCCCATGCTTATCTGAAATATAGCTCTGTCCTGAATATTTTTATTACAATTGATGTAACGCTGTTTTGTTGATTGGTCATTCAACACCCTTACCTTTTGAACTCCTTCAAACCTTCATATTTGAGAGGCAATACTCAATCCAAAATGAAGTGTGACCTAGACATCTCTGGATGAATACTTGAGTAATCAGAACATCTTTTGACTGAAGATGAATTTCAGCACCAGTAATTAACACATTGGTACACTGTGCCTGATGAGCATTGCTATTGCATCACACACACACACACACACACACACACACACACACACACACACACACACACACACACACACACACACACACACACACACACACACACACACACACACACACACACACACACACACACACACACACTAGGTAAAAGTACAAGAACGAGCCATGGTGGATTGTTTCTTTCCTTGCCCCGTCACTCTCTATGAAGGCAGATCAGCTTTACAGAGAGGTTTACACATCCACTGGCTCAGAATCGTCACCAGGGATTAACTTTTTCTTCTGCCTCAACGCACAGCACCGAATAAACTTCAGACTAAGAAACACAGGCCTTTTCAAATGGAAATGAACAGTGCTGAATCATTTTCCTGCTGTGAGATTTCACCTTGGAATGCTTGGACCCCCCCCCCCCCCCCCCCACACAACCCAAACTGGATTTGTCTCAGAAAAACAAACCTGACAAAGTATAATTCCCCCAAACTCTCACAACAAACTCTGATTACAACCCTGCATTTATCAGGGTAGAGGATAAAAGGCTCTGCATCACTGGCATTGGCTGTAAACTGCTCCAGCCATTTGTGGGGAGAGTAGACACTGCCACGCTCTGATGGGGTTTCTTTCCCTGGCAGTCAGAGGTCTTTGTGGATCAAGCTGGTCTCTTATCTGTCTGGCCTGTATGGTCTAACCCTGCCATCAACCAGCTAACCTCTCCACTGCTGTCTGTCCACTGTCCAGCTGAGCAAAATCTCCTACTAAGACATGGTCATACAGTATGGGCCCATGTGTATACACTGCATTAACTTATATAACCACATGCATGTGAATAGTCACGCACACACAAACCCATGCACACACACACGCACGCATGTACAAACACACACGCACACACACAAGCACACATATACACACACTCCAATGAGCAATCTGATTTGAAAAATAAAGAAATGCATAAGCCTTCACATAGATTCAGACACATGTATAGACAGAAACTGGAAAAATGAGGACCTAATATAAAAAGTCTCACCCTAGTCTCACCCTAGTCTTGAGGCATTTGCAGGAAAGGTCAATGAGTTTGTTAATCATTTCAAGACAGGCGGTCATATGGCTGACCCCTTTTCACTGCTTCTTCTCTGATAAAGTTAACGGAAAGTACGTGGAGTGTAGCAGACAGTGTTCAATTACTGGCAAATGTAATGTGGTGTTCAGATGTTCAGAGTGGAAACGAGAGATGCCCGACTTAAATTGGTTTTCATAACTGCAAAAACCATTCAGCAGGGCGGATGTACAGAAAGCATGTATGATTTCCAAGACCAACAGTTGAAAATGCATTGAAAATGGTTTCAGGTAAAGTAATACGCTTTGGACGTTTACAGATAATGGCACATTTCCACTTGATGTCTGACGATCCAAATGTGACTGTTGGTCGTTGATGCATGAAGTACATCATGCAGCACGATTCATTTAGCTTGTTAGGCATCAAGTGGATATGTTCTACACATAAATAGTTAGCTTTTATCTGGAAACCTCCAATGGTTATTATTACTGCTACATTGACCTCATTGTGGAGATCATTTTAAAAAAAACTCTGAAAGGGTTGTTGGCAATATGGAGCCTTACCTCTTTATCTAACTACCAATGCCCTGGCCACCTCTATGGTCTGCTTGTAAATCTCTGATAAAAGGTTATTTGATTGTGAAATTCCAAACATTGTGAGTGAAATCAGCAACTCACTGGAGAATATTGGCGTTAATCTGAAAACAAATATTATCTGCATGCACAATATCACGGGTTAGGGGGTGGGTGGGGTACGGGGCAGAACCATTAAAAATGAAATAGAAAATAAATAAAAATCAGCAAAATCTCCATTATGCTTTTCCCCCCCAACATTTGGTTCTAAATTCAAAACAGAAATTGAAGTCCCCACTTCACAGGTACCACAAACACATTTTTCTTCAACCCCCCTCTCCAGTCTCCCCCTCCCCTTCCCCAGAAAGCAGCTGATTGTTCATCACGAACAAACTGAAACTAAAAAACAGAAACTCCTCCACTTGCGCCGGCCTATTATCCTTGGTCCCTCCATCCCTGCTGTGTACCCCCAACACACCTGTACACGTCGTTGTGTGCTGAGGGAATGTGTGTGTGTGTGTACTCAGAGTTGTGTGGGGTTAGACAGAGGGGGAAAAAACACCCATGCTAAACGACTTGGTCAGCAGAGGAGGAATTCCACTCACGTACAAAAAAGGAATAAGACACCAAACTAGCCAACCGTGTTAGCATCACGCCTGTCTTATCAACCTGCTGTCCCAAGCCAGTGAAAGGTTCAACCTGGGGTAGTTTATCTGCAAAAGTCTCTCTATATCATTCTGTAATTGTTCTTCAATATACTGCTGTGGTATATCCAAGGCAAGGGGGACTGTTATAATCCTTGGCTGGGTAGACTCACAATGGTAATTGAGAGGTTGTTTTACAGTAGATACTGTTGCTGTGGCAGCCATGTTTAACTGCATCATCGGTTCACACCAGGTAGCAAAACAGAAGGGGTAAGGGTGCATGGGGTCCACACAAACGTGCTCCAAGCCTGAAAAATGTGGAGGAGTTGTTACAAAAAAAGAAAGACGGTACATCATTCCTGTATTCCTCAACTGAACTTGGTCACCTTTTTAATTCCATATATTTATATCCATATATATTTATATATAATTTTTTTTACAATTAAAAACACCATGGAGATGACAGACTATTTGGTTTCTTTTGTCTAAGAAGCTTCTCATTTAAATAAATGCATATACATAATTTCTCTCTTCATCACTCCATAGACCATCCCTCTGTTCATTCTTCCATACAGTATGCACATTGTTTATTCCATGATATTATTTTTCTCTATTCAGTTTAATCTCATCCCTTTGATGCAGAGCTCTCTACAGTCTTGACTTCAAAACACCACAGTTGTTTTACTGTAGATCCAGACAGGAAGCTAGGGCCCATGCCTCGTTGTCTCATTGGCAGGCCTGGGCTGAGTCTCTGTGAGGTTCTCTAGGGCTCATTAACTGGGTCTCAGTGGGTCCATTAGGACTCAAACCCCCCGCTCCTCCACCATTGAGTGTCAGGAAGCAGACAGTCTCTCTGGGCAGCTGAGGGGCGGCGCCGACGCTGTCTTCCTGCTTCCTGTGGGCAAGAGCCCTGAGATGCTCCTGGGCCTCCTCTAGGAGAAGGGCCACCTCGTCCTGCTGCTGGCCCCCAATAGAAGAGGAGCAGGAGGTGGAGGTGGGGTGCAGCATGATGAGGGAGCGCCCTCCTACTTCCTTACTGGGCATGGTGCTGCAGGTGGCTGAGCCAGTAGCTGTTTGCAAACAGGAGACCTCGTCCTTGTGGCCCTGGACAGAGGGGATGATAGGGATGGAGCAGGTCCGGAAAGGAGGAGGGGAAGAGCGGCTTGGACATCTGGGACGCCTGAGGCTCCAGGTGGAAGTGGAGATGTCATGGTCCAGGCCCTGGTCCAGAGGACAGCAGCGCACCTTCACCCTGCTCTCCCACGACTGCTCCACCGACACGGGGGGTTGCATATTTAGAAAGGCATCCTGTTGCGGTTCGCTCCCGGTCCTCACAATCTGGCACCTGATGAAGGGAAGAGCGAAAAGAGAGAGAGAGATAATTACAATTGCTGTCAATTCCCACGTGTACTCATTTCACTTCAAGAAAAGTTAATTGCTTTGAGTATCATTTTAACTCAAGCCTTTAAAGCACCTTCCCAAACAGAACAAGGGTACTCTGTGAGCCAAAATTCACCTTGCCATCTCAGAGGCATGAAGAGCACAAAAATGACAAGATGAGCTTGACATTTCTCTTTCATGTCTTTATCTAGCCAAACACTCTCACTTAGTATGAACTGGATCATGAGTTGGGAAAGTTAAGAGGGAGTTCAGACACTACATTATTGATTTGACACCTTGAAATGGGGATACTTAACTAAATGGAGCATGGCATGAATATTTAGTCCAACAAGAATATGTTTGACGCATCTGAGCATCTAGGATAATTAATGAAGTAATCAGTGCTCAACAATGTCCCCATTCCCTTTTAGACATGAGATAGTCCACCACCCGACATAGAAATTGCTTTTGTGCTTCATGAGGCACTTTCAAAGTCAAAGTGTTGTGTTGTTGATATCAAATATTGATTCTTTGCTCTCTCTTCTTTTTCTCAAAGTGATCTGGCATAAGCTACCTCACATTACAGCAACACATCCTCTCTGTATTATCAACGTCTCAATTGAGGTACAATCTAGGGCTTGGGGCTCATTATCTTTGTGTAATAATTCATAATCCCTGACAAAGGCTAGCTGCTCTTGTCGCATCAATATTTAACTTTGAGTCACTCTCTTTCTTGTAATAGCCTAATCAGAGATGTAAGCCTCCATCAAGGGGGTTTTCAAAGCTGATGATTCTCTTTTTCACTGAGGTTTTGGAATGAGCCCCAAACGAGCCACATTTAGAAAGCCATATTGGGCCTTGCTCTCCGATAACAGGGATGTCAGTTTGCTAATGCCCACAATAACATTTGGAGCAAATCTCGTTAGATGTGGGAAATACAATCAGCCTGAAAACATCCATGCATGCACCCAACAGAGTGCAAATATACGACCATGGTGTACAGAATTAAACATTGTAATACAAAATTGCTCTGTTCATAGATTTGAGGTGAGATTATAGAAGTGCGTTGTACAGTATGTGCTGTACACATACAGTGCCATCGGAAAGTATTCAGACTCCTTTACTTTTTCCATATTTTGTTAGATTACAGCCTTATTCTAAAATGTATTAAATTGTTTTTCCCTCATCAATCAACACACAATACCCTATAATGAAAAAGCAAAAACAGGTTTCAAGAAATATTTGCTCATTTATAAATAAATAAAAATTAAATATACCATTTAAATACGTATTCAGACCCTTTGCTCAGT
Source organism: Salvelinus namaycush (assembly GCF_016432855.1). Lineage (NCBI taxonomy): Eukaryota > Metazoa > Chordata > Actinopteri > Salmoniformes > Salmonidae > Salvelinus > Salvelinus namaycush. Next base: position 25,567,172 of record NC_052328.1, read on the forward strand.
ACTTTGTTGAAGCACCTTCGTCAGCGATTACAGCCTTGAGTCTTCTTGAGTATGACGCCACAAGCTTGGCACATCTGTATTTTGGGAGTTTCTCCCATTCCTCTCTACAGATCCTCTCAAGCTCTGTCAGGTTGAACAGGGAGTGTTGCTTCACAGCTATTTTCAGGTCTCTCCAGAGATGTTCGATTGGGTTCAGGTCTGGGCTCTGGCTGGGCGACTCAAGGACATTGAGAGACTTGTCACAAAGCCACTCCTGCTTTATTTTGGCTGTGTGTTTAGAGTTGTTGTCCTGTTGGAAGGTGAACCTTCGCCCCAGTCTGAGGTCCTGAGCACTCTGGAGCAGGTTTTCATCAAGGATTTCTCAGTACTTTGCTCTGTTCATCTTTGCCTCGACACTGAAAAACATCCCCACAGCATGATGCTGCCACCACCATATTTCAGGTGTCATGTTTCCTCCAGACGTGACGCTTGGCATTCAGGCCAAAGAGTTCAAACTTGGTTTCATCAGACCATAGAATCTTGTTTCTCATGATCTGAGAGTCTTTAGGTGCCTTTTGGCAACTCCAAGCAGGCTGTCATATGCCTTTTACTGAGGAGTGGCTTCCGTCTGGTCACTCAGCAGTCTTGGTGGAGTGCTGCAGAGATGGTTGTTCTTCTGGAAGGTTCTCCCATCTCCACAGAGGAACTCTAAAGCTCTGCCAGAGTGACCATCGGGTTCTTGGTCACCTCCCTAACCAAGACCCTTCTCCCCCTGATTATTTCACTTAGTTTTGCCGGGCGGCTAGCTCTAGGAAGAGTCTTGGTGGTTCCAAACTTCTTTCATGTAAGAATGATGGAGGCCACTGTATTCTTGGGGACCTTCAATGCTGCAGAAATGTTTTGCTACCCTTCCCCAGATCTGTGCCTCGACACAATCCTGTCTCGGATCTCCACAGACAATTCCTTTGACATCATGGCTTGGTTTTTGATCTGACATGCACTGTCAACTGTGGGACCTTACATAGACAGGTGTGTGCCTTTCCAGATCATGTCCAATCAATTGAATTTACCGCAAGTGGACTCCAATCAAGTTGTAGAAACATCTCAAGGATGATCAATGGAAACAGGATGCACCTGAGCTCAATTTCGAGTCTCATAGCAAAGGGTCTGAATACTTATGTAAATAAGGTATTTCTCTTTTTATTTTTAATACATTTGCTAAAATGTCTAAAAACCTGTTTTCGCTTTGTCATTATGGGGTATTATAAGTAGATTGCTGAGGATTTAAAAAAATGTAATCCCTTTTAGAATAAGGCTGTAACATAACAAAACGTGGAAAAAGTCAAGAGGTCTGAGTACTTTCCGAAGGCACTGTACATGATTGTACTTTGTATTTTAATTATCTACATTGATTTATGTAGATATCTACAGTTGAAGTCGGAAGTTTACATACACTTAGGTTGGAGTCATTAAAACTTGTTTTTCAACCACTCCACACGTTTCTTGTTAACAAACTATACTTTTGGCAAGTCGGTTAGGACATCTACCTTGTGCATGACAAGTAATTGTTTACAGACAGATTATTTCACTTATTTCACTCTATCACAATTCCAGTGGTTCAGAAGTTTACATACACTAAGTTGACTGTGCCTTTAAACAGCTTGGAAAATTCCAGAAAACGATGTCATGGCTTTAGTAGCTTCTGATAGGCTAATTGACATCATTTGAGTCAATTGGAGGTGTACCTGTAGATCTAATTCAAAGCCTACCTTTCAAGGCCTCTTTGCTTGACATCATGTGAAAATCAAAAGAAATCATCCAAGACCTCAGAAAAAAAGATTGTAGACCTCCACAAGTCTGGTTCATCCTTGGGAGCAATTTCCAAATGCCTGAAGGTACCACGTTCATCTGTACAAACAATAGTACACAAGTATAAACACCATGGGACCACACAGCCGTCATACCGCTCAGGAAGGAGATGCGTTCTGTCTCCTAGAGATGAACGTACTTTGGTGCGAAAAGTGCAAATCAATCCCAGAACAACAGCAAAGGACCTTGTGAAGATGCTGGAGGAAACAGGTACAAAAGTATCTATATCCACAGTAAAACGAGTCCTATATCGACATAACCTGAAAGGCCGCTCAGCAAGGAAGAAGCCACTGCTCCAAAACCGCCATAAAAAGCCAGACTTCGGTTTTCAACTGCACATGGGGACAAAGATCGTTGAAGATCTGTCCTCTGGTCTGATGAAACAAAAATAGAACTGTTTGGCCATAATGACCATTTTTAAGTTTGGAGGAAAAAGGGGGAGGCTTGCAAGCCGAAAAACACCATCCCAACCGTGAAGCACGGGGGTGGCAGCATCATGTTGTGGGGGTGGTTTGCTGCAGGAGGAACTGGTGCACTTCACTAAATTGATGGCATCATGAGGCATGAAAATTATGTGGATATATTGGAGCAACATCTCAAGACATCAGTCAGGAAGTTAAAGCTTGGTCGCAAATAGTTTTTCCAAATGGACAATGACCTCAAGCATACTTCCAAAGTTGTGGCAAAATGGCTTAAGGACAAAAAAGTCAAGGTATTGGAGTGGCCATCACAATGCTCTGACCTCAATCCCATAGAAAATGTGTGGGCAGAACTGAAAAAGCGTGTGTGAGCAAGGAGGCCTACAAACCTGACTTAGTTACACCAGCTCTGTCAGGAGGATTGGGCCAAAATTCACACAACTTATTGTGGGAAGCTTGTGGAAGGCTACCCAAAACGTTTGACCCAAGTTAAACAATTTAAAGGCAATGCTGCCAAATACTAATTGAGTGTATGCAAACTTCTGACCCACTGGTAATGTGATGAAATAAATAAAATCTCAAATAAATCATTCTCTCTACTATTATTCTGACATTTCACATTCTTAAAATAAAGTGGTGATCCTAACTGACCTAAGACAGGGAATTTTTACTATGATTTATTGTCAGGAATTGTGAAACACTAAGTCTAAATGTATTTGGCTAAGGTGTATGTAAACTTCCGACTTCAAATGTATATATAGATTTTATGGATGTTTAGATAATACTGTCATGTTTCATTATGGTTTATGAATGTAAATGACAAAGACACTGGTACAGTAGACATTGAACATTTAGATTTTTGTTTTTTTAGCAAATGCTCTTATCCAGAGTCAGAGCCTGGGATAGTAGTGATCATTTTCATGAATGAACACGCTATTCCAGCTGAGAAAGCTGGTGGGTGCAGCAAAGCAGGGACAGGATTGGACCATTCCTGTCAGACAAGAACATTACAGAAAATTCTGGGACAGACTATTGGCTGGTTCATTCAGGGGTAATATCCTGAATAATTAGGAGCCCATTAAAGATAGACAGAGTAGTCTATTAGAATGTTATAGACCAGAGGAGGGCGAGGGAACTTACGATCCAGTCTGGTGGGGCCAGAACAGTCAAGGTTCACCATCAATGCTTCCTTATGTAATTGACCTTGTCAGAGGTATCAATTACAGGGATAGTGACCTTGTCAGAGAAATCAATTACAGTGGTAGTGACCTTGTCAGAGGAATCAATTAAAGTAATAGTGACCTTGTCAGTAGAATCAATTACAGTAATAGTGACCTTGTCAGAGGAATCAATTAAAGTAGTAGTGACCTTGTCAGTAGAATCAATTACAGTGGTAGTGACCTTGTCAGAGGAATCAATTACAGTAATAGTGACCTTGTCAGAGGAATCAATTAAAGTAATAGTGACCTTGTCAGTAGAATCAATTACAGTAATAGTGACCTTGTCAGAGGAATCAATTACAGTAATAGTGACCTTGTCAGAGGAATCAATTACAGGGATAGTGACCTTGTCAGTAGAATCAATTACAGTAATAGGGACCTTGTCCGAGGAATCAATTACAGTAATAGTGACCTTGTCAGAGGAATCAATTACAGTAATAGTGACCTTGTCAGAGGAATCAATTAAAGTAGTAGTGACCTTGTCAGAGGAATCAATTAAAGTAGTAGTGACCTTGTCAGAGGAATCAATTACAGTAATAGTGACCTTGTCAGAGGAATCAATTACAGTAATAGTGACCTTGTCAGTGGAATCATTACAGTAATAGTGACCTTGTCAGTAGAATCAATTACAGTAATAGTGACCTTGTAGAAAGGAGCCAAGTTACATCTCAGGCAGGTACTTTGATATCAGATTTATGCAGAAGTACTGTATCTCCACACTCTGTCTGCAACACTTTCACCGCAATGACAGAAAGGCATTTGCATAATTCAATTATACCTCTGTGCATTTGAGAAATCTGACAGGTGTATCTAAAAATACTGGTTACAATAGAACACAAGTGGAGTTCTGTGTTGGTGTAGGCCTAAGCCATTCTGGAGAGATAACAGCAAGTTTTTCTGACAGGCACGGAATGAGAGGGATAGCACTTCTTACTGATTTGTTTTTACTGTTGTATGCAAAACAGGTAGTTTCTACATTCCTCCTCTCTCTCCTCTCTCTCTACCTCCCTCTCTGACTCTTTTTTTCTCTCACACGCTCTCGCTCATTGTGTTCTCTCATGTCACCCTTTACCGCAGTGTCTCCATGGCAACTCACTGGAATGGGGATTCTCTCTCTATGTGCTGGTTGTCTGTAAATCTGTAAATAGGTCAGTCAGTCTTTTCAACTAATCATGTGCTCCTGCCTTCAGGGCCAGCTGGAGGCTATGTCTAGCATCTGGTATGTCAGCAGAGTTAGGCCGTTCACCTGTTATTGCTTATTCTACAAGCACCTGACAGTGGTCTGCACCTAGAGTTGTAGAGTACAGGACAGACTTATATTCTTAGAATAAGGGGTTCCAAAAGGGTTCTTCCACTGTCCCCGTAGGATAAGCCTTTTTGGTTTCAGGTAGAACCCTTTGGGTTCCATGTACAACCAACCAAAAGGATTTTCCCTGCAAAACTAGTTATTCAAAGGGTTCTCCTATGGGGACACCCTTTTAGGTTCTAGATGGCCCCTTTTTTTCTAAGAATTTATAATATCAACCAATTAGTTGACTGTAACACGACTGACCTTATCCACATGTCTAAAGCACTGCCCTCTTTGTAAAAGTTCCTGCTATGCTGTTATGACATTTCAAAGTCTATCAGTATAACACTATCTATTTCATTGGCAATGATAGTGATATTTTTATTGGCTGAGTCCCCACAGAGTCTGTCTTTTTCAGTGAGTCCTGCCTGGTTTCAAGGTCTTGCTGTTCAGCTTCCCACTGAATCCCTCCACCCGTCAGGCACTGACAAACTAAGAGAGAGGAAGGGCAGCGTTGGACCGTCATTAAAAATACAATCCACCGCCGACAGGCCAAGCACTCCATTTGAGCTAACGCCATTTTACTGGAGATCCTAACATAACCTCATTTTTTATCTTTGCTCAGCACAGTGAAAAACAAAGAGAAGGAGTAAAAACTAGAGTGCAGTGAGCCTTTCTTTTTTCACTTCTAAAAAAATTCTGCCTCTGAAATTTCTCCTCTTGAAATTAAGTCTAAAGCTTTGTCAGAGCCGAGGCAGCAGCATTCCACGTTCTGGGGCTTTATTTAAGCAATAAGGCATGAGAACTTATTTTGTGATAACTCCGGACTAAGGGCTGTTCTTAAGCCCAAGGTGAAGCCAGGGCTGGGGAAACAGCCCTTAGGAGGGTGTTATTCTCAATGATTCCCGAGTTCGAGGGCCTTATTGCTTTATAAAACGGTTGCCAACATACACAAAAAAGATTCATGACATGTTTTCATTAAAAGCGTTATTATATTGAGTAAATTTGTTTTATTTGATCCTTCCACCATACAATATAGTCCTGGCAAAAGCCAGTTGTTAGTTCTGAAATTGCTAGCCAAATGGGCTGGTCGCTAATTATATCCATTCTATTTGCAACAGACAGCAAACTATGTTTGTTTTACCTTTGTTTCTATTGCCATTTCTTTGAATATATCGATTATAATGATCATGATAAATGAATCCGCCTGGCTCAGAGAAGCTGTTATTCTCTTCACGTTCATATGCATGCACGGTGGAGATTGCAAAAAAACTGCAACATTGTTCCACAGGTCTAAGAGGCAGACAGCAAGGTTTACAAACCCCAACCGTTGCAAATCAAATGCTAGCCTAGTAGCATATGGAAATATTTTGTGTGGACACTTTTACAAGAAGAGATTACGTTTATAAATTGATGGCCTACATGTAGGCTCTGCTATCAATCAATCAGCATCCAGGATCCAAACAACCTGTTTTATAATTAGAGAGAAAGAGAGCGAGATAAAGAAAGAAAGATGGAGAGGGAGGGAGGGAGAGAGAGAGAGAGAGAGAGAGAGAGAGAGAGAGAGAGAGAGAGAGAGAGAGAGAGAGAGAGAGAGAGAGAGAGAGAGAGAGAGAGAGAGAGAGAGAGAGAGAGAGAGAGAGAGAGAGAGAGAGAGAGAGAGAGAGAGAGAGAGAGAGAGAGAGAGAGAGAGAGAGAGAGAGAGAGAGAGAGAGAGAGAGAGGAGACTTGAGGAGATAGCTAGAAAGGAAACAGGATGGAGAGAGGGAGCGAGAGAGAGAGAGGGCGAGAGACAAAAAGAGAGAAGTAGAGCGAGAGAGAGCTAAAGCAAGTGGAGGAGAGAAAGCAGACCTCGCCCTGTGGGATTTGGAGACAGAGACTCTTGTTTAAAGATTACAGGTGGACCCATAAATCAGAGATGAAAGATGTCAGAGGTGTGATGACAGAGGCAGACAGAAGGGCCACACAGCCTGGGATGGTAGCCTGGGATGGTAGCCTGGGATGGTAGCCTGGGATAGGCGCCTGGGATAAGAGCCTGGGTTATGAGCCTGGGTTAGGAGCCTGGGAAAGGCACATGGGATAAGAGCCTGGGATGGTAGCCTGGGATAAGAGCCTGGGTTAGGAGCCTGGGTTAGGAGCCTGGGATAGGAGCCTGGGATGGTAGCCTGGGATGGTAGCCTGGGATAGGCGCCTGGGATAAGAGCCTGGGATAAGAGCCTGGGTTAGGAGCCTGGGATAAGAGCCTGGGATGGTAGCCTGGGATAGGCTCCTGGGATAAGAGCCTGGGATAGGCGCCTGGGATAAGATCTGGGATAGGAGCCTGGGATTGGAGCCTGGGATAGGCTGGGCTCATTATGCAGCATTCCTCCTCTTCAAAACGGACACAACGGTGCTCTCTTTCTGTTAGAGAATAATGACCCCGAAACCACTGCAGCAAACAGAAACAGTCTGAATGTATAAGTACCTAAACTCTGGGAGTCTGGGGTTGTGTAAAATCAGTTTTTCTGTGATATGTTACTATGACAAAAACAGTGTTGTTTAAGCTTTTACGTTTGGAAAACTTATTGGGGGACAAACTTGTTAACCCCCGCAAGCTGCCGGCCCAGACGGCATCCCTAGCCGCCTCCTCAGAGCATGCGCATACCAGCTGGATGGTGTGTTTACAGACATATTCAATCACTCCCTATCCCAGTCTGCTGTCCCCACATGCTTCAAGATGGCCAACATTGTTCCTGTACCCAAGAAAGCAAAGGTAACTGAACTAAATGGCTATCGCCCCGTAGCACTCACTTCTGTCATCATGAAGTGCTTTGGGAGACTAGTCAAGGATCACCTCCACCTTACCTGTCACACTAGACTCACTTCAATTTGCTTACCGTCCAAATAAGTCCACAGATGATGTAATCGCCATCACACTGCACACTACCCTATCCCATTTGGACAAGAGGAATACCTATGTAAGAATGCTGTTCATTGACTATAGCTCAGCATTCAACACCACAGTATCCTCCAAGCTCATCATGAAGCTTGAGGCTCTGGGTCTGAACCCTGCCCTGTGCAATTGGGCCTGGACTCCCTGATGGGCCGCCCCCAGGTGGTGAAGATAGGAAACAATATCTCCACTTCGCTGATCCTCAACACTAGGGCCCCACAAGGGTGCGTGCTCAGCCCTCTCCTGTACTCCCTGTTCACCCACGACTGCATGGCCATGCACTCCTCCAACTCAATCATCAAAATTGCAGACAACACAACAGTAGTAGGCTTGATTACCAACAACAACGAGACAGCCTACAGGGAGCAGGTGAGGGCTCTGGGAGAGTGGTGTCAGGAAAATAACCTCTCACTCAATGTCAAAACATAGGAGATGATCATGGTCTTCAGGACACAGCAGAGGGAGCACCCCCCTATCCACATCGACGGGACAGCAGTGGAAAAGTGGAACGTTTTAAGTTCCTCGGCATACATATCACTGACAAACTGAAATGGTCCACCCACACAGACAGTGTGGTGAAGAAGGCGCAACAGCGTGAAGAAGACAACAGGTGAAAAAGGCGCAACAGCGCCTCTTCAACCTCAGGAGGCTGAAGAAATGTGGCTTGTCACCTAAAATACAATTGAGAGCATCCTGTTGGGCTGTATCAGCACCTGGTACGGCAACTGCACCGCCCACAACAGCAGGGCTCTCCAGAAGGTGGTGCGGTCTGCACAACGCATCCCCGGGGGCAAACTACCTGAAAAACAGCTTCTATCTCAAGGCCATCAGATGGTTAAATAGCTATCACTAGCACAGAGAGGCTGCTTGGCAACTTTAATAAATTGAACACGAGTCACTTTAATAATGTCACTTTAATAATGTTTACATATCTTGCATTACTCTTCTCGTATGTATTTACTGTATTCTATACTATCTTATGTATCTAAGTCTATACCACTCTGACATTGCTCATCCATATATTAGATATTCTTCATTCCATTCCTTAGATTTGTGTGTATTAGGTATTTGTTGTGAAATGGTTAGATTACTTGTTAGATATTACTGCCCTGTCAGAACTAGGACCACAAGCATTTCGCTCAATGACATCTGCTAAACACGTGTATGTGACCAATGACATCTGCTAAACACGTGTATGTGACCAATGATATCTGCTAAACACGTGTATGTGACCAATGACATCTGCTAAACACGTGTATGTGACCAATGACATCTGCTAAACACGTGTATGTGACCAATGACATCTGCTAAACACGTGTATGTGACCAATGACATCTGCTAAACACGTGTATGTGACCAATGACATCTGCTAAACACGTGTATGTGACCAATGACATCTGCTAAACCCGTGTATGTGACCAATGACATCTGCTAAACCCGTGTATGTGACCAATGACATCTGCTAAACCCGTGTATGTGACCAATGACATCTGCTAAACCCGTGTATGTGACCAATACAATTTGATTTGATGATTTGATTTGAACTTTACCAACACATTCATTCTGAGTTTGCAGAAGTAGTTTTCAAGGTGAAGGACATGATGTCCACATTTTCACTATTACTGCTACTGTAAGTTGAATGACAATTGAGATGTAGTCAGTACTAATGTCTCTGATAAACCGACAGTGTAACTTACCCTCTCAATGATTCAACCTCCCTCTCAGACGACTCCAACTCCTGGAGGTGTTGGTAGGCGGGGCCAGAATGTTTGGATCCTCCATTTGGATTTAGTCTTCCCCTGGGTATAGGCAGAGTTCTACGCGGTACTGACCAATGGGTGTCTCTACTTCTCTGGTCTGGACTGTGAGACAGGGAGCCGCTTCTGAAATCAAGCACAGGGAAAGGGAACAAAAGTGGATTATTCGATTTTCCGATTTGGTCACACATTATTTAGATAATCCCAAATAGATGCTCTACAGACGGTCATACTATCAACACACAGAGGTGACACGTCATTCAGGAAAGAGCCCTACCTGTTTTGAGCCCCATACCCCCCCCCAAAAAAAAAATATAATAAGTGTCACATGTCACACAATTTAAAAAATATATATATATCATTGAGTTAGTAAAGCCACATACAAACAGGCAGCTCCAAAATGCAGGTGTTTCAGCCTAGCTCAGTGCTTTCTGTGGTGGTGGGGCAGGCCAGCAGAAAATCAGAGCATTGCACTGTGATTGGCTCAGTGTTCTGAGCCCTTTGGGGGTAGACATCAAGAATGTGAGCCCTTGGTGAGCCCTATGGTCCTGCCATAGACTTAGATTAGAAGTGCTCTTCCAAGAAAGCTCAAGGTCATTGGCCACAAATAAAATGACGTCAAATTTCGTTATAGCTACATTAGCTTTGATTGGACTCTTAGCTTGCAGTCATCATCATAAATCAAGTAGACAATCTACTGGCAAATCCTTTTTAATCCTTGTCATATGAAGATAAATAATGAAGATAAATTGCAGATAAAATGTATCGATGCTCATCGGCCATTGGAATTAAGCATTACACAACAAGTGGGAAATCGCTAATTCAACAATGAGTTGTTTGGAAGGAATCGGTGACAGTGGCTAACCGCACGCATTGCAACTGGGAAGTGCGGAATAAACACACTCAGACTGGGAAAATACGTTTTCAACGGTCATCCAACTCGGAAATGTAAATCTTTCTCTTTCTTTGATGACAAAATTTGCATTCCAAAATGTCTTGTATGCTGCTGCATAAATTATGTAATATACCAGGAAGATATGGTCAGCCATATCAGCTATGTTTTTTAAATAAAGGCAGTAAATTAGGCTGAATGAATTGTTTCGCTGCCATACAAGGCTCCGCTGATGGCCAGGTAAGGATTCACTCCATTGTGCTGAAAAGAAAGCTCTGCTGTTGGGACAGATTTATGTAGTCTCTAACAGATTGTGGGCACTGCTTGTCACTGTTATAGTGCAATGAATGTATAGTGTTTAGTTGTGTAGTGGCTTTGCTGGCATGCATCAATTTTTTTTGTTTTGAGTTTGCTCCACCAAGATTTACATGCTAAAATCGCCACTGTCAACACAGTATCTATTGATAAGCAAATGCTTTCTAAGGTTACGGTTAGGGTTGAAGGGAAAGGGGGATACCTAGTCAGTTGTACAACTGAATGCCTTCAACTGAAATGTGTCTTCCGCATTTAACCCAACCCCTCTGAATCAGAGAGGTGTGGGGTGTTGCCATCATCGACATCCGGTGACTGGCCCAATGCTCTAACCACTAGGCTACCTTAGGATAAGGGTTAATGTTAGGGTTAGAATAAGGGTTAATGTTAGGGTTAGAATAAGGGTTAATGTTAGGGTTAGAATAAGGGTTAATGTTAGGGTTAGAATAAGGGTTAATGTTAGGGTTAGAATAAGGGTTAATGTTAGGGTTAGGATAAGGGTTAATGTTAGGGTTAGAATAAGGGTTAATGTTAGGGTTAGAATAAGGGTTAATGTTAGGGTTAGAATAAGGGTTAATGTTAGGGTTAGAATAAGGGTTAATGTTAGGGTTAGAATAAGGGTTAATGTTAGGGTTAGAATAAGGGTTAATGTTAGGGTTAGGATAAGGGTTAATGTTAGGGTTAGAATAAGGGTTAATGTTAGGGTTAGAATAAGGGTTAATGTTAGGGTTAGAATAAGGGTTAATGTTAGGGTTAGAATAAGGGTTAATGTTAGGGTTAGAATAAGGGTTAATGTTAGGGTTAGGATAAGGGTTAATGTTAGGGTTAGAATAAGGGTTAATGTTAGGGTTAGAATAAGGGTTAATGTTAGGGTTAGAATAAGGGTTAATGTTAGGGTTAGAATAAGGGTTAATGTTAGGGTTAGAATAAGGGTTAATGTTAGGGTTAGAATAAGGGTTAATGTTAGGGTTAGAATAAGGGTTAATGTTAGGGTTAGAATAAGGGTTAAGGTTAGGGTTAGAATAAGGGTTAAGGTTAGGGTTAGAATAAGGGTTAAGGTTAGGGTTAGAATAAGGGTTAAGGTTAGGGTTAGAATAAGGGTTAAGGTTAGGGTTAGAATAAGGGTTAAGGTTAGGGTTAGAATAAGGGTTAAGGTTAGGGTTAGAATAAGGGTTAAGGTTAGGGTTAGAATAAGGGTTAAGGTTAGGGTTAGAATAAGGGTTAAGGTTAGGGTTAGGATAAGGGTTAAGGTTATGGTTAGAATAAGGGTTAATGTTAGGGTTAGGGCTAAGGTTAGGGTTAGTGGATAGTTAGTTGAAATGTCGTTGACAGTTTTTTGAACATCCACTGCACATCTACTGAACATCTACAAACCATCTACTTGGGACTATACAAATAAAGTGCTACCCTCTGTTGTGAGCCATCACATGGCTGTGGATGAGAAGATGTACCACCAGGAGTTCCCCATCCAGAAAATGAACAACTTGAACAGCAAAATGAACATCACTTAGTTTCAAGGCGCTCGCTACACAGAGGGACCACATAAACTGCTAAAGACAGGCTATTGGACAAGTGTGGCTGATTGCCAATCCATCTAGGAGAAAAGGAATCAGGCCATTTCTCCAGTCAATTAAACTTGAGTTTCCCCTGTCATACAACCTTTGTGTCCCTCTGCTAACACATCTCCTGTTTCTTGCTGCAGTGTGAGTTTCTGGGTTTCTGCCGTTTGTTGACATGATTGGGGTTTGGGGTAGGAAGTCATTGATTAGTCATGTGCAGTGAGGACTTTGGAAACTTCTCTCTGTGTGCCAGATCATATCTTTATTGATAGTTTAACCCCAGTATACATTAAATGCTTATAGACAAGTGAAGACTATTTGATTTGATGCTAGATAAGTCTTGTAACTAACCAGCTGCCAAAGTTGTGGGGATAGAACAAAGTGATGGCCAATAATAATAATAATAGTAATTTATTACATTTCTATAGCACTTCAAAGGCAAAAAACAAGCAACCTATGCAACATCATGAGTAACCTAACTATAGTTAGTGAGATCAACCAATGCAACATCATGAGTAGCCTAGCTATAGTTAGTGAGATCAACCAATACATCATCATGAGTAGCATAGCTATAGTTAACTTGATCAACCAATGCATCATCATGGGTAGCCTAGCTATAGTTACGTAGCTATCTCAACCAATAGAGGCCAAGTCTTTGAGTGCATGCATCCTCCAAAGATGGAGAGGGACAGTTCATGGCTTGATCAGAGGTAGGTGGTCAGGGAGATGGTTGATGAAGTGTCTGGTGATGATCTTGTACAGGGCTACTCTGGGTACCAGCCTGTCATGTAGCCACTGGACCTCCTTCACAATGTATGGCATTCACTCGGGTGATGTCTTAGCATACCAGGTTGCCAGAATGCTCACCACACACAGTTCAGAGTAGTAGCTAGTCATCCTCATTATGAGCCCTCTACCTCAGCACTCCAATTCCTCTCCTCTCAAGCTTCAGGTGACTCTTCAATCTAGGTTTTCAAAAGATCAGGAACCAGCAGCCAGGTGAAACAAAAAAGCTGGTGCATTGTTCAGATGCATCCCTCGAACAAAAACAATTAGCCAAGCTGTCACGCCCTGACCTTAGTTATCTATGTTTTCTTTATCATTTTGGTTAGGTCAGGGTGTGACGAGGGTGGGTATGCTTGTTTTGAATTGTCTATGGGTTTTGTATGTCTAGGGGTGTTTGTAAGTCTTGGCATATGTATGTCTATGGTGGCCTGAATTGGTTCCCAATCAGAGGCAGCTGTTTATCGTTGTCTCTGATTGGGGATCATATTTAGGTTGCCATTTTTCCCTTTTGGTTTTGTGGGTTCTTATTCTATGTTTAGTTGCCTGTCTGAACTAGCCATATTAGCTTCACGGTTCGTTTTGTTATTTTGTTCGTTTTGTTCAGTGTTCATTCTTTAAATAAAGAAGAATGTACGCCTATCACGCTGCGCCTTGGTCTCCTTCCTACGACGGCCGTGACACAAGCCAACAACAAAAAATGACCTGCCAGTCTATCTGCAAGTCTGTGGGTCAAAACCACCAGAAATATGCAATAAAACTCAAAGTTCAGAAACAAAACCGATGATACAAAAAAAACTGAATTAAAAACACTTAAACATAACAACATATGTACATATTTACAGGAGCTTTCCACTAAGGCTGCTTCTAGAGCACCATGGCAACTACAGTTCAAGGGTTCCCTCGACACAAAATCCACTCAAGAGCTTGTCAAGTTTCAAGCTATTTCGGAAACATATCTTCACTTTAATTTGCTGAAAACTTTATCCAAATCCTCCCTAAGCCGACATAAGTGCAATCATACAAACTGACATGATCCTATAGACATCACTTATGGCAAGGGCAAGGACTGTGAGCAAACAATTTACAATCCAGCCACCAACACAACCAGAGGGGGAATCAAATTGTTGTCGGAGCTTAACATTTAAGAAAGAAGGCGGGTGTGGATTAAGCCAAACAGACACAAAAGGATTTGGTTATCTGTAATCCCAACAAACAAACACTGGTGCAATACACACACACACACACACACACACACACACACACACACACACACACACACACACACACACACACACACACACACACACACACACACACACACACACACACACACACACACACACACACACACACCACACACACACACACACCACACACACCACACACAACACACACACACACTCTCTCTGACAAGGAAAGGTGGATCTCTATAGCCACCATAATGTCCTTGTAATTATGCAGGCAGGTTGGTGGCTGGGGAAATTCACAATGCTATATGAGTGAGTGTGGTTTCCCTACTCCTGAAATCATGTGAAGTCAATAGCATTCCCTGGGTCCCAGCTCACATGCAGCTCACTGAATACAAGTGGAATACGAAAGCAGGAAATACCACTGAGAAGTTAATGATGGATATCGGGCTTCTGAGTGAGAGAGAGATCAGCTTGACTGTGATTGGACTTCATTGTAATGCGAAGACTAGCTGTTCCCAGAGATATAGCTCTCGCTGTTCCATTACATGGGATTCACATGCCAAGGCTGTTGCCATAAAAGACCCATAGAATCACGACTTAGAATCACATAAAAAATCACATAGAATCACATTTGAATCATATGGGCTTTCGGGTAATGTAAGTCCACAGAGTTATACATCTATAACCCACAGTATATATGTGGTCTTCCAGGACACTAATGTAGTATAAAGAGTTAAGCCACAACAGAGCTTTCCATTAGCACAGTATTCTACAATGTGGAAATGAACTCATTGTAATACAGCAATTGTCTCTTAAAGAACATGGCATGTGGTTGGAGTCAGATCTCTGA
The DNA here is from genome assembly GCF_016432855.1 of Salvelinus namaycush. Classification (NCBI taxonomy): domain Eukaryota; kingdom Metazoa; phylum Chordata; class Actinopteri; order Salmoniformes; family Salmonidae; genus Salvelinus; species Salvelinus namaycush. The sequence continues at coordinate 25,582,225 of NC_052328.1, forward strand.
CTCTTCGCTGGCATGTTCAGCCCGGTTACAGATATGCACATTAACATGTTTATCACCAATTGTAATTAGTCTCATTCTTTGTTTAAAGCATTCAATAAATCTAAAATGATCTTAGGCTGCACTGTAATGTGGTTAATTCATTTTCTCTCTTCACTGCGTCTCAGTGAATTACTGTAAGGGACATTGAACTTCCACAGAGAAGTGTTCATCATTCAGGCAACTGAGTTCTATGTGAGGAAATCATACCTGTAATGTTTTTCTCTGCCTGGACCTCTGGAGTTGTTGGTAGGGGTGGCGTTGCACTGGGCAAAGCTGGACTCCCAGACAGCTCCCTCATGTGGCTGGGAGGACCTCTTACAATACTGAAAAATCAACAAAGATGTAAATGTACTCATGTGCAGGTTATAACCTACAACTGCATTACACGGATCATATTGATTATACGGCACATATCGATTATACTGATCATATTGCATGTTTATGCATACAATACAATTAAGTTTTAACTATGCAGATAGCTAAAGCACACATTTTCAGTATGGAATGGTCATGTTCCTTTGGAGTCACATCTAAAGATGAATATTACTTGTATACATAACTCAGTATGCTCACACACCTTCGCCCTTTGAGCGCCACAGCGTGAGGTAGACCGTTGCATGACAAGAGAAGAATGATGACAGGAATTTCAACGGCCTTCCTGCTCTCTATCTATTCCACTCCTCCTTCTATTTTACTGTGTCAATGAGTGAGAACGGAAGAGGATGTGAAAGAGAAGTAGAGCTATACATCTCAAGTGTAGCAGAGGAGTGCAGATAGTTGATAAAGGATTGGTGTAGAGGAGCAGAGTCAGTATAATTGGACACTATTCCCGGACAGACAGCAGATTAACCCAAGGAAGTTTCTGGTACCACAATCCATGATGGCATGTGCAGCCCTACACCAGGAACCATGCATTAATCCAAGATAAGATGATATTAAGTAATTTCTCAGATTTTACTGTTGTTGTCCAAAGCCTGGAGCGTGAGCATCATTTAATGGTAATTCCTCACACTGCGAGCCATTACAGATAATAAAGCTGCAATAATGAATTCGCTGACACAATTTAAATATTACTAGTTCAAATATAAATGGTGCCAATATGGGTGTAAGAATCAGGGTTAAATAGATGCACTCATGCATCCTACCAGGTTAACTTGTTGGCAAGCTCATTTAACAGTACATGCAGACAGGACTATCAAGAATTACAGAGAAAGCTATTGGAGTTGTTTCAACCGAGAACTGGATGAGTCCTTAATGTTAAGACTACATATGCCTCTGAACCATATTTTAACCCACTAGAGTCTAATAAAAATCCGTCAGTTTAAACTAATGATATCAGTCCACCACATCTGCCGATGTCGTGCTTCTGCATCTGCGGTGAAAGGTGGCAGCGCTAGAGCAGTCTTTGTCAGGTCGTGAGACATCCTGAAAATCCGTCTTCTCACAAAAACGTCTGTAGCGTCCAAATTATTATGACCCCTCTATGGAAAGACGCCCACAAGCCTCACAAGACTCGTCTGAAGGCCCCCTGGTACCAGTTAAACACATTTATGGAAGTATATATGGAGATAGTTTAGTGCCAAAAATAAGCAGTTAAATACGTGTCAACACTTTAAAAAAAAAATCCAGATCTTTCTTATATCGCTCAGATATAGGATGGACACTTAAGAACAAACTTCCTTTAGCTTTTTGGGGGCCATTATCTGTTTTTCCATGTAGTGAATCTGTTATTCAATGTGTTTCTATGGGCTAATAGCAGTAAGCCCAAATCCAATGTTTCAAATTCCAAATCAAATAACTAAACGATCCTTGGTATGACCTTCTTAAAACAATTCCATACGTTAGCTTAGTAGAACCCCCACACCCGGCTTAGACAGGGCATAGGGGTTTTTAAAATCTCCAGTGTGCACATTGGCATGACCAACATGAGAGACCTGTAACATGTAGGTCTACTAAAGTCACTATTAAAGAGAGCACTTGAAGTTTCTTGACTTCAAGGACCCTTTCAAACCAGTTTCTGAACAGCAAGAAAGTGACCTTCAAGAATTTCCTGCAGATCTTCTATGGCTGTCTCATTCTTTTTACATTACATCTATGGTTCCTAATACTGTGCCCTCTTCCTGTCTACTGTACCCTCTTCCTGTCCATCCATGGTGCCTAATACTGTGCCCTCTTCCTGTCTACCCCCTTCCTGTCCATCTATGGTGCCTAATACTGTGCCCTCTTCCTGTCTACCCTCTTCCTGTCCACTCCTGCCAAGGCTGACTTTGTCCTTTTGATAGTGAAACCGCATCAGTCCTGACTAAGTGAAGCAGGATAGTGAGCTTATTAGCTAGACTCTTGCTGTCTGTTCCTCGTCCTGAGCTGATCTTACTTTTGTATACTTGGACCTTGGACTCATATGGATCCTTGACTTCTACCTGGTAACTAATCAATGCTGATACATTCATCGTAGCATTAACAAGGAGGTATGGCTTTCAAATACACAACATTAAATTCATGCAGCCAGATTGAAAAAGTTACTATAATTCAAATGTGATTTTGGATTAATCATGTCAAATGAATGTTTTGTTGTACACTTTATGCAATATTTATTTTCAAGTTGGTGCTAATAAAGTGTTATATCATTTCAATTACTGTCAGAAATCTAGAGACTAGATAGGGAGAAAAGAAATGAGGATGCATGAGAAAATGTGACACTCTCACACAATGGGACTATGATATTTCTTATTTCAAGTACAAGACAGCAAAATAGAAAGAGCTTCGGGGTATTACAACTACACAAGGAAGAGTTGCAGAATGTCTGCTTCGGAAAAGAGAGAGAGACTCATGGTTTTAAAGCTTTTAAAAGAGATCCAGACATGGCAGCAGACACACTTCACCTCCCCAGTAATCCACCAAAACAGGACTTCCAGACTTCCACCAGCCATCCACAACAACACTGCACCTCTTTTTAAGCTGCCACTCTGTCGCCCTGCCACTCATCACTCAGCTTCCTGTATCCTGCTCTGTCATCAGGTGCTTGCGGGCTGAAACGTCTTGACACACTCCACCATGTAGATGTTAAGCAAATCGCTAATTAATATTTAGCCTGGCAGAGAACATTAATTAATTATTCCCAGATGTGAAAAAAATATGTAAAGTTAGCTGTTGCACAGGGGTACGGAATGTGCCGTAAACTTTACTAAGAGGGTGGAATAAATCACACAGGAGAAGGATCAATTAACACTGGATGGATGGCATTACTAACTAACTCCTGATGATGCAGAATTGAATAATGTCTATATGTGTGATGTAACTGAAGCAAAGTCTAGGGTCATAAGGTTAAAGTTAATTTGTTATGCATCCTGACTGAAAACCCACAAATACAGTACAGGATACTCACAACAAATATACTGTTAATTAGGACAGTCTATACACAAGCCTGCTCACCCAATACCAATATGCTTTTCTCTACAACTAATCCAATGGATAAAATAGGCAGCAGATGTGTGCTGCAGTCAGTCCAGTAGCTTTGCTACTTTTAAGAACCAATCAGAATCTTTGCACAGAGCCAAATACCTCAACACTGCTTCATGAAATCAACCCAGGTATTCATCTCAATAAGAGAGGGGTTATGCAACACGTAATATATGTTGCGAGGCCTGCGTGTTGATGCCGCGGCTGTGGCTGTTATGGCACAGCGGGGAGCGTGTTAGTGTAATGGATGTTTTAATCTAGGAGAGATAGGGCCGCCATCCGCCTGCGGGTTTCATCTGCACACCACCCAGAGCAGAACCAGCATTTAGGACTTGTTTTGTGCGAAGTTGTCGTCAGGACCATTTATTTTCTTCCCCTAGCAGAATGCTGTAGCCTGAGGGGTGAGCCATCATGAAGCGAGGGATGAGCCATCACGAAGCGAGGGATGAGCCATCATGAAGCGAGGGATGAGCCATCACGAAGCGAGGGGTGAGCCATCACGAAGCGAGGGGTGAGTCATCACGAAGCGAGGGGTGAGCCATCATGAAGCGAGGGGTGAGCCATCATGAAGCGAGGGGTGAGCCATCATGAAGCATAGCACCTCCACAGAGTGCTGCTGCAGGTAGGAAGAAAAGGGCAGCTTTGGTCACAATTTATTTAAAAACAGACTGCGAGACGCTAGAGCAATTGTATCATTTGACAATGAGTAGGGGGTTGAAGGGAGTAGAGGTGTGTGTGTGTGTGTGTGTGTGTGTGTGATACTATCACTGACTCCACCACCCCACCCCCCAGCGCAGGCAGCCATTTTTGAAATCCTGGTAACCGATAGCTTGCAGATAAAAATCTATATCAATATATGTGTGGGTAGGCACAAAAGAAACAAATAGCACGCATTAGCATAAGTTCCCAATAGACTCCAGAGGAAATAAAACAGTCTAGAAAGATGCATTGTCAACAGACATGTTCTGTTATTAAAGGCCCAGTGCAGTCAAAAATGTGATTTCCTGTGTTTTATGTATATATACACATTTCCACACTATGAGGTTGGAATAATACTGCAAAATTGTGAAAATTATGATAATGCCCTTTTAGTGTAGGAGCTGTTTGAAAAGACCGACTGAAATTTCAGCCTGCTTTGGTGGGATGGAGTTTTGGCCTGTCTTGTGACATCACCAGGCGGTAAATTAGTTAATAGACCAATAAGAAATAGAATTCCAAACCTCTCTGCCAATAAAAGCAAGCTTTCAGTTTTCCCCTCCCCAGTCAGACCAATCCCAGACAGTCCTAGCAAAATTATTGCTTGAGAAATTGCTCTTTGTTAATAAGCTATTATTGTGTCTTTTTGACCATTTTAATGGAAAACAATCCCAGTAAGGTACTTCACACTGATATTTAGATAAAAACGGCTGCATTGGACCTTTAAAACAAATGACAATAGTATCGAGTTTAATCCAAAATCAACATAGTAATACCAGGATTCTGTAACAAGATACAGTACTTCATATGTGTACTACAGTCCTGCAAGGGTCAGATTTTTCCGGAGCCACACCCACCCCATGTGCGCCACATCAACCACACCCACCCCATGTGCGCCACATCAATTCCGAGCCCCACCCGATACTGGACATCAGGACAGACCCACCGCTTGGAATTGTTCCGAGAGCCGAACCGTTACATGTCATATTACATAAATGTATTTCATTGTTTTTATGACTCCAGAGTAGTACACTTGATTTGTAATTATTATTGTTAGTCTATTATTACTATTCCCCTTACCTGTATATATATATATTTTTTTAATTGATTTATTTTACCTTTATTTAACTATGCAAGTCAGTTAAGAACAAATTCTTATTTACAAAGACGGACCTACCCCGGCCAAACCCTGACGACGCTGGGCCAATTGTGCGCCGCCCTATGGGACTCCCAATCACGGCCAGATGTGATGCAGCCTGGATTTGAACCAGGGACTGCAGTGACGCCTCTTGCACTGAGATGGAGTGCCTTTGAACGCTGCGCCACCTGGTAGCCAAAAATATTAATTGTACGAATACATTTTTCTGCATGTCTATTCAAAATGTTGATAAAAGGAAACTATGCCATTAATTAAGAACAGTATTTTCTAAATGTGATGCGTCACTGAAATCGCTTTGAGAAAAATTGCCTTTTAATTAGCCTTCTTACCTAATGAAAGCCTATAGCCGACATAAAAAAAACAATACCTTTCAATTAAAACTTAAATAAACTATTTCCAGAATTGAGTATAGGCTGCAAAAACTAGGCTACATTTATTTAGTAGACTACTCAAACTTTTACGAGCCGCACCGGTTTACACTTTACATGGCCTGCGTATGGTCTAATGAACGAAAGTCTGAATTAATGTAATAATTAACTGATAATTAACTGCATTATCAAAAACAAATAGACTTCCGTGCTTGCAGGCTGTGTAACCATCTACCACGTTGTTGTCCTTTGAAACTGGGGATTTCACTCACGGAGCACCTTTTTGACAATGATAGTGTAGACTATTCCCTTATCATAACCTTTATTTTACTTATCCGGTTAGTATTTTATTCAGATCCCCAAGCAGCAGCTACTCTTCCTGGGGTCCACACAAACATAAAACATGACATAATACAGAACATCAATAGACAAGAACAGGTCAAGGACTGAACTTCGGTGCCTCCGCATATTGACTCTGTACCTGTACCCCTGTATATCGTCTGGCTATTGTTATTTTACTGCTGCTGTTTAACTACTTGTTCCTTTTATTTCATATTCTTATTCGTATTTTTTTAAACTGCATTGTTGGTTAGGGGCTCGTAAGTAAGCACTTCACTGTAAGGTCTACTGTCACGCCCTGGCCATAGAGAGCCTTTTTATTCTCTATTTTGGTTAGGTCGGGGTGTGACTAGGGTGGGTAATCTATTTTTTTTTATTTCTATGTTGGCCTGGTATGGTTCCCAATCAGAGGCAGCTGTTTATCGTGGTCTCTGATTGGGGATCATATTTAGGCAGTCATTTCCCCACTGTGTTTTGTGGGATCTTGTTTTTGTGTAGTTGCCTGTGAGCACTCATAGCTTCACTTGTAGTTTGCTCTTTATTGTTTTGTGTGTTTCACTTCAATAAATATGTGGAACCCATATCACGCTGCGCTTTGGTCCGAATGTTCTTACGACGATCGTGACATCTACACCTGTTGTATGCGGCGCATGTGACAAATACAATTTGATTTCATTTGATTTGATTTTGAACTTCACAAATTTAATAACAGAAAAAAGGTCCTACTGACAGTTACACCCATTGCTGACAATTACCCATACATCAGTACATATACATGTGCCTAAGAGTTCATTAGGTCAGATGAGGTGAGGCATTATGCTGTAAAGTGTTGTTTTATTTGTTTTTAAAGCAACTTACAATTTACAGTCTAAGGTGACAACAAGAAGTTTAGTCTCTACACTTGACATGATTTACAATAGAGAAGCTTCCATTAAATAACAGCCTCTGTTCTATTGGATAGATAGCCATGATATGGCAGAGGACGTAAAGCCATAACACATATGTTTTGTCAATAACAGATTATGGTCAATAATATCAAGGGCTGCACTGAAGTCGAACAATACAGCTCCCACAATCTTCTTATTATCAATTTCTTTCAGCCAATAATCAATAATTTGTGTCAATGCAGTACATGTTGAGTGCCCTTCTCTATAAGCATGCTGAAAGTACTGTATGTTGTTAGTTTATTTACGGAGAAATAGCATTGTATCCGGTCAAACACCATTTTCTCCAAAAGTTTGCTAAGAGCCGTCAGTAAGCTGATTGGTCGGCTGTTAGAACAAGTAAAGGGTAGCGGAATGACTTTAGCTTCACTCCAGGTCTGAGGACAATCACTTTTCTCCAGGCTCAGATGAAAGATATGACAAACAGGAGTGGCAATATAGTCTGCTACCATCCTCAGTAGCTTTCCATCTAAGTTGTCAATATGAGGTGGTTTCTCATTATTGATGAACAACAATTTCCCCACCCTTCCCACACTTACTTTACATAATTCAAAATTGCAATGTTTTTCTTTCTTTATTAGGTATTTTATTCATGATTATCATGGCTCACAGATTACTGTTGGCATTTAATTTCTAAATTTGTCTACTTTGCCAATGAAATAGTCATTAAAATAATTGCCAATATCAACCGTTTTTTAAAAATGAATGAGCCTTCTGATTCAATGAAATATGGAGATGAATTAGTCTTTCTGCCCATAATTTCATTTAAAGTATTCCAAAGCTTTTTTTCAATCATACTTTATATTATATAAATATATATATATATATACATTTTGAGAGAGATTGGTGTGTTTCCCCCCCCACTATGTAATCATGGCATGCGTTTGTTCAATGACAGACATGTATTTGTTTAAAATCTTTCACGTGATGGTTTCATTTCAGGGAGACAAATAATCATGTTTTTTTTGCTAAATGTTATATATCTGCCTCCCTCTCAGATAAATAAGTAGTATTGCTGTTTTACACAGTCAAATGTTTTTTATTTTTTTTATTCACCTTTATTTAACCAGATAGGCCAGTTGAGAACAAGTTCTCATTTACAACTGCGACCTGGCCAAGATTAAGCAAAGCAGTGCGACAAAAACAACACAGAGTTACACATGGGATAAACAAATGTACAGTCAATAACACAATATAAAAATGTGTATACAGTGTGTGCAAATGATGTAAGGAGGTAAGGCAATAAATCGGCCAATAGTGGCGAAGTAATTACACTTTAGCAATTTACACTGGAGTGATATATGTGCAGATGAGGATGTGCAAGTAGAAATACTGGTGTGAAAAAGAGCAGAAAACAAAAACAAATATGGGGATGAGGTAGGTAGTTGGTTGGATGGACTATTTACAGATGGGCTATGTACAGCTGCAGCGATCGGTAAGCTGCTCAGATAGCTGATGCTTAAAGTTAGTGAGGGAGATATAAGTCTCCAACATCAGTGATTTTTGCAATTCGTTTCAGTCATTGGCAGCAGAGAACTGGAAGGAAAGGCGGCCAAATTAGGTGTTGGCTTTGGGGAGGACCAGTGAAATATACCTGCTGGAGCACGTGCTACGTGTGGGTGTTGCTTTGGTGACCAGTGAGCTGAGATAAGGCGGAGCTTTACCTAGCAAAGACTTATAGACGAATATGTAGCAAGGACCAGCCAACGAGAGCATACAGGTCGCAGTGGTGGGTAGTATATGGTGCTTTGGTGACAAAACGGATGGCACTGTGATAGACTGCATCCACTTTGCTGAGTAGAGTGTTGGAGGCTATTTTGTAAATGACATCGCCAAAGTCAAGGATCGGTAATTAAAAACACAAAAAATGTATGTACAAATGATGTACAAATGATGCATTTGTGATATCAATATAAAAAATCATTAAAAAATCAATACAACAATATGAGATCTGTATGTAAAACGTTTATATTTGACATTTTAGTAATTTAGCAGATGCTCTTATCCAGAGCGACTTACAGTAAGTGCATTCATCTTAAGATAGCTAGGTGAGACAACAACATATCATAGTCAAATATACAGTACACAAACATTCCATTCCAGCTAAGCAATGGATATACTGTATAGCGTTTTGCTAAAAAACAAATCTAAAATCTATGAATATTTCTGAAAACAGTAACATTTTACACACACATGAAGATACCCATAAGCATAGCTATGGGAAGATGTTTTTGGGGGTGGGGGCGCGTGCATTTTAATTGTTTTGTCAGTGCTACAGATGGCTGTCTTGACTAGTAGGCCCAGTGCACAACTTTTTGTGGAAATAAATCAATCAATATTATAATGTTTTTATTATTCAGGGGGTTCTGCAGTACCCACAACACCACTATGCACATAAGCAATCATTTCTGATGAAAAAACACAAATGTGAAAAATTGGTGGATATAGTGTTTTGGAAATAAACTCTTCATATATCAATATGGACTATCTTTAGCCCTTTTCTGGGTAGTTTACCAGAGATAATAATATTGAATAAAGCAAGAAAAGTGAGTGCGTGTGTGTGTGCGTGTGTGTGATGCAGGGCTGGAGCTAGTCCCTCACCCCTTCCAGGCTTTTGGGTGGGTGGGTGGACAATGAGCCTGTTGTAGCAGATGTAAGCAATGTCCCCACGCTCTCTGGCAGCCTTCATGACTGGGATCAGTTATTTTCGCCTCTGGCGCACAGCTTCAGAGAAGACCTCATTGAGGAAGATGTTGGTTCCTCTCAGGTTCTTGGCTCTCTCCAGAATAGCCACCTTGTTCTGGAACCTCAGGAACTTTACCACTATTGACCTGGGTCTGTCACCTGGGCTGCTCGACCAACGTTAGCCATTTTATCCAGAGAACGTAAACTTTGCAATGTGTCGTATTCTCACTTGGGGAATGGGAACATAAGCTCTGTGCATGGACAAATTATAACATTTTAGCACCACACAAATAAGGGACAGTTCCGGGCTCCACACACTCTCAATGCGTGTGTGTTCTGACAGCCTTATGTCTGCCTCGCCGCTCACAGAATGAAATTCACAACACAATGCAAACCAACAAGCTCCTGGGTTATTTAGAAGAGTATTATCTGGATTTAAATTGTTTCCAACTTACAATGTAATTGTTCTGAACCGCGAGCCGACCCACGGGTGGAAAGAATGTTCACAATCTACCCGGCAGCTGATTCTATTGCTGCTCACCCGCGAGGAACCGTGGGTATCCGACCCAATGCAGGACTCTAATGTGTGCTGGCTACATTGGTGCAATGACTCGTATCACATTAAAACAATGACTTTATAACTAGCTGCAGTGGTGTGTGTTACCCTCACATCCCTATCCCTCTCTGGTGCACAGGCACTAACTTTGACTGACATCCAAATGAACGCGGTGTTTGCCATGCAAACAGCTCTGATAGGCTGTGTCTGAGATAGATCTGTCGTCAGAGCATATGATGAATACAACAATAACCAGCCCGGGGTCCCAAATGACTGAGCAGTGTTCTCTCAAAGACTTCTGTGCTAACAGTGTTAACTCTGAACAGTTCGGTTCGGGTGGATGGGGGTGGCATAGGACAGGCAGTTGTTTATCATGCCAATCTCCAATGTAGACTGATTGCTGCTGCACCCATGAGTGAACAACATATCTCCAACAGCTCTGCATGACAAAGACATTATGCATAAATGGGAAAGGGAAAGGGGGATACCTGAATGCACTCAACTGAAATGTGTCTTCCGCATTTAACCCAACTCCTCTGAATCAGAGAGGTGTGGGGGGCTGCCATAATCGACATCCATGTCTTTGGAACAGTGGAATGGTTATGAGATGTAAGCCAACAGCATGATCAGTCACCCTAGATACATGTCTTTAGAGTGAAGGATGCAGAGGAAGGGGACAATCCACCCAGTATACTCACATTCTGCAGCTGCAGGCCCGTGTTAGGCCTCAGGCTGGGTTTGGACTCCAGGGCAGAGGCATTGGCGCTGTAGTTCTTCAGGCTGCGACTCTCTTTCAAGTGGGCCTGGAGTTTTTCCCTGCGTCTCCTGAGGGGGAGTACATGTGCATGGCATGTTAACTAAACCCCAGCATTGCCTTGACCTTTAACCCCACTCTGTACCTATCTACCCCTAGTTGTTGTAGTGAGGAAGTGTATACTGAGGGGCTCTGATGGAGCTGATATGTTCATGTGCTCTAACTCCATTTTAGATGAATTCCAAATGGCTCTAGATCATGGTTTGATCCAATTATCTTGTTGTCAGACTGCTCACTCACTCACATCGTTATATTACAGACCCTATGAAATTACAATGAATTTATCACAGGGCTGTCTGTTCCTTATACCCTGAATGACAGTTTGCCATCACAGCTTGGATGTTTGACCCAGCATTCTGGATGAATAGACAGGTCCTTTCAGGCGTTAACAGAATGTACAACATGCGTACACAATTAATGTGTGTAGGGCCTATACCGATACAATAAAACAAACTGCCAAGAGCTATCCTAATGCAAAAAAAGTATGGAAATGTATTAAATGGAAATAAAATAAAAATGTTACTTCATATTTATTATCTCTAGCACCACCTCAACATCAACATATGTGAAAATGCTGCATTTCTAGGTTTTGTAGTAAAAAAGATAGAGGAAGATCAGTGTTTCCAAGACATCATCAACCACTCAGTAGACCATTAGTAGGCAATTCCTTCTCATAATTGGTTAATGTCACAATGCACACTGATGATGTCATTTGAAACACTTATCTTTTTTTCCACAAAACATAGAAACACGCCATTTTCACATACAGTGTATGTTGATGTTGGAGTGGTGCTGGAGATGATAAATATGAAGTTAAACATAACGTTATTTGGAGGGATACAACTGTGAATCCGTATTCTTACAGTAGGCTAGAGGTGTAGGATCTTCATTTTACCAGTTTCTCACAGCAGGAAAATAATTCTGCAGCAAAAGGAAATGTGAATTATTGTGTGGATTATAATTAATGATTGCTACATTTTTTGTTAGACATTTTTAGGTGGAAATTACAAACTTTTGAAGAATTTTTAAGCCTTGAATGCACTAGAAGTTAGACATTTCCTGCAACAACAGGGTGATAAAATGAAGATCCTTCACCTGTATTTGACACGGAGTGTCAGCTGAAACTAGATCAATAGCCAATTGCCTGTGGTGTGTTCTATTGGTTTAGGTGTAGGAACTGAACTGAGATCAGATCCTCTGGGTGATCATGTCCACTCACTTGTTCCGACAGTAGAGAGCCATACAGAGCGTGCCTAGAACACTTATCCCCACGGCGATGCAGGTGATTGACAGCACTTGTCTCTTGTACACCTCCTTGCTCTCTGTTGAAATGAAGAGAAGCGGAAGAGCTGACATTGACGGAGGAACAAAGAGCAAAAATAGGAAAATCCAAGGACTGGGAGAGAAGTTAGTGTCCACAGAGACAATCCCATAACCAATGTTAAACAGAGAAATCTCCAAGGAGATGACCACAGAAAATAAAACATTGCCCTTAACTCACTGTAATAATAATGTTCATGTCTAATTTTCACATGCCATTTGTAAAACCAAACATCCCCCCAGTTAGTCTTAACAACACTGTCATATCATCAGCCCCATTCAAAGCCTTGTCATAGATGCTAGTTGTAATGCAGCCGTGTCTGAAAACAGAAGATAAGAGTTATAGTTGTAATGGTCACCATTAAGGGTGACAAATGGCAGCTGTCTCTTTTCATATGAAAAAGTAAATCATAGTTGCCTTCAAAGGAATTAATAGGCAATCAATCAGATTATATTTGGTACAGCAGACCTTGAGGAGAACCACCACACAAATCCCCACAAAATAGGGGAAAATTGTATCCATGCAACAGACAAATGGTTAAATCATTTTGACCAATATGGTGTACATGGGTTGAAGGATAAAACAGTTTGATATCCACATGTCTAACATGATTATGAGGCAAGGCAATGAGGAATATTGTACATACATGTATTGCAATTTCTATTTAAAATCAGTATTTATGGAAGTGTTGGTCCCATCTTCTAAAATGTTCTACCCAGGTAGCCCTATAGTGTTGTGCTGTCTGGGCCAAGAAGAACAGGAGAGCCCCAGGCTTTTGTAGTCAACTGTAGAACACACCAAACATGGCCCAGTAATACATTCATTTACTTTATCTTATCAAAATCAATATTGAAGCCAAAACACTTGAGAGCTGGGCTAATTAACCTCCCTCCCTCCCACCAGTAGTTTCAAGGGGCAGTATTTCTGTTTTGATGTATCTAATCAGCCTGAGTCATCACATAACCTTGTTTACTGTAATTATGAGAAGAGAGGAACCTTGTGGGAGACGTAGGAAAGTGGCACTTGCAATCCCATGACAGCTAACCCTGCATGTCACTCCCAGTGACGCCTCACATGCTACAAAACAACCTCACTGTTAATAGAATACCACAGTATGATTCATAATACCCATAAAACCTAGCGTTCAAACAAGGAAATGGTTCCAATCGTTTGTCCACCATTCATTATTCCCATAGGGGATTTTAGAAACGCTTAGAATAAGGGCTGTGTTTCGTGTAGGCTTACCCTGGCTTGACGTTTTGATAACCGTGTAAATATCTCTAGGACAAGGTGTCTTTATCAATATATTCACCAGTATTTATCTCCCCAAAATGAAATGCTAATTAGCTGATAATGTGGCTATCATAAATAACTACAAATGCCATGATGATATGGACGAGACTGCCGAATCGAGGCAAAGGTAAGAATCTCTGGATTAACTATCTAATGTCAGCAAAATGTAGCAATTAATAAAATGTCAAAATGTCTTTTAATGGACAATTCTGTGAACTTTCTTGTGCAAGTTTTAAATTGACACAATACGTGTAAGCAAAGGTGTCAGCTAGAGATGATGTCTACTTTGATGCAAATTTATTTTAGTATTATTTTAGTCCATACAGCTGAATCTTCTGTGCCCACAACCTCCCTGCAGAGTACCATGATGATACACTAATGGGAAAAGGTTTTACTCTGTTCCTCTGATGCACGTCATAAATGCTGTATACAAGCCCCGTTTGGAGGTAATTAACAATGTGTTGTCAAGGTCAAGGGCGGCCTACAGTACATGAAGTTGTAGCCACAGTAAACGAACCCCTGTGCTCTGGTTCACTGATTCAGAATCCGCTCTGGTTCTGAATAAATCATATGACCTAAATTACAAATATGATGTGTATTTGTAAGGGTACAAGGTCATATTTGTTTTCTTTCCAATTGAAATAACAAATTAGTCATGTGGTTTAACAGGACAATTGTAGAACCATGCAGTAATGATTACATTACGTAAGAGTGACAAGAAGTACATGTGATATAGTCACCTTCCTAATAATGAGTTGCACCCCCTCTTGGCCTCAGAACAGCCTCAATTCGTCAGGGCATGGACTCTGCAAGGTGTCGAAAGCATTCCACGGGGATGCTGGCCCTTGTTGATTCCAATGCTTCCCACAGTTGTGTCAAGTTGGCTAGATGTCCTTTGGGTGGTGGACGATCCTTGATACACACTGGAAACTAGGGGTGTGCCGACATGGCCATACTCGTATTTATAATCGGACCAGTTAATTGACAGTTGATAGTCGGATTGGGTGATACTTGTGATCGGAAAAAACTGAAGTGTTTTAATATGCCTAAATGGATGTTGGCAAAATAACTCTGCACGTTCTCACTGCATAAAAGTTGCAGATTAGGACCAGTGCGCGGAGGAGTGCTTGTGTCTGTGTCAGTGTCTTTGTCCTCAACTTGCAGTGGTCAGCTAAGTTTGCTGTCGCTCAGTCAGAATGCGCATTAGCGTTTCATATTTTTTCCCTACACTCGCCCCACTTGTTAGATATTATGCACATTGATGGTTTGATAGCAAACGTTCTCATCATGTGATTTATCATAGTAGCGTGCAGCAGCATTCTAAATGATCAGACCAATAACGTGAGGAAAAGTGATTGGACGAAATTATAAAGTGAGTCAACGGAGAAATACAGCTTCCCTCTATCCAATTAGAGCAGCAGGATCAACGTACAGCCCGCTCTTTACAGATAGGCTAACTAGCCAGTTGAGTTATTTAGACTACACACATGAGTGACTCAAACACAGGACAGTATGGCTTAGAAACTCTGTGACTGACTGACATGAGATAGAGGGTTGCTGGCATCCCAAAAAAAGAAAAAAATTCTGATCACGGATAATTGCAAAAAATAATCGGTTCGTAATCGCCCATATCCGTAATAATAGTTGTTTTGTCCGACTACTTGGCACACCCCAAATGGAAACTATTGTGTGAAAAACCCAGCAACTTTGCAGTTCTTGACACACTCAAACCGGTGCAACTGGAACCTACAACAATACCCAGTACAAAGGCACTTAAATATTTTGTCTTGCCCGTTCACCCTCTGAATGGCACAATCCATGTCTCAATTGTCTCAAGGATTAAGAATCCTTCTTTAACCTGCCTCTTCCCCTTTATCTACACTGATTGAAGTGGATTTAACCAGTGACATCAATAAGGGATCACAGCTTTCACCTGATCAGTCTATGTCATGGAAAGAGCAGGTGTTCCTAATGATTTATACACTCAGTGTATATATACATAAAAGTGTGTGGACAACTGTTCTTCGAAAATCTCATTCCAAAATCATGGGCATTTATATGGAGTTGGTCTCCCCTTTGCTGCAACAACAGCCTCCATTCATCTGGGAAGGCTTTCCACTTGAAGTTGGAACATTGCTGTGGGGACTTCCTTCCATTCAGCCACAAGAGCATTAGTGAGGTCGGGCACTGATGTTGGCCGATTAGGCCTGGCTCACATTCGGCATTCAAATTCATCCCAAAGGTGTTCGATGGGGTTGAGGTCAGGGCTCTGTGCAGGCCAGTCAAGTTCTTCTACACCAATATCGACAAACCATTTCTGTATGGACCTCACTTTGTGCATGGGGGCAATGTCATGCTGAAACAGGAAAGGGCCTTCCCCAAACTGCTGCCACAAAGTTGGAAGCACAGAATCGTCTAGAAAGCCATTGTGTGTTGTAGCGTTAAGATTTCCCTTCACTGGAACTAAGGAGCCTGAACCATGGAAAAAATCATTATTCCTCCTCCACCAAACTTTACAATTGGCACTATGCATTGGAGCAGGTAGTATTCTCCTGGCATCCTCCAAACCCAGATTTGTCCGTCGGACTGCCAGATGGAGAAGCGTGATTCATCACGCCAGAGAACGCATTTCCCCTGCTCTAGAGTACAATGGAGGCGAGCTTTACACCGCTAGCATGTGGTAGGGTGCATCCTGAAAACTCTGATTCTGTTATACGATACATAACATTATTATAATATGAAGATTTTACCTTTCCTCTGTGGTTGATATCATATATGATTAGGACATTTCAGGTACCCATACTTTCTGCTGAAACTAATCACAAAGCCTAAACCCTTTAATCACATAGCTTAGGCCTATATGTTTGGAAATAAATCAATATGAGAGAAACATATTACAACATTGATATTATAAACCATTATTCTACTAATAAGATGCAACTATGCTGGAATAAATATGTAGCTAACAACTATACATGCTTCCTTAAGTAGGGGCATGAATATGAACGGTAGTATTTGTATCTGTGTCAATTCTCTCCGCTGTGTCTGACACCCTTCCCTATGACTGTGAAACAGTGATGTGTTTCACACATGGAAATAAGAGAGAAACCCAAAACAGTTTAATCACAGAGCCCCTGCTGTTCCTAGTTTCATTTGACAGACAGCAACCTTCTCCCCCTTGCCATTAAAGGACTTGAGACAACAGGAAGAACAGAAAAGCTAACACATGCCTACATGTGTAAGCACTCACATCATTGCCACTCCATTGTTTCTTTGACCTGGGTGCATGAACAGAACTGTCCAGAAGTCATTGCTATTTACTGTATGTTTTCCACTCAGTGAAGCCTCTTGTGGTCATTACGTGTCAGTTAAACAGGGATGGGGACTTTGGCTTTTGATGGCATCAACTCCTCCTTCTTGTAGATAACTTTCTTTAACTGGATAATGACAGAGGAGACTGACATTTCACTCTCACTCCAGGAGTCACATCAAATAATCTAACCCCACTCAATACGCACGCACGCACGCACGCACAGAGTCTCTTTGCGGAGAGCATTTGACTTGCAAGTGCAGTGTGAGTGATTGTAATCAAAGTTACAATAGCAGAGCTGTAGGAGCCAGGATATCTCTCCTTGTCCCCTGTGTCCATTTTGAACCTGTGCCTCAGAGGGCAACATGACATTTCCTTCACAGGTATCATTTTGAGCCCCATACGCATGGCAGGGATCAAGCAAACAAAGAAACCAAGCAAACAGAGTAAAAGGCACAATGAAGCAATCTGTGACTTCTTCACTCCTTGTCACTGTCAGTTGGAATCCGTGGCGCACAGTGGACGTAGGTAGCAGTCTGCTGTGGGAATGGCCTCCATTGGCATGTAAATTATTTTTATTGCCCAACAAAATCAAAGATTATTACATTCCCCACCGACTAAGGGCCTGGAGTAGCATACCTCCTTTACCTGTATGTAAGATATCTTCCTCTCTCTCCTCCTTCTACTCCCACTACCCATCTCATTCTGTTTCTCTGCATTCCTTTGTTTCTGTCCCATCATCTGGATCTTTCCTCATTCTAGCTTCTCTCTCTCTCTCAATTCTATTCAAAAGGCTTTATTGGCATGGGAAACATAAGTTTACATTGCCAAAGCAAGTGGAATAGATCATAAACAAAAGTGAAATAAACAATAAAAAACCAACAGTAAACAAACAAATAGAGACATTTAAAATCTCTCTCCTCTCTCTCGCTCTCTCTCCGTCTCTCTCTCTCTCTCGCTGCAATCTCTCCATCCCCCTCAGTCTCTCTGGCTCTTCCAGTAAAATACTGTTTGTGGTGTCTTCCCTTGTGACCCACTACAAATGGTTGATTTCACAGGGTTTACCCAGGGGAATTAGAGAGCTGGCTGATGGTCCTGCCTCAGGTGAACTGCATAACATTGAAGTGGA
Organism: Salvelinus namaycush; assembly: GCF_016432855.1. Classification (NCBI taxonomy): domain Eukaryota; kingdom Metazoa; phylum Chordata; class Actinopteri; order Salmoniformes; family Salmonidae; genus Salvelinus; species Salvelinus namaycush. The sequence continues at coordinate 25,600,337 of NC_052328.1, forward strand.
CTAAATTAGAGACGAAAATTCTAACGAAGCTATACCAGATTAGAACATTTTGTTCTTTGCTGATTAACACTGGTCGGTGATCCTTATTGAACAAGGACACCACATATGAGACAATTAGCACAATGAGCTAAAAACACTTTCTTTAATGCAGTCACAATTTTTCACATTCTGTTCCGTTATAGCCTTATTCTAAAATGGATTAAATCAATTTCTCTTCATCAATCTACACACAATACCCCATCATGACAAAGCAACAAAAATATGTATTTATTAAAAATAAAAAAATGATTTACATAAGTATTCAGACCCTTTGCTATGAGACCTGAAATCCTCATTATCCTTAATAATAATCCTCCAACTTGACTGGAGTCCACCTGTGTTAAATTCTGTTATTTGGACATGATTTGGAAAGGCACACACCTGTCTATATAAGTTCCCACAGCTGACAGTGCATGTCAGAGCAAAAATCAAGCCATGAGGTCGAAGGAATTGTCCAAGGAACTTCGAGACAGGATTTTATAGTGCCACAGAGCTGGGGAAGGGTACAAAAACAATCTGCAGGGTTGAAGGTTACCAAGAACATAGTGGCATCCATCATTCTTAAATGGAAGAAGTTTGGAGCCACCAAGACTCCTACAACCTACAGTTGGCCGCCCAGCCAAACTGAGCAATCGGGGGAGAAGTGCCTTGGTCAAGGAGGTGACCAAGAACCCGATGGTCACTCTGATAGAGCTCCAGAGTTCCTCTGTGGAGATGGGAGAACCTTCCAGAAGGACAACCATCTCTACAGCACTCCACCGATCAGGCCTTTATAGTAAAGTGGCCAGACGGAAGCCACTCCTCAGTAAAAGGCATATGACAGCCCGCTTGGAGTTTGCCAAAAGGCACCTAAAGGCCTCTCAGACCATGAGAAACAAGATTCTCTGGTCTGATGAAACCAAGGTTGAACTATCTGGCCTGAATGCCAAGCGTCACATCTGCAGGAAACCTGGCGTCATCCCTACGGTGAACTATGGTGGTTGTAGCATCATGTTGTGGGGATGTTTTTAAGCGGCAGGGACTGGGAGACTAGTCAGGATCGAGCGAAATATGAACAGAGTAAAGAACAGAGAGATCCTTGATGAAAACCTGCTCCAGAGTGCTCAGGACCTCAGGCTGGGGTGAATGTTAATCTTCCAAAAGGACAACGACCCTAAGCACACAGCCAAGACAACGCAGAAGTGGCTTCAGGACAAGTCTCTGAATGTGTTTGAGTGGCCCAGTCAGAGCCCGGAATTGAACCCAATCGAACATCTCTGCAGAGACCTAAACATAGCTTTGCAGCGATGCTCCCCATCCAACCTGACAGAGCTTGAAAGGATCTGCAGAGAAGAATGGGAGATACACCCCAATTACAGGTGTGCCAAGCTTGTAGCGTCATACCTAAGAAAACTCAAGGCTGTAATTGCTGCCAAAGGTGCTTGAAAAAGTACTGGGTAAAGGGTCTGAATACTTATGTAAATATGATATTTCAGTTTTTATTTTTAATACATTTGCAAAAATGTCTTAATGCCTGTTTTTGCTTTGTCATTGTAGGGAATTGTGTGTAGATTGATAAGGGGGAAAAACGACTTAATCAATTTTAGAATAAGCCTTGTCATGACGTTGGCCTGTGGGTGAGGTTTATGACCCCCCCCCCCATAAATACCTTTCTCCCTTTCCTCTCTCTTGACTCTACAGAAGGACTCATGAAAAGCCTTTGTTAAACATATAGAGTCTGGGAACATCAAAAGTGGGGGGAAAGGTACTTTCTTAATACTACCCACCACTGCGACCTGTATGCTCCCATTGGCTGGCCCTCGCACATATTCGTCGCCAAACCCACTGGCTCCAGATCATCTATAAATCTTTGCTAGGTAAAGCCCCGCCTTTTCTCAGCTCACTGGTCACCATAGAAGCACCCATCCGTAGCATGTGCTCCAGCAGGTATATTTCACTGGTCATCCCCAAAGCCAACACCTACTCTGACCGGCCTTTCCTTCCAGTTCTCTGCTGCCAATGACTGGAACGAATTGCAATAATCACTGAAGATGTAGACTTATATCTCCCTCTCTAACTTTAAGCATCAGCTGTCAGAGCAGCTTACCGATCACTGTACCTGTACACAGCCCATCTGTAAATAGCACACCAAACTACCTCCTCCCCATATTTTATTATTTTTTGTTGTTGCTATTGTCATGACATTGGCCTGTTGGGGGAGGTTCATGACCCCATAAATACCTTTCCCCTTTTCTCTCTCTCTACTTTATAGCGTTGACTCTTGTAAAGCTTTGTAACATAGAGAGTCTGGTAACATCAAAAGGTGGGAAACGGAACCATATTTCGGTAATCCAACCAGTTGAAAATATGCGTTGGTACTTAATGAATATGATGCCAGATCAGTTGGCGTCTGAGACATTCTTACTAATGATAGGATTACATAAACTGTATCTTGGAAAGTCTACACGTTATAGTTATCAGATTCACATGGAATTGTTGTGCAATTTAAATGTATACATTTGAAACTATTTGTGAAAAGATTAAATGTAATTTTAGATTCCAAATGAGAGATTTGGGGTTTCATAAGGTTAAAGCTCTGCTCACTCCGTGGCCCCGCCCATGTGAAGAGACATTGTTTATAAACTATGAAACACGCCCTTCTCTCCCCTCCTATATTAAGCCGTTGACGAAAATGTAACTGTGTGTTCCGAGGACGAGAGGACGACGGTCCCCACGTTGAAAGGGCTCAGATAATAATCTAACGAAATTAGCATCAAATTTTAACGTGAAGATGACGATCAACACGCCGAAAGGATGAATTTCGACTATACCAGCCAGAATATAGAATGAGCTAAAAGTATGGCAACTTGGTATGAACTTTGAACTCTTATTCACTCCAGAAGTGATACCTCCTAGCCGTTGAGTTAGCAGCGGCCGCTGTAAACGTGGGACGTGAGAAACAGACGCCTCACAAGTCCTCAACTGGCATCTTGTGCTTCTAGTTCCGACCATGCAGTAATATCTAACAAGTAATCGTACAATTTCACAACAACTACCGTATACACACAAGTGTAAAGGAATGAATAAGAATATGTACATATAAATATATGGATGAACGATGGCCGAACGGCATAGGCAAGATGCAGTATATAGTATAGAGTACAGTATATACATATGAGATGAGTAATGTAGGGTATGTAAACATTATATAAAGTGGCATTGTTTAAAGTGACTAGTGATACATGTATTACATCCTATTTTTAATTATTAAGTGACTAGAGATTTGAGTCAGTATGCTGGCAGCAGCCACTCAATGTTAGTGATGGCTGTTTAACAGTCTGATGGCCTTGTGATAGAAGCTGTTTTTCAGTGTCTCGGTCCCAGCTTTGATGCACCTGTACTGACCTCGGCTTCTGGATGATAGCGGGGTGAACAGGCAGTGGCTTGGGTGGTTGTTGTCCTTGATGATCTTTTTGGCCTTCCTGTGACATCGGGTGGTGTAGGTGTCCTGGAGGGCAGATAGTTTTCCCCCGGTGATGCGTTGTGCAGACCTCACTACCCTCTGGAGAGCCTTATGGTTGTGGGCGGAGCAGCTGCCGTACCAGGCGGTGATACAGCCCGACAGGATGCTCTCGATTGTGCATCTGTAAAAGTTTGTGAGTGTTTTGGTGACAAGCCAAATTTCTTCAGCCTCCTAAGGTTGAGTAGGCGCTGTTGCGCCTTCTTCACCACGCTGTTTGTGTGGGTGGACCAATTCAGTTTGTCCATGATGTGTACGCCGAGGAACTTAAAACTTTCCACCTTCTCCACTACTGTCTCGTCGATGTGGATAGAGGGGTGCTCCCTCTGCTGTTTCCTGAAGTCCACGATCATCTCCTTTGTTTTGTTGACGTTTAGTGTGAGGTTATTTTCCTGACACCACATTCCGAGGGCCCTCACCTCCTCCCTGTAGGCCATCTTGTTGTTGTTGGTAATCAAGCCTACCACTGTAGTGTCATCTGAAAACTTGATGATTGAGTTGGAGGCGTGCATGGCCACACAGTTATGGGTGAACAGGGAGTACAGAAGAGGGCTGAGAACGCAACTTCAAACTCATGTCTTGGTTTTTGCTCTGACATGCACTGTCAACTGTGGGACCTTATATAGACAGATGTGTGTCTTTTCAAATTATATCCAAGCAATTGAATTTACCACAGGTGGACTCCAATCAAGTTGTATAAACATCTCAAGGACGATCAACGGAAACAGGATATACCTGAGCTCAATTTCGAGTCTCATAGCAATGCACTGTATATACACTGATATAGATGCTATGGTTCATCCATACTTCGTTGGGCAGATACCTCTATTTCCCAGGTATCTATGGTCTTCTGAGTACACCAGCTGTGTTTATATGAAGGAGAGTCATTAACAATGTCTCACAGTACAATGTCATTAACTACAGCTATTTTGCCCATGATTTACACCAATGCCAAATGGAGAAAGGCTGGCAGGATGGGGATGTGCTCTCCCGTCAAGACCCCACAGACACACGTACAGGCAGTGCCAGTGTGCAAGGATGCTGTTAGTTACCGTGCCAACAGTATTAAATCTCCCTCACTGTCTCCTGCCTCTCTGTTCGCTGCCGTTTCCAAGGAGACTGGAACATTAGTATTCTAAGGGGGAACTTCAGAGCGAGAGAGGGAGAGGGAGAGGGAGAGGGAGAGGGAGAGGGAGAGGGAGAGGGAGAGGGAGAGGGAGAGGGAGAGGGAGCGGTGAAGGGGAGTTGCCATAGCCCTCTGTGTGAAGGACTTTGAGAAAATTGCTCTCCTCTAAATTGCATTACATACATTATGGGATAGTGAAAAGTTCTCATCGAAACAAACAAAAGGTATAGTTATGTATAAAATAGAAATATGATATATAATTAAAAAGGTGAAAAACAAACAAACGTGAAAGGTATGCAAGTCATATAAGTACGGTTCATAAACATTACGAACGTAGTGGGTGCACAACTTGATTTCAGAAAACATGACTCATAGCAGTGTAAAAAAGGAAGAAGCTTTCTTACCCATAAACTCAATGCCCAAGTGATCTGCTGTTCCAGTGAGGAGAGGAGAGAAGGGGAGACATGGACAACAGGGGAGGGAGAGAGAGAGAGAAAGCTATTAGAAACAGATACACGTTAGCATCCTGTCACAGCATAAAGTAGCATTGTCTATGACTTGTTGTTTTATGTAAGGAAGATCCAATAGCCCCCTGTATTCACGTCACATAGCGTCAGTAGACACATGCTCTGGGCATAATCCAAGCTGACACAGAGTAGACTGCACCCATAGACTCCGTGACTTATTTCCCATGCTCGAATAACGCACCATGAATTACACGATTTCTAGTGTATATTACACTCTGTGAAAGATATCAGTGTGTAGTGAGACATCCTGGCATAAGACTTTTGCCTACATCTCAGTTTACAAAAAGTGCAAGATTGTTTCCGCAGTTTTGACTGTGGAGCTTAGTGGAAGCACGATTTTGTTGCCATGTATACAGTTCTGTTGTGTAAATGGTTCCCTGAGAATCCATGCAGCACAAACGTACTATTTACATTTATAAGGAACATGTGTACATTTTATTGTAATTGTAATGTACATTTTAGTCTGTGTGTCATATAGTTTGAACTATGGTGGAAAAATAGTCATCTCTTAGGACAGTGGGGGGTAGCCCCAGAGAAACATATTGGTATAAATGAATAAGTGGCTGAAACACTCCTAACACCAATGGCTTTGCCGCAGTGGAGATGTTATCTATCTCCTGAGCGTACTGTCAGAGGTAAGATTAATTACGCTGCATAGTGGAATACCAAGGGGTATGGGAGATCTGAGCTTAATCTCATCATTTTAAAGAGAGATGTCATTGCATCATTTCTCAGTCAGCAATCCTGAGACCTCAGCCTCCCTTCTAGAGATCCCCCTTCAATACACAGTGACATGGAGAGGAACGCAACAGAATATTCTATGAAAATGCTGTTGATGTATTGTACCTGTGAATAGAGAGAAAAGGAAAGCTGTACTGCAGCCCTACCTGGATATGCTGTACATTATATATATTTTTATTATAGTTATTCATGATGTCTTGTCATTGCCTTTCATCTTGAGATTAATTTAGAAAATAACAAATGTGTACAGCAACATCTATCTAAATCCAGAGGTGTGGCAGTAAGGCAACATCACAGCATAAAAGAGCATCACTAATTATAACGAGACAAGCTATTTAATATTGACAGCACAACCAGATGGCGTCCTGGTGCCGTTCACCCAGTTGGAACTGAACTCAGATCTGTAGAACATATTGTACCAATCTAAACCTAAAAACGGAACTCCTGTGTCTAATTGGTGCACTGCAACAGTGCGGGAAGGCCATAATATAAGAGTGATCCTACACATAGAATAGCAACACAAAGAAAAATAAAATCTATATTTTTCACCGGAGAGTCTTTGGCAGAACAAAAGTTCAATTTGTTATTCAGCTGGAGGTGACATTTGCGAATGCCATCTCCCCTGTACCAGTGTGGGCTGGCCGACGCAGAGCCCTAGGTAGAACAATATGGCAGTGTGTACATAGGTCAGGGGAGGCTGCTGAGGAGAGTACGACTCATAATAATGTCTGGAACGGAATAAATGGAATGGTATAGAACTCATGGAAACCATGTGTTTGATACCATTCTATTCACTCCATTCCAGCCATTATTATGAGCCGTCCTCCCCTCAGCAGCCTCCTCTGACATAGGTGGCTGCTCCCTGATGTCTCTGTGTGATTGTGGCCAGACGGAGAGGCAGGTGCAGCCAGTGGGGTACCTGTGACCTGCCGGTCATCCTACTTCCCTTCCACCCCACACCTCCCTGAAGAACACTCACCATGCCAACATAGCCCCTCCACCTGTCTGCAGGTAAATGCGTAAAGAGGCAAAAACTGCTAAAATAGCCCAGAAAAGACCACAAAAAATGCAGACTCCCTAAAGCTGCTCTCCCTGGAAAAAGCCCCTCATGTTGGTTGGCTGACATGTTGTTGGTTTGCTGACATGTTGTCCCACGGTGCATCTGCCGTTGCCTCGTTATTGATGGTATTGCCTCCACGCCCACCAAGGTATCAAAGGTAGTTGGTTAAGGCTAGTCTGGAGCCTTATGTGAGACTTTGTGAGTCTTTGTGAGTTTGTGGTGAAAGAATGCTGACGCACATACCAGTATAGAGAGAAAGAAAAACATCCAGAAGTCACCAGTCTCTTTGAATCTGCAGTTCACTCTAACTGATGACTATAATTGTCCTTCAATGTCAATGATTTCAATACAAAGTCAGTCATTCTAACTGCAAGGCTTTTGTAAAGGCGTTCTAAGTTCTTCACCTGAACTGTAGTAAAAAAAAAAGGGAAAATAAGACCATCTCAGAGACTACACTTCTGGTTGGCTGACATGTTGTCCCATGATCATGTCACTGCCTCCTCACCCACCCAGGTATCCAGACAAGCCTGTCAAGGCCAAGCCTTTGTGAGTCCCCCTGTGGTAAAAGAATGCTGACGTACTGTACATATACAGAAAAATACATTTTTCAGCAGTAACTTACCAGTTTCTTTGAATTGGCAATTCACTGTAACTATTGACTTTAATCGTCTTCTAATGCAGGGGTTTTCAAAACTCTCCTCAGTAACCCCCAGCCATTCCATGTATTTTAACAATTTCAGAGCTAGCACAATGTATTCAACATAGCCTTAGATTAGGTGAATCAGGTGAGCTAGTTCAGGGATAACACAAAACTGTGAAATATCTGGGGTACCTGAGGAGATAGAAAATCTCTATGTCTACCTGCAAGGCCTGTGTAAAGGTGTTCAAAGTTTGGAACTGTAGTTAAGAATAGCAAACAAGGGGAACAAACAAAAATACCATCTCTTAGACTACATACTGTAGGTAACTGTGAATTACCGTGGTGCCCTGTACTGATAGATGAGACTCCATGGTTATTTCAACAACTGTACTTGATCATTCCGGGAAGCTGACCCTCAGTTGCTGTTCGTGAGAGAAGTGAACTGCTACTGTCACAACTACTCTGGTTGAGATATCAGGTGAGGCATTGCCCTTGTCTGGCTACCCAAACTCCTTGCTCCGGTCAAACGCTATGCCACGCCCACGGACGTTAGTTTGTTCTCCGCAATGAGTCTAGATCTGAGTACCTTTCCAACGATTTTTAGAATGGAAATTCATTCTAGACCATCTTATTAGTCCCAGAAACCGATGGGTTGGGCAAGAGACAGAACACACGTGGGTAAAGTGGCGTTTGAAAATTCCTCATTCCTCATACTCCATTTTCAGTGTGCTGTTCCTGGGAAGTTGTGTTTTACCTTTGAGAGGTCAATACATTTTCTGTCTGTCAGTTAAACAGTTTTTCTAAGTTTATAATGGTGCAATAACCGAGGGAAAACTCCAGCCCTGACTCTCTTATTTTGTGTGACACCATGAATTACTGTATCAATGTGCTGAGGGATCGCATCATGTTCAGAGTTTCAGAATACAAATGGTACTGCTATATGGCTTTGGAAATAAAACAGAATATGACATTATTTATTTCCAATTTAAGTGTTCTCATTTCTTTTTGTGCAAAAATCAATGTCTTGACGGATAGCTACCTCCTATGAGCTGAAGAGATTTGAATTGATACGTGATCGGTTTATGGTGTGCCTCTCTGAGGTACAGTATAGGTAAAAAAGTATCTTCTGAGATTAAAGATGGATAGAAAAGATAAAAGATACACACTGGCTTTGACTCTTTCTCTTTTACACACACATATCCATTCTCTCCCTTTGTCACTGTTTCTGTCTCCATGGACACTCAGCCATTTTGCTGGCCGTTAAGACTAGCCGTCCTTCAGTGTTGTGACGCCTGGAGGCTAGCATGTCCTTGGATTCAGCCCTCTCTGTCTCCCTCTCTTTCTCTGTTGTGTCTGTAAGTGTTGCTATGGGAACCAGGTCCACCTGAGACCCTGCACACACCTTGTCCTGCGAGAGACTGTCTGACGCCCGTTCCCCAATTCATAAATAAGGCAAACCCTAACCCAGGCTTTGAGCTCTACAGTATGTACTGTACAGTGTGTCCACATCCTTTGAAACTTCAGTCACATTTTGGCCCAGGTGTGTAGGCAATTCAAAGTACTGTGAGTCTAGAATTAGTTGCTGGTGAGTTTTAAGATGAAGTCTATGACCCTGAGAGCCACAACCACCCTCCACAAACACACTCTCTTCAGAAACCCTCATCCATTTGAAAACTAACAAAATGGCGGCCCTAATCATCTTAGTTTCCCAGTGTAACAGCCGCATTCCCCCTCAGGTTAATGGTTAAATGATCCTGTGTTAAAGGATGTGAGTGAGTCAGGAGAAGAATCTGCAGTTTCATAGCTAATCTCATGCTATTACACATTTTGCCATGAGGCTGAGAGAAAATGTTTCTGTTTAAACGCTTATATCCTGCAATTCTACACATATTGTCATTGGGCAGAGAGAGAAAAATCGCAGTTTCATATAGTAGCTAATCTCATTCTATTCACATTTTGCCATGAGGCTGAGAGAAAATGTTTCTGTTTTAACACACATTTCTTACAAATCTACACATATTGTCATTGGGCAGAGAAAAACATTGCAGTTTTATAGGTGATGTCATGCTATTCCACACATTTTGCAATGAGGCTGAGAGAATTTAGAAAATTTAAAGCAAATTCTGTGCTGTTCTCCACATCTTGCCACGAGGCTCAGAGAAAAGGTAGCAGTTTTACAGCTAACTTCCTATAATTCTAAACATTTCTGCCATGGCTTATGACATGTTCATATGCTATCTGGAGGGGTGGGGGGGGGGGGGGGGGGCCCCAGAGAATGTGGGCCCCACCGCCTTGATGCGGGGGTGTGTGGTACGCCAGTGCAAAGAGGGCTACAGTAGGTTAGGCAGACAATCATCTAAATATGTTGAAGTCACGGAAAATGTGTGGCGAGCTGGCATTTTCCCCAGCATTTTTCCATGACTTCTGATTTTGTTTAAAGGGATACTTCAGGATTTTGGCAATAAAACCCTTTATCTACTTCCCCAGAGTCAGATGAACTCGTGGATACCATTTTTTATGTCTCTGTGTGCAGTTTGAAGGAAGTTGCTAATTTGCATAAGTGCAATTGCTAGCTAGCGTTAGCCCAGTAACTGGAAGTCTATGGTAACTGTTAACATTTAGTTGAAATCTTAGACTTCCAGTCATTGCGCTAACACTTGTTGGCAAAACTACCTCTAACTTCCTTCATACTGGATTCAGATACATAAAAATGGTATCCATGAATTCATCTGACTCTAAGGAAGTAGATAAAGTGCTTAATTACCAAAATCCCGAAGTATCACATTAATAAAAATATTGACGCAAAAAGCGTATTTTTTTTTTGCGATTTTTCTCATGATTTGCCAACTCGTCCACAATTTCTCTGTCCTTCACATTAAACTCGCCAGCTTGTAGTCCTCAAACCCGGGATTGAGTTACCTCTGGTTCGTTCAGACACCCAATGGAAAAAATGAAAGGGGAAAGAATAGGGTTTTGGAATAAACGCTGAAAATAAGTTAACACAGGTTTAGGATATCTTATACGTTTTGTTCTATGAGATAATAGCAGTCAGTTAACGTAACCTTTATGAATTGTAAAGCCTTTTTGTGCTTTATGTGCTTTTTTATTTCTTCAAAATTCACCAAAAGTGACGTTAGGTGATGAAGATTATGTCATAGATCAAAACAAAAAAGATCTCATAAGCCTGTGTTTACCACAGACCTTATTTTCAGCATTTATCCAAAAACCCTACAAAAACGGCCTTCTCTGTGCATGTCTTGACCAATCACGTTCACAGAAATCGCAGGTTGTGCAGGCTGGGAACATCCAAGGAAGTATGTATTGTCCAGTGAGAGGCTTTGAAGCCACCGGTGGGCCATATTGGCATTCCCCAGTAGGAGCAGTCCTCCATAGGAATTAATGGAATTCTACAGTATTTCAATTACATTTTTCAAGGATAACATTACTTTTATTTCGCATTTATTTTGTTGTAGTGGGACATAAAATTATATTTTAAAGAAAGTGTTTGTATATATTTACAGTGCATTCGGAAAGTATTCAGACCCCTTGACTTTTTCCATATTTTGTGGCTTATTATAGCCTTATTATAAAATTGATCAAATCATTTCACCCCCTCAATCTACACACAATAATGACAAAGAAAAAATGTTTTTTAGAAATGTTTGCAAATCTTGAAAAATAGTCTTCTTGGGTATGACACTACAAGCTTTTCACACCTGTGTTTGGTGAGTTTCTCCCATTCTTCTCGGCAGATCCTCTGTCAGGTTGGATGGGGTGCTTCCCTGCACAGCTATTTTCAGGTCTCTCCAGAGATGTTCGATCAGGTTCAAGTCCAGGCTCTGGCTGGGCTACTCAAGGACATTCAGAGACTTGTCCTGAAGCCACGCCTGCATTGTATTGGCTGTGTGCTTAGGGTCGTTGTCCTGTTGGAAGGTGAACCTTCACCCCTGTCTGAGGTCCTGAACGCTCTGGAGCAGGTTTTTATCAAGGATCTCTCTGTACTTTGATCTGTTCATCTTTCGCTCAATCCTAACTAGTCTCCCAATCCATGCCGCAGAAAAACATCCCAACAGCATGATGCTGCCACCACCATACTTCACCATAGGGAGGGTGCCAGGTTTCCTCCAGATGTGACGCTTTGCATTCAGGCCAAAGAGTTCAACTTGGTTTCATTAGACCAGAGAAATTTGTTTCTCATGGTCAGAGTCCTTTTTGGCAAACTCCAAGCGGATTGTCATGTGCCTTTTACTGAGGAGTGGCTGTCATCTGGACACTCTACCATAAAGTCCTGATTGGTGGAGTGCTGCAGAGATAGTTGTCCTTCTGGAAGGTTCTCCCATCTCCACAGAGGAACTCTGGAGCTCTGTCAGAGTGACCATCAGGTCCCTCCCTGACCAAGGCCCTTCTCCCTTGATTGCTCAGTTTATCCGGGCGGCCAGCTGTCACGCCCTGACCTTAGAGAGCCTTTTTATGTCTCTATTTGGTTTGGTCAAGGTGTGATTTGGGGTGGGCATTCTATGTTTTGTTTTCTATGATTTTGTGGTTCTATGTTTTTCTATGTTTCTAAGTATGGTTCTCAATCAGGGACAGCTGTCTATCGTTGTCTCTGATTGGGAACCATACTTAGGTAGCCCTTTTTCCCTCCTTTGGTTGTGGGTAGTTGACTCTTGTTAGTGGCACTTAGCCCTGTAAGCTTCACGGTTGTTTGCATCGTTTGTTGTTTTTGTTGACGTCATTTTAAATAAAAGGAAAATGTACGCTCACCACGCTGCACTTAGCCCTGTAAGCTTCACGATTGTTTTCATCGTTTGTTGTTTTTGTTGACGTCATTTTAAATAAAAGGAAAATGTACGCTCACCACGCTGCACTTTGGTCTTTTTCCAGCAACGGCCGTGACACCAGCTCTCTTGGTGGGTCCAAACTTCTTCAATTTAAGAATGGTCACTGTGTTCTTGGGGACCTTAAATGCTGCAGACATGTTTTGGTACCCTTCAATAGATAGGTGCCTCGAGACATTCCTGTCTCTGAGCTCTATGGACAATTCCTTCGACTTCATTGCTTGGTTTTTGATCTGACATACACTGTCACCTGTGGGAAATTATATATAGACAGGTTTGTGCCTTTCAAAATCATGTCCAATGAATTAAATTGACCACATGTGGACTCCAATCAAGTTGTAGAAACATCTCAAGAATGATCAATGGCAACAGGATGCACCTGAGCTCAACTTTGAGTCTCATAGCAAAGGCTCTGAATACTTATGTAAAAAAGGTATTTCTGTTTTTTATTTTTATACATTTACAAAACATTTCTAAAAACTGGTTTTCACTTTGTCATTATGAGGTTTTATGTGTAGATTGAGGACGTAACAAAAATGTGGCAAAAAGTCAAGTTGTCTGAATACTTTCCGAATGCAATGTATATATATTAACTCACATGATCGAATTTAAAAGTATGCATTAAGGTGTCTGTAATATAATACAATGTGGCAAAAACTAATGTAGACATTATTAAATGCATTTCTATAGCTTCCAAAATATTTTTTACAACGGTGGGGATGTGCCAAGATGGAGGTGTGGTGGCATCAACACCCCCAGGTAGTCATCTAGTGTAATCTATAAACCATTGGGCACAAAGCTCTCCACCTTCCTCTGGTAGCTTATTAATTTTGCAAAAATTATAACACATCACTCCCGACAGACACAAGCAAAATCTCTTTACATAAATCTTGTAGCAGGCTACACCTAAACATTAGAAAATTGACATGTATTTGTAGCCAGGTGTTAAAAGCGCGTAGCGGTATTAATTTATATCCACTAGATGGCACTGTCGCTTTAAGAGATCCATAAATAAGGTGTGCAAGCTGTTATGGGATTGTGCATGCGCAGTGTGTAAAAGTGAGAGCAAGCAATTCCACTGGAGAGCTGTTGAAATCCATCGTGGGTCCAACATTAATTTAGATGGGTAAATAATATTTTTTATCTTACTCTTGTACCAGAATATATCATATTTTGCAGCATCTGCAGTGTATAAGTTAGTTTTGTAATATTTATGCCAGGTGGTCGTGTTAGCCTGTTGATACTTTCAGGTTGACATGAGGATGTTAGCTTCTTGCTAGCTGAATACCAGTGCTCTCAGAACCACGCGGTGGAGTTGATGATAACATTATTTGAAGCATGAGTAATTATCAGAATGACATTCTATTTTGTGTAAAGCTATAGGTTGTTGTATTTTGTAACATTTTTTAATTGTAATTTATCTGTTGATATGACATTTCTCCCAGTGCAGTATGGGTGAGATGAGGATCTACTGTTCCAAGTGGGGTTGGGGTATCACCTGGACAGTGTTTTTGTAAGTATTCATATTGTTTTATGTATTTTTGTTTTTCATGCAGAATATCATTTTATTTATTGACATCTTGTACCCAGATATTTGAAATATTATAAAGTCCATTCTAACTGTGAACATTGTGGTCTCTGTATTTTATTGTGTTTTTCTATTGGAAGCAGAGACACTACCGTTTATGCATTTCACTTTTCACTTATTGTACTCAGATTGTTTTTATGCACTTTACTAACATATTTATTTCATTTGATTGTGATTTAGACTGCACTTTACTTTATGGTGACTTCATCTTGTGGTGATTTCCCTTCTACATTATCCTATTTTAAATGTAATCTTCGACAGAATAAACACCCCCACATTAGTTTGTGTCCTGTGCTGGCTTTACTTTCGCCAGGCTACACATTTCATGGAAACTAGATGATTTTTCAGTCTGATCAACTGTTGACTACTAAGAACAGCAGCTGCATACAGTCTCCTAACCCTGTCCCTGTGGCCAGGGTAAATGAAGAGGTAACGTGGTGTCTTCATAGCCCATTTGTTTGTGTTAGAAGAAAATAATGGGATCACATTTGTTTTATATTCAAACTTGGGCTGACTAGGCTGCCAAAATGATTAACTGGAATGAATTAATAAACACAATAGCTGACATAGACTGGGTACATTTTTTTATTAGGCTTATAGTTGCATAGGGCAAGCCTACACAATGCAAACCTGCATAAAGCAAGCTCAGCCCTTTGAGTGCTATTGTCCAATCATGTTGCTTTCTCTCTGTCTGTGTATAGGTGACCCTCCCAGTCCTTCTTTAACAAATAATTCATATGAACAAGTACAAGGTTGCTACAATTGGACAGGGTTTTCATCCTCCCCGAGGCCAGTAGTTTGTTTAAAAACATGTGACCTGATTAGAATAATTCTGGTCCCATCATAGCCCATATCTGGTTAGGTAACCAGATCAGGAAAAACTACGGGCCCCAGGATAAAATAAAATAGTTTCCCCCACCACTCTGGAACCTGTGGTGCCACCTCTGGTTGAAGACAGAAGGACAGAATGGTTGACTCCACTCTGCTGTGTGGTTGTGTCTCTGTGAAAGGCTCACACCTTCCAATCAGAAGTGTCATGCTGCGATACTGACTCAGCGCACTGTAGCTGGAAATAAGCTACTAATGACTAACTGTCACACTTAACCACCACTCAAGCAAAATATGCACACAATGTAGCTACATCAGTTTTCTACATCATGTGCTGTGCTTCAATATGCTGTTGTTTGAGATGACATCAACTCTGAAGGGAATCATGGTAGCCAGACATGATTGGGCCAGACATGATTGGGCCTAAGACATAGGCATGCATGCATGTCCACACAGGGTGAGTTTGGGGAGGTGTGTGTTGGGGTGCAGCAGTTTGGTGATGGGGGACAGGAGAGAAAGGAGTGGGTCTATCCCTCTGACAGATGGCCCAGCAGAGGCACTGATCCCTCTACTCTCCAACATGATGCACTATTTAGTTTTATACGTTCTGCATTCTTATTCAAAATTACAATATCTGGTAGAGCATTAATTGTACTTAATTGTGTACTTATACACAAGCTGCCTCATGCTACAGAAACTGGAGAGTTTGGCTCAGACAAGGCTACTACTTAGAAATGAATCGATGCATTTGACATAGATTGTTATTAGTAAGTTGTGGACCTCTGAAGGCTCGGCTATGAAAAGCCAACTGACTGATTTACTCCTGAGATGTTGAACTGCTGCATCCTCAATAACCACTGTGGTTATTATTTGACCCTACTGTACTCTTATAATCTCCTACCGGAACAGCTAGAAGAGGACTGGCCTCCCTTCGGAGCTTGGTTCCTCTCTAGGTTTCGTCCTAGGTTCCTGCCTTTCTAGGACATTTTTTATAGCCACTGTGCTTCTGCATCTGCATTGCTTGCTCTTTGGGGTTTTAGGCTGGGTATTTGTATAGCACTTTGTGACAACTGCTGTTGTAAAAAGAGTTTTATAAAATACATTTGATTGATTAACATTTGATTGATTGTTCACTGACAATAGATTTCGTGCTGGGCACATGTGGCACAACTGCCCCATTTCCTATGATAGACTATAGGTAGAGGGAATCAGAAGACTATTTTGTCTGAATGAGATACTTTTACAACTCTAGGATGGACGTATTCAATCGTCTTTTTCTTTTGCCAAATGAGTTTGCTAATGTGGCTATTGGTAGTATTGATGGTAATAATCACGGTATAAATGACCATAGCAGAAGTGATGAAACTAAATGTCTGTCTTTATGTGTTCATCATTTAATAATTAGTTATATTAATTAAAGAAAGTTAAAGGAATAAATTACAATACATATCGTGTGCTTTGTGTGCAAATACAGGCACTCACACACAACCCTGACTGTCTTTAATCTCCCACATTCCATTAGTCAGCTAGTTTCTTTACTGCTGAGGTACTGAGCAAGCACTGTACAAATATAGCATTTGAAAAGAGGGGCCCAGTAGCATAGGAGGTATAGTAGTCTCACGTAGCCTTACCTCCAAAATCACATTGTTGTCACACCTGGTTCTCCATGAGGCTAGACAGCCTGGTCTCATAGACTAGACGTAACATAGTAAACCTGCTTCTCTTTACTATGCTATGTCTACCCATGAGTCCAGGTACGACTAGAGGTATAGTAGCACTGTCTCTCAGAGTGTTCTACCCTAACCCACCACGCCCCCACTCTCCTGAGACCAAATAGAAAAATGAGTATTTGATTCTCACCCATTTGCAATGTGGGAATAAACAGTGGTGCTGACCCAGCACTTTTGAGTTAATGAGCTCCTTTGCTACAGAATCCCAATCCCATGTAGTCTCCATCACTTTTGCAGTCTCTTTTAGCTGCAGCAGATAATGCTACAGAGAGGCGGGCATTTTGAAGTCTGTGCTGCTTTGTGACTGGCTGAGGAGAGGAGCAGGAGTGTATTAAGCCCACTGAGACTGGTGTCTCTGCGACGGGGATCTGCCCCCAGCTACAACCATGCACTAAGCCTCTGCTACCACTTACACACACAAAGTGTCAATCCCACTGGCACAGCTAGATTGTCGCTATGTGTTACTGTGTTTGAAGTGGTAAGTTAATGGCAGTGAATGTGCTTTCTAATCTCAATACTCAGCTCGAGGCATTTCTTTCCCATCATCTTGACTTGTTTCCATGAATACTCATACAATCACATTTGTAGTTGGTGTAATCAAAAGTCTGAATTAATTAGCCTCCTACTTTACCAATCTGCTTTTTCTGCAATTCAGAGAACAGTATATTCACTGCATCACTACCATACCACCATTATAACCACAACTACATGTACTGTAAGGTGGGAAGTAATATTTACCAGTAATAATACAATACACCTGACCTTGGTTGTACTTGAAGGCAGTATAGTGAAGCAGGTAAGGAAGGAGGGCCTGTCTTCCTCTGGAGTAAGTAAGATGTACTGACTGCCCTTATTAAGCCTATGCTCTACACTTTTGTATCTGTACCAACAAATGTCAAATAAAGGGCGGTAAATTTGAGGGTTCTGCCAGTGGATTCAGAGTAAATCACACAGCCCTTGCAGCAATAAAGCAACACGCACACACACACACACACACACACACACACACACAGTAGTGTGCTGATCCCTGTGACCGTATCTGCAAAGGTGTAGTCAGGGGCAGATTGGCCATCTGGCAATTCTGGCAAATGCCAAATGGGCTGGACCATATTTTAAGTTGGGTGGGCTTGTTGAAATTGACACACACACAAAATATATATTTTTATATAAAAAATAAATGTTGACATGGCTTGCACCCATCTTTTCTGATAAGCTGAGGTCACACAAACTCATATCCAAAGTCAAACGTGGCATCAGCAAAAAGACCTGCTCCAACTCTGTCATTAGACAGCCAAGATCATGGATCATTAAAATTGGCACCAGTGCCTATAAACGTACAAAGAACACATTCTACAATGTCGTCTCACTCAACTTCATATTTTTTGGGCAGATAAAAACATGACAGTAAAGCATTATCCTCATGATTCCTGTACTGAAAGTGTCTGCTCTGCCCCTGTGCATGATTCCCTGGGACTTGCTGCATTCTGATCACATAACATTTGAAAATGCAATTGCGGGAAAAGCAGTTTAGGAAGCTTTGTCCCTTTGTCCCTGTCGAAGAGAGGAGGGTTTCCGCTTTCTGTAGGTATAATGTTTATATCTCAACTCTCAATATTCAGCTCAATAGCAACTATTTTACAAACAAGATATTTGATAAGGATTTTGCGATATGGAGTTGCGTGCGTGCGAAATGTGCACCAGACATTGCTAGGGCATAGGCCTTCTCATGGGTAGAAGCCTTCAACTGCAAAAAAAAATTAGGACATTACATTTACTGTTGGATGAATACATGGCTACTAGCAGTGGGTA
The DNA here is from genome assembly GCF_016432855.1 of Salvelinus namaycush. Taxonomy (NCBI): domain Eukaryota; kingdom Metazoa; phylum Chordata; class Actinopteri; order Salmoniformes; family Salmonidae; genus Salvelinus; species Salvelinus namaycush. The sequence goes on from NC_052328.1 coordinate 25,618,762, forward strand.
TTATATTTAGAATTTGCGATCAAGTTAATGTGTTTTGAGTTTCCTTTTTCTCAGGTATTGAACCCCAAATGAATTAGCCTATGATATTAGTGCACATAAAGACATAGGCCTATGTATGTAATTATTGAATCCCCCCAAAAAATTGACAGTAAAATATAGCAACTATAGTCTAGCTGTCAACCCAAAATTCATGACAATCAATGGAATAGCTTGCACATCAAAATATCTTGAATCATGCATTCCTGCTTAGACATGTTAGATGAAACAACTTATTTCTTGAGTCTATTTATTACACTTCTTAATAAAGCACTATGAATCAATAAAGCACTATGAAGCACTATGATTCAGTCAGGGAACACATATGACAGGCACTAATCTAACCCAAGTCGTTAGCTTGGCTTTTATAACGTACAAGGCTTAAGCAGACAGACAAATAGACAGACAGGCAGGCAGACAGACAGACAGGCAGGCAGGCAGACAGACAGGCAGACAGACAGACAGAACTAGAAGAAGCACAGAGTGACAGCAGAGAAGATGCTGAGACAGCACAACAAGGAGGCTCACCAAATGTCTAGAGCAGAGGCCCAGTTACTGTATAGCGGTGAGTTGTATCTCCAGTGGTGTTGTTACATATTGAATTTGTTTTAAACATAAGCTGATTAAAAAAGAGGAGGAGGACAATGTCTCGCCAGTCACTGGTACAGAAATGGTTGAGAAACGCTGTACTGTAATGCCAATAATGTGTGTCAGCACTACTGCCTGTGTCTAAGTGCGGTGGATATGGGGGGGATATGGTGCGGGGGATATGGTGTGTGTGTATGGCTGGTAGCCTGCTGGGGGGGTAAAATGCAAGGGCTGAATTCTTGTCCCAGTATGCCCCTGGGTGCAGTAATGGAAAAACGTGATGGATGTCTCCAGAAAGCCCTGGCACACTCCCCTTGGCTCCAATCCAACTCCAAATACTTGTGTCCTGAGCTCAACGTACAACCTGATCTTTATGACAAATGGCTTTTTAGAGGGCCTTTTACAACCTTGCTCCGTTTCTCCAAATAAAAACATGAATACTGAAATAAAATTAAATACAGTAATGTCATATCCAGTAAAACCGATTTCATCCTCATGAATGTTTTAGGCCAAACATGGCCCTATCTTGCTTGTTAGAACCTCATAAAGCTCTTTAAATCAGGGCTGTAAAAGCTCGTTATCTTCCTCCCGGCTGGAGGCCTCTCTCAGCCAGAACAGATCTCTGCCACCCTGACTCACAGCATGGATCACCCCCTGCCCAAAATAGCAACTACTGCCCATCAGTTATCAGTTGTTAATACTGCCTAACACATTTGTGTTTATCAATTTAGGGCTAATAGGGTTTCTCCTTCCTGTCGGCTCAGATCTATCAGGATGGGCAGTGAACTGGGGTTATCCGGATGCCTTGCAGACAAGGACAAGAGTGTAGCTGCCAGAGTTGGTCTCTGATTTGAACGTAGAGGGGTGCTGTAATGTTTATCGCTTCTTTAACCCCTGCTCTTACTTTATCCGGGAGACCAACTCTGACTAGTGATGCGTACAAGGTTTAACATCCCCTAACAGAATACCCAGCATTCTCCTCTCCTTTAATTACTCTCTCTCTCTCTCTCAATGTTCAATTCAATTCAAAGGGTTTTATTGGCAAATAGTTCAAATAAAAAAGGGAAAATAAATAAACACCTTAAATAAACACCTTTTTGATTTGAACTATTTGCACATCATTACAACACTGTTAATTTCACTTTTGTTTATTATCTATTTGATTTGCTTTGGCAATGTAAACACGTTTCCCATGCCAATAAAACCCTTTGAATTGAGTATGGATTGTATCCACAATGATGTTTGTTCTTCACTGTTTGCCTTTTTCATGTGGCAACAGGTCACAAATCTTGCTGCTGTGATGGCACACCGTGGTATTTCACCCAAAATTGGATTTGTTTTCGAATTCTTTGTGGGGTCTGTGTAATCTGAGGGAAATATGTGTCTCTAATATGGTCATACATTTGGCAGGAGGTTAGGAAGTGCAGCTCAGTTCCTATCTCATTTTGTGGGCAGTGTGCACATAGCTTGTCTTCTCCTGAGAGCCATCTCTGCCTATGCCGGCCTCTCTCAATAGCAAGGCTATGCTCACTGAGTCTGTATATAGTCTAAGCTTAATTTTGGGTCAGTCACTGTGGTCAGGTATTCTGCCACTGTGTACTCTCTGTTTAGGGCCAAATGGCATTCTAGTTTACTCTGTTTTTTTGTTAAATCTTTCAAATGTATCAAGTAATTATCTTTTAGTTTTGGTTGGGTCTAATTGTGGTGTTGTCCTGAGGCTCTGTTCGTGTTTGTGAACAGAGCCCCAGGACCAGCTTGCTTAGGGGTCTCTTCTCCAGGTTCATCTCTTTGTAGGTGAGATTGCTTCCTTTTAGGTGGTTGTGGAATTTAAGGTGGTTGTGGTTATTTTCTGGATTTTGATCATTATCGGGTATCGGCCTAATTCTGCTCTGCATGCATTATTTGATGTTTTACTTTGTACACAGGGGATATCTTTGCAGAATTCTGCATACAGAGTCTCAATTTGGTGTTTGTCCCATTTTGTGAATTATTGGTTGGTGAGTGGACCCCACACCTCACAACCATAAAGGATAATGGGTTCTATAACTGATTCAAGTATTTTTAGCCAGATCCTAATTGGTATGTCGAATTATAAGTTCCTTTTGATGGCGTAGACGTCGTTCACAGCTTTGTGGAAGTTACCACAAGATCCTCTCTCCCCCTATCTCCCTCCCTCCCTCCCTGTGAGTAAGACTGGAAAATCTCCATAATCGTTCTGCCCTTGTTCTGTGGGCACAGCTGGATTGCGAAAATGTTTTTCTGCCACCACTTCTGTAAGTCAAAGATTAACTTAATCTTTTCAAATGGTTAGCACACAATGTACGTTTATACCCCCACTCATCAGTCTCCCTATCCACCTGCTCAAAATATTAAAGGAAATGCCATCACTAACTCAAAATGTCTAAGTGTAAACGACATCACGCTGCTTGCTTAGCGAGTACCGCTTCCTCCTGATTCGGCTCATACCGATGCACAAACCAGGGACCTCTGACTCGCAAACATACACATCTCACCCAGAAGTACCACCGAAAAGCTAGCTAATTGGCAGTGCAAGTGGAGATACAAGACGTCTGAGTGGCAAACTTCAGATCCTAAACATGGTGGAACCCACCTTTTCACCTCACCTCTTACTCTCACCATCATTTTTACAAAGTCAAGTCAAGCAAAATATAAATGTTCTTCCTATGAATGGAGGTGTAGGACTTGTGCCTCTCTCATAGAGCATTGAAGCAGTAGTCAATCATGATCAGATTCATTATTTAACAGAAAACCTCTTTCACCCTGCCCACCCAAACAACCCCATAGGTCTTGTGTCATGCACCATAGGGTCAGCAAAACTCATTAGTAACACCGACACACAACAGACCATGTGACTCAACAGTCAGACACCTACGGTCAACGACTGTCTTCTCCATTAATGTGGAGATAAGAAATGATCTTATGATGACACTTGAGTTAGATTAGTCTCCCTTTGTAGACCGCTTGAAGACTGTTTGAAGTACTTGAGCAATTTGGAAGTTGTGGTGTGAAAATCATGTACCATTTAAAAAATTGTACTGTATGCATGGTTTTAAGACAACTCTCTGGTGACTTGTTCGACTTGCTTCAAATTCACTAAGCAAAGACACTAGCTATTTGGAGTGAGTCTTGTTTACAGTACTCCCAATAGACTGACAACATCCTTAAATTATACTATAGTGTTTGCTTCCAGCAAACTGACTAGTGACATTTAACAAATATAATATCTCTCAGTGAGTGTAAAGTGCAAAAAAATGGATTGTGTGAATTCTATTTTTGTTGGCAAGCATCATTTCTACATGATCGGAGCTGCGTGAGGCATAAAGTTCCATATTAAAGATCTGACAGCTTTTGATAGGTGAAAACATATGGGTGCAAGTTATATTAAGGTCATTTAGTAGGCTAGAACCGACACAGCCGTTTGAAATCCATAAACTGGAGTGAACAAGGAGGGGACACCTTTTTGGATTGGAATGCAGCTCCAGAGTCACCTCCTCACATCTTCTCTTGTCCAAGTGGATCAGTTTGGCCCATGTGAGAGTGATAATGACAGACAGGCTGGCCGCTCCAGTGGCCCCGTGCAGGGTGAGAGGGAGGGAGGGTGATGGAAGGGTGAGTTGGGGAAGTGACTGCCCGCCAAGCCTGTGAGACTCTCTGCCTGGGCCTGCGGGGCAGTGGGTCCTGGAGGGAGTCCAGATGGACTATAAAAGGAGCTTCCCTTAATTCAGTTAGACACCAGTTGGTCTGAGGGGAACGGTCTGAGGGGGTGGAGGAGAATTCTGTGGAGAACGCCGGGTTTAGCCTGAGGTAAAAGAGAGAGAGGCTTGGAGGAGAGGCCTGGCAAAGAGACCTGCTAACTTCAGGTTGGTTTGAGGATGTATGCTCAGTTTCCGCTACTGTACAAGCAAGGACAGAAATGGATGTGACGATTGAGCTATCTGTAACTGAAACTCTATTCTCCTGGTCAGATTGGGTGGTGGGGGGGGGGGGGGGGGGGGGTTGTGCTCTTACACATTGAAATGACAGCTGTTAATGGCATATAGTGTAGGTGAGCATGTTATTTTTTGTATTTTCCTGTTCCAAGAAGTGAAATAGGCGAAGTCTGGTGTTTCAGATTGGGACAAAAACGGAATAACATAAGGAGGTTAAAATGTAACCACAAATTCATAGTGCTCACAAACTCCATCCATGAGCACCGAAAGGATGTACCTCAACATTCCCTCTCTAGCCTCCTTTGTTTCAATGCCAGACAGCTGACTCCTATTCTCCACTGATTCTCTTCCACTCTAAACTCTTACTTCCACTCCAACAATGCAGCCTATGGGAGCAACCTGCGTCTTCCTGAAGCTATTGGGCCATAATGGCTGAGAGTTGCCTTGGAGCAGCAGAGGTGGATAGAGAAACACCTCTGACTACAATCATTACCACAGAGCTGTGTGGGGCAACTCTGGACAAGCACAGAGGCCTGGAATTGTTCTGCTTTCCTCCTGGCACTGGCCGTCTACGCAACTGAAGTCCCTGAGGCTTTCAAAAAAAGTTGAATAGTCCAGCCTTCCATTGCCAAAATAACACATTTTGACAGCCATGTTCCCCCTAAGGACTGCAAGAGAAAATGATTGCAGACAATTGCTACTGTACATTGTTTAATTTAAAGTAGAATGAAAATTGATATTAAATAACTTGCTATGCTGCTCTTTCCTGGGCTGACACGTTTACCTGCAACGGTACACTCTAATAATAATCACACCCCAATACTCTATAAGAAATGAACAAGGGTACTAAATCCAGTGTCAACTTGTACATGTATAGTGAAAAGCAATAAAAGGCCATTTCAATCTAAAATGAAGCCTTTTTCTGTAGCACCCATTCACATATCCCATCCATGCAAATCACAGAGCCAGACAAGTATCACTGTTTCCACCTGTCAACCTGGCAGCCTGTCATTACTACTTTGCAGGTTCTGACTACTGTGGCTGTTACTGGGGACTCACACACCAGTGTATAAGAGAGGAGGGTAGCTATAACACAGCACAACATCTACAATCAAACTGAGCTGTCATTACAGCGCCCCACTGATTATACTTTTGTATGCCTTGAGTCCCACTTATATCGGATTGACAGCAGTGGATCTCCATAGTGCTACCCCCAAGCAGGTAGAGCCTGTGATTTGCTGGCCCTGGTCAGCTGACTGCGTTCCCTGGATCTCCATAGTGTCACTTTCTCAGTGCATGGCATTTGCTTTGTGTATGCTAGATCAACTTTGAGCTTCCAGATTTTTCCAATATAGAGAACCCCAAAAATGTATATAATCTAAGAGAGCAGGCTAAATGTTTAGCTAACCCATGTATTATCTTAAACATCAACTACTACGACTAATAAAATACCAAAGACTGTATTACTGTGTCCTGGCAAAGTGACTGGTAGATTTCAAGATGTTAAGCATCAGAACACAGAGCAGATTGGCTACAGTATTCCTCCACTAGTTAGCCCTCTTCCAACAGAGAGTGAGAGGGAAGAAGGGAACAGCCTCCCATCCTCTGTCATCCCAGCTTTAATAGCCCATCGCCAGGGAGAGCACAATCTGCATGCAGCAAGCCGTTACAATGCGCTAGGATAATCGGCATAGAACTCCCATATTCTTCATTACAGTCCAGCTGACAAGATCCATACCTCACTGTAAATGGCCCATCCAAAACCATTACCATGGGCTTGTATAAATATTTTACAAGTGTGAACAAGCGGAATCGCACTGGGCCGTGCCAGATGAATTGCCGCAATAAATATGAATTTCCTTTTGCACCGGTGTTATCCTTTAATACATATCTCAGAAGGTAAATTGGCTTCAGCAATCGCAATCCATTAAGCCTTTTGCATCAACAATTCTACATTTGCCACCAAGTTCACCCACTGTGGGAGGAACGTGATTTGTAGGACAATAGAGGCATGGCTTGTTTTTGTCTGCTTTAAAAAAAAATCTAATTCTATACAGGCATAATGGATTTGGTTATCGGAGCACAGAAACCTCACTAAGCTATTATCTAACACTTTGTCCACTCTGGTGGAAAGAATCTCCTGAGGAATGATTCATGTGATTAACTATACCCTGCTTTTGCATCCTCAGGCATCCTAAAACTGATCCAACACTGTACGCCACACAAAAATGAATGTTTTGCATAATCTTTTCTCTAATATTTTTATGTGATTGACCTGAAGGATTACTGTACAGATGAAATTATATTTTCTGATGGCTTGTTCCTTTGTACAGTCTTAGTCCACCTTTGTTGCATATCATTAATACTGCAGCTCACCATTGTTCGTCACAGGCCTCCCATTCATCAATACACCTTTTAATTGTGAAAGCAATTACTGGGAGTTTTGCTTTGTAATCTGTTGAATTTCAATGGCCTTTTATTACGGGATCAGTCCTCACACCTTACACTTTTCTCAAATATACTCACTGCTAATGTATAGTGACGGGGTTACATACAAGCAGAAAGTCTCTCAGGTGCTTGTTTATCAGAAAATATTGGAGTACATAATAGTAGGAATGTAGGAATACAACAGGGGAGGTTATTTTACCCACGCTAGGCTACTTTATTCCGCTAAACTAAACGCCCACCTCGGCTCCTGCAGAGTTCACACACACTGTACAGTATGTGGAGTAGTGCGACTTCCTGATGTTGTGACAGAGCGGGTTGGTGCTGAGTGCTGCTAAGCCCCCTCTTTCCCTTCCTGACAATTTGAACGCAGCATGGCGATGTCTCCAGAGATCAGCCTTCACACTTTTCACTCCTGCGTGGGAGAGGCAAGGCTGTGCTTAAAGGAATCTGCAGAAATACGTCTCTCTCGCTATGTTTCAGTGAAGAGGACTGGAAGGGGATGGAATAGCTCTGCTGCTGACAAAGCCCTGTTCCGTTTAGAACATGTGTTTGATATGAAACGGCACAGCATCACAACGTAACATGTGGCATTCACCTGTTACTGACTCCTGACAGGTTCATCTGAAGTAGGAGTCTGTTGTAGGACCTGACTGACTACATGTACTTCTACACCTGCATTGCTTGCTGTTTGGGGTTTTAGGCTGGGTTTCTGTACATCTGGACTGAGACTGATAGGCTAGCTAATTGATAGTTAGCTAAAAGGTACGAGACCTAAACGGTGTAACTTGTTAAAGCTTATTAAACCTCGTTAAAGATTTACTACATTACCAAAATTATGTGGACACCTGCTTGTCGAACATCTAATTCCAAAACCAAGGGCATTAATATGGAGTTGGTCCCCCCTTTGCTGCTATAACAGCCTGCACTCTTCTGGGAGGGCTTTCCACTAGATGTTGGAACATTGCTGTGGGGACTTGCTTCCATTCAGCCACAAGAGCAGTAGTGAGGTTAAAGCACAGATGTTGGGCGATTAGGCCTGGCTCGCAGTCGGCTCTGCAGGCCAGTCAAATTCTTCCACACCGACAAACAATTTCTTTATGGATCTCGCTTTGTGAACAGTGGCATTGTCATGCTTAAACAGGAAGGGGCCTTCCCAAAACTGTTGCCACAGAGGGGCCTACCCCGAACCATGAAAAACAGCCCCAGACCAGTATTCCTCTTCCACTAAACATTACAGTTGGCACTATGCATTGAAGCAGGTAGTTTTCTCCTTGCATCTGCCAAACCCAGATTTGTCCGTTGGACTGCCAGATGGTGAAGTGTGATTCATCATTCCAGAGAACACGTTTCCACCGCTCCAGATTCCAATGGCGGCAAGCTTTACACTGCTCCAGCCGACGCTTGGCATTGGGCATTGTGATCTTAGGCTTGTGTGAGGCTGCTCGGCCATGGAAACCCATTTCATGAAGCTCCCGACGATCAGTTCTTGTGCTGACGTTGCTTCCAGAGGCAGTTTGGAACTCAGTAGTGAGTGTTGCAACCGAGGACAGACCATTTTTACACGCTACATGCTTCAGCACTTGGTGGTCTCGTTCTGTGAGCTTGTGTGAACTACCATTTCGCGGCTGAGCCGTTGTTGCTCCGAGACGTTTCCACTTCACAATAACAGCACTTACAATTGACCGGGGCAGCTCTAACAGGGCAGAAATTTCACAAACTAACTTGTTGGAACTTGTTGACGGTGCCTTCAGTAAGGCCATTCTACGGACAATGTTTTCCTAAGGAGATTGCATGGCTTTGTGCTCGATTTTATACACCTGTCAGCAACGGTTGTGGCTGAAATAAGAGAATCCACAAATTTGAAGGGGTGTTCCCATACTTTTGTATATATAGTGTATGACAAGTTGTGATCATTAGCCTCCTACATCTGTCAGAAAGTGTCACCTGTGTGGAACTGTTTTGCTTTATGCTATTTAAAGCTATTCCAGACACAAACGGATGGTAGTGATAGAATTATGAATAGTTTCTAATGTAGATATGGATTACAAGGCGACTGAGGGCTCAAATGACAGTGAGAGGTGGAGTCCCCATGTGGTAGGAGTTCAGAGGTGCACTAACAACTGACCCATAGGATTTGAGTCTGCATAGTGAGCTCACCCCTGAAATAATCTGAACACCTACTCTCTACATACCCATTGACCCAGGAGATTTATACTTTTGCCTTTCACCATTACGGAAAGATGTATAAATTACACAATTGAAGGCCTTTATGCATTCAAACACAACTTTTTATGAATTCATAACGTGAAATCAAATATGCAGGTTTTATTCCTCAGAATGGAAATTGCACTGTGCTATAGATCAGCATTGGTGTCAATTCCATTTAAATTCCAACCAAATTTTTCTGCATTGAAGAGAATTTGAATTTGAATGATGGTGTACTTCCTGAATTTACTGGAATGTAAATGGAATTGACCCCAACCCTGCTATAAATGTATCTCCTGTAGTGCATACAATGCTGCAGTACATGAAATCAGATCTCATAAAGATACGTTGGCAGATAATATGTTTTCCCTCTATGCTGGTCCAGGGCAGAATTAAATTGAATTGAAATTCAATCTGTGGATGAGGATCGTCTTTATGAGGTCTAATACTGTACATATTGATAGTATCTACAGTACATCACTAGGGCCAAGCTTCTTGCCAGCCAGGATCTCTATACTAGGCGGTGTCAGAAGAATGCCCCAAAAATTGTCAAAGACTCCAGCTACCCAAGTCATAGACTGTTCTCTCTGCTACGGCAAGAGGTACCAGAGCGCCAAGTCTAGGTCCAAAAGGCTCCTTAACAGTTTCTAGCCCCAAACCATAAGACTGAACAGTTCATCAAATGGCTACTCGGACTATTTGCATGGACCCCTTTATTTTATTATTATTATTATTTAAAAAAAATAGTTGCACTGACCCTCTTGCACTGGCTCTATGCACACTCACTGGATTCTAACCACACACTCACTGGATTCTAACCACACACTCACTGGATTCTAACCACACACTCAAACATACTACATTGACACTCCAACACACACAAAACACACACACATTGATGCCACGCACGCACGCACGCACGCGCGCACACACACACACACACACACACACACACACACACACACACACACACACACACACACTGTACGCTGCTGCTACTCTCTGTTTAGTATCTATGCATAGTCACTTTACCCCAACCTACATGTACATATTACCTCAATTACTTTGACTAATCCATACCCCTGCACATTGACTCCGTACTTGTATATAGCCTCATTAGTGTTATTTTGTTGGTATTTTTCCTTTAGCTTATTTAGCAAATTTTTCTTAATTACTTTTTTAAAACTCTGCATTGTTGGTTAAAACTTCTTATGGCTGCAAGGGGCAGTATTGAGTAGCCAGTTAAATCGTGCCCATTTCAAACGGCCTCGTACTCAATTCTTGCTCGTACAATATGCATATTATTATTACTATTGGATAGAAAACACTCTCTAGTTTCTAAAACCGTTTGAATTATTTCTCTGAGTGAAACAGAAGTCATTCTGCAGCACACTTCCTGACCAGGAAGTGGAATGTCAGAAATCGATGCTCTGTTCAACTTCCTGCCTATACATGGGCATGATACGTAAGAGTCTACATACACTTCATACACCTTCCCCTGGTTGTCAAGAGGCGGTGAGAGAAAAAATTTCGTGTTTATCTTGGTCTGAGGTGGAATTAAAGCTCTTTGTTTGACGTGACCGTCCACTTCCTGTTTCTGGAGCGCGCGTAAGAGGACATGGATTTGCCTTCTGTTTTGCTCTCGTTATGGACGACTAACATCTCCGTCTTAGATTTTATTTGATACATGTGACCATATCATCGTAAAGTATGTTTTTTCAATATAGTTTAATCAGATTATTGAAATTTTTTCGGGAGTTTTGCCGTGTTCCGTTCTCTGACTTTGTTTACGTTGGAGAGATCCGTGCCACTTGGCAAGTGCGCTTCCTAAATCGAGAGGGAAAATGAAGGTTCTAAATCCAAACACCGACTGTTCTGGACAAAGGACACCTTGTCCAACATTCTGATGAAAGATCAGCAAAAGTAAGACATTTTTTATGATGCTATTTCATATATCTGTCGAACTGTGTACTAGTCGTGGGCGGCCAACGTTTTGGCTACTCTAAGCTATACCGAAGCTGCATAACGTAATGAAGTTATTTTTAGAATTCTAACACTGTGATTTCATTAATAACTAATGGATCTATCATTTCCTATACAACATGTATTTTTTAGTTATGTTTATGAATAGCTATTTGGTCAGAATATGTGTGTCAGAAAAAGTGTCAGTAAAATATCCGAACGTTGTGGGAAATAGTAGCTACGTTAGCATAATGGGTAACCACTGATTTCAGCTCTAAATATGCACATTTTTGAACAAAACATAAGTGTATGTATAACCTGATGTTATAGGACTGTCATCTGAGGAAGAAAATCAAGGTTAGTCAAAAATTATATATCTTTTGCCTGTTTGTTACGATCGCTTACTTTTGCTACTGGGAAATTGCTTGTGTTTTTGGCTATTGTGGCTACGCTAATATAACGCTATATTGTGTTTTCGCTGTAAAACACTTGATAAATCGGAAATATTGTCTGGAATCACAAGATGCCTGTCTTTCAATTGCTGTACACTATGTATTTTTCAGAAATGTTTTATGATGAGTAATTAGGTATTTGACGTTGGTGTCTGTAAATATTATGGCTGCTTTCGGTGCAATTTCTGACTGTAGCTGCAATGTAAACTATGATTTATACCTGAAATATGCACATTTTTCTAACAAAACATATGCTATACAATAAATATGTTATCAGACTGTCATCTGATGAAGTTGTTACTTGGTTAGTGGCTATTTATATCTTTATTTGGTCGAATTTGTGATAGCTACTGATGGAGTAAAAAACTGATGGAGTAAGAAAAGTGGTGTCTTTTGCTAACGTGGTTAGCTAATAGATTTACATATTGTGTCTTCCCTGTAAAACATTTTAAAAATCGGACATGTTGGCTTGATTCACAAGATGTGTACCTTTCATATGCTGTATTGGACTTGTTAATGTGTGAAAGTTAAATATTTTTAAAAAATATCTTTGGAATTTCGCGCCCTGCACTTTGAGCTGGCTGTTGTCATAAGTGTACCGACGTCGGGCTTGCACGCCAAACAGGTTAAGGGCTCGTAAGTAGGCAGGTAGCCTAGTGATTAGAGTATTGGACAAGTAACCGAAAGGTTGCAAGATCGAATCCCCGAGCTGACAAGGTAAAAAAACTCTGTCGTTCTGCCCCTAAAACAAGGCAGTTAACCTACCTAGGCCGTCATCGAAAATAAGAATTTGTTCTTAACTGACTTGCCTAGTTAAATAAAGGTTAAAAAAAGAAGAAAATTAAGCATTTCACGGGAAGGTGACCTGTTGTTTTTGGTGCATGTGACAAATACAATCTGATTTGATTATCCAGAAGTGCTGAGTCTACCTTAGAGCAATACAAAGGAGTGTGTCTCAACAGCCCAGCCTTGAGTTTACCTCTGCAATTTATCAGTCTGAATATGTTACTCTGTATCTAAAACAATGGGAGCAGAGTATTTAGTATTTATTAGGGTCCCCATTAAGGCAGCAGCTACTCTTCCTGGATTCCAAGCAGCATGAAAACAATTACATCACTACAAAACACAACAACATTCGAAATAAAACAATACATCATACAATAAATACTTTATTACATTATTACTCTCTTATTACAAATGTATGATATAAAATCCACAATACCACAACATTACAATGTGTGTGTGTAGAGTGTGTGTGTGCGTATGCGTGTGTGTTTGTGTCTCTGTGTTGTGCCGTGAGGTATTGTTTTATTGTTTTTTTTAAATCAGATTGTACTGCTCGCTTGAGTTACTTGATGTGGAAGAGAGTTCCATGTAGTCCTGGCTCTATGTAGTACTGCGCATTTCCCAGAGTCTGTTCTGGACATAGGGACAGTGAAGAGACCCCTGGTGGCATGTCTTGTGGGGGGTATGTATGCATTTCTGAGCTGTGTGTTAGCTGTTTGAACAGACAGCTTAGTGCTTTCAACATGTCAATACCTCTTACAAACGCAAGTAGTGATGCAGTCAATCTTTCCTCTACTTTGAGCCGGAACAGATTGAAATGCATGTTATTGATATTGGCCCTCTGTGTACATCTAAAGGCCTGTCGTGCAGCTCTGTTATGGGCCAACTCTAATTTGACTATGCTCTTCTTTGTGACACTTGACCATATAACTGAGCAGTAGTCCAGGTAGGGCTGGGCAGTATACCGTATTTTACTATATACCGGTATTGATGCACGGACCAGCTTGGGTTTTTACTTTACCTTCTATAACGGTATTTGAATGTTTGGTATGTTAAATGTGATACGCCATGTGTAACATCCATTTGTATAGTTTACTCTGCTACTTGAGTCATCCCTTTCCGCTCTCTCTCTCTCTCGCCATGCCGTCCATTTGGAAGATCCATTTGCAACCAAGCTTTAACTTCATGACTGATGGCTTGAGATGATGCTTCAATATATCCAAATAATTTTCCATCCTCATGATGCCATCTATTTTGTGAAGTGCACCAGTCCCTCCTGCAGCAAATCACCCCCACAACATGATGCTGCCACCCCCGTGCTTCACGGTTGGTATGGTGTTCTTCGGCTTGCAAGCCTCCCCCTTTTTCCTCCAAATATAACGATGGTCATTATGGCCAAACAGTTCTATTTTTGTTTCATCAGACAAGAGGACATTTCTCCAAAAAGTACAATCTTTGTCCCCATGTGCAGTTGCAAACCGTAGTCTGGCTATTATATGGCGGTTTTGGAGCAGTGGCTTCTTCCTTGCTGAGCGGCCTTTCAGGATATGTCGATATAGGATTTGTTTTACTGTGGATATAGATACTTTTGTACCTGTTTCCTCCAGCATCTTCACAAGGTCCTTTGCTGTTGTTCTGGGATTGATTTGCACTTCTTGCACCAAAGTACGTTCATCTCTAGGAGACAGAACGCGTCACCTTCCTGAGCGGTATGACGGCTGCATGGTCCCATGGTGTTTATACTTACGTACTATTGTTTGTACAGATGAACGTGGTACCTTCAGGCGTTTCTGAGGTCTTGGCTGATTTCTTTTGATTTTCACATGATGTCAAGCAAAGAGGCCTTGAAAGGTAGGCTTTGAATTAGATCTACAGGTACACCTCCAATTGACTCAAATGATGTAAATTAATCAGAAGCTTCTAAAATCATGACATAATTTTCTGGATTTTTCGAAGCTGTTAAAAGGCACAGTCAATTTAGTGTATGTGGACTTCTGAACCACTGGAATTGTGATACAATGAATTATAAGTGAAATAATCTATAATTTCTTGTTGGAAAAATGACTTGTGTCATGCACAAAGTAGATGCCCTAACCGACTTGCCAAAACTATAGTTTGTTAACAAGAAATATTGTAGTGGTTGAAAAACGAGGTTTCATGACTCCAACCTAAGTGTATGTAAACTTCAGACTTCAACTGTAGCTAGCTAATACAGCCTGATACCAGTGCTGGTGGAGGCCTAAATCAGCATGTTTGTGCAACCGTATCTTCTAAATCAAAGAGGAATAGGCAAAGCATGAATATGTTGACTACATGAATAAAGACTTAATGTAGCCAAAGATTATAGGGTCCCCTAGGAAACATTGAACATCACTTTGGTTCATACCCTGTCACAGTAACTCATCCATGGCATTTTTATTCGTTGTCATGTCAAACAACACCGTATTCAAAGTGCCCACCATTATTTATTTTCTAACTATATAATTAGAATAAACATTATTTTTCCATGATTCCAAGAGTTCACCCCGGTGATCTCAATTGCAACATTTGGTTAAAAATAAGGCCTAGTTATTTTGCCCATATTGTGGCAGTGTGGAAATGATCTCAAATGAGGGCAGGAAATGCAGAAATTGATTGAAATGCAGGAATTTATTTTAGGTTGAAGTTGAATTGATTGTATAAAATGGAGAAAGACCCACTGAAATAATTTAGAATATATGTGTTGCCTCCATAGGGTCACGCACTACTCATAAAGTGAATGTAGAACTTTTATTAATCAAAAACATCAAATACCATCAAAAATTTGAAAAATACCATGATATAATATTTTGGCCATACTGCCCAGCCCTAAGTCCAGGTGTGCTAAAACTAAGGTCTGCAATATTTGCTTTGTTAATTGTAATCTCAAGGAAGCAGAGCAGCGCTTTATCACAGCCAGACCAAGGCGCCAGTCTAGTGGTTAGAGTGTTGGGGCAGTAACTGAAAAGTTGCTGGATCGAATCCCCGAGCTGACAAGGTAAAAATCTGTCGTTCTGCCCCTGAACAAGGCAGTTAACCCACTGTTCACCGGTAGGCTGTCATTGTAAATAAGAATGTGTTCTTAACTGACTTGCCTAGTTAAATAAATAAATAAATAAAAACTCTCCCCATCTTAGCTACCGTTGCATCTACATGTTTTGACCATGTCAGTTTACAATCTAGGGTTACACCAAGCAGTTTAGTCTCCTCAACTTGATGAACTGCCACATTATTTATTAAAATATTTAGATGAGTTTTGGGGTTTAGTGAAAGATTTGTCCAAAATACAATGCTTTTAGTTTTTGACATACAATATATAGGACTAGCTTATTACTTGCCAACAATTCTGGAACTGACTGCAACTTTTTGATAAGTGTTGCTGTGTGATTTCACTTGCCGTGGTACACTCTTAGAAAAAAAGGTGGTATCTAGAACCAAAAAGGGTTGTTTGGCCCTTTGAAGAACCCCTTTTGGTTCCAGTCAGAACCCTTTTGGAAGGCTTTTTTTCAAAGAGTGTAGCTGATGTGTATAATGTTGAGTCATCAGTGTACATAGACACACAGGCTTTACTCAATACTACTGGCAGGTCATTAGTAAAAACAATTAATGTAAGGGTCCAAGAGGAGTGCTGGAGATGAAAGGAAGGGTGTTTAATATGGAAGGAGAAAGAGACAGAGGGTGAAAACATTCCCTATTCAAACAGAATACATGAGGTTTACCTTGGCTTCTGGTTTGCACATTATACTGTGAATGTTCCAACAAATAGAATGTGCCAAGCAGCGAGCTATTATTTTCACAAACAAAAAGTAAATGTTAAAGCATATCAATTCTGTTCCCTACTGTGATCACCACTTCTTGGCCACATCACATGAGACTACCCAGATCTACAGTAGTAGAGTAAAACTATCAGCAGTTTGAAGCCATATTCCTGAAGCAGATAAGGGGTCTAATCAGTAAAAGGCTCCTTGGAGTTGTAGTAAGATTTGCCCTGGCAGGCGCAAAGTTATCCAAGGATCCCAACAGGCTAGTTCCAGAAGGAGACAGATGCTCCTATCCTCTTAGAAATCTGGATTTTGTCCTGCTTTGATGGAGATATTAAGTCATGACCACAGTCTCAGTGGAACCTTTGAGGATGATGAAAGTCCAAACCAGGAGTGTCTGGTTTTGAAAGGTTTCTGTCTCTCACTGTGGTACTCATGACAGCCTTGGTGAGCCAAAGGCCTTGGCAGGATCAGCCTGGCCTGCCAGTGAACTGCACTGCTGGAAAACTCTGAGCTCAACTGAGGCCCTGTATTTAGTATTAGATGATCTGGGGGGACAGTGTATGGAGGAAAGGGAGGAGGAGAAGGGGAGAGGCTGAGACAGTTTGAGCAGTAGGGGGCTGTTGGGTCAGTGGAAGCCCAGTTCATATTTAGTTGGGAAAAGGAGAATAAGGGTGAATAATAGAACTGCTTAAACTGCTGGGTCCACTTGCCAATGGTGGACACTAATAATACACCCTCTGCTGTTGGCTGAATGGATTTGGACTTTTGCAGGCTACAGCAAGGATTGCCAGTTTAATTTGGGCATTAACTTACATTCTCTCTCTAATGACCACTCTTGTGAATCTGTCACAGGTCTCAAACTAATCCAGTCATTGCATCCATAGCTCAGTCTATGAATTTGAGAGTGGTTATATCTTCAGCCCCATCACTCAGCTTTTTACCAAAACAGGGGTGGGGAGTTCGCTTTGTTATTTTTTGAACTGCTGTAAGTTTCTTTCAACCCTTCTGTCACCCCAGAAGGCAAATTTATGTTCCAAAATCCAAACAAGATAAAATTAATTGAAAACACTTCTCGGCAGATGATGACGTTATTATTTAACCTCTGTGTTAAAAACTGGGAGGAATAAAAGTTACACAGCGATTCAAGAGGAATCTGTGGCTAAAGCTATTAAAGCGATGAAAGAGCTATTTGGAAGGGGATGTAATGGAGAGGATGGTGAGATAATGGCAGAGCTCTCTACTCGGCACAATCTGTCCCTCACGTTTCATCTCACAATGACAAAGTTCACAGAGATAGCAGATGGCCCACCCTCGACTCCAGGATCAATACAGAAAAGGACATGATATATCAAATGACTTTTAAGAAAATGATACCCATGGAGTTTCCTGGGCTGAACTCAATTAAAATCCCTGTAGCCAGACACTTGAAATGGCCGTGCATTGGGACCTGGTGGGTTTTGATGCTTTTTTGTCATCTTCACCCAAAACAAGGAAGAAATGCAACATATTTAGTCAGTTATTACAGTTTTTAGTTTCACAATTATAATTTGATATTCAGTTTCGGTTCAGTTAGTTTTCAGATCCACTTTACTAGATTGTATTTAGTTTATGTTTTATCAAAACAATTATATTTCATGTTTATAATATTTAGTTTCAGTTTTAGTGTTAATGAAAGTAGCCTATGATTGGGAGGCTAGGAGCCATTTATGTGTTGTATCGTTTTTGTGTTTTTGGGATGTCACTTCCTGCCACTGTGAGGCAGTAATGCATAAGGTGATGGGTCAGATCATAGGTTAGGTTTTGTTAAAGGTAGATTCCTCAAGATGACATATCTGCACAAAGTAAAAACCCGCTCTAGTGGTTAGTGCGTTGGGCCAGTAACCGAAAGGTTGCTGGATTGAATACCCGTTCTGCCCCTGAACAAGGCAGTTAACCCACTGCAGTTAACTGTAGACTGTCATTGTAAATAAGACTGTACTTAACTGACTTGCCTAGTAAAATAAAGGTTTAAAACAAAAATGTGTGTCTGACTTTCCGCTGTTGCAGATTCACTTCCTCCGACTTCTCTCCGACTTTGTCTACAAGTCATCTGATTGATCTTATTTTAATGAATACACCAGAGAAAAATGTTTCTACTGGTGTCTTCACCCAAGTTATTAGTGAATATTTTTTTATTTTTTTTTTTACATTACTTTTATTTTTTCAAATTTATTTTAGTGACAAGTTGTTTGTGAGAATACAAAAATCTAACCCTTGTGTCATCACAAAGAGGAACTTAAAACACTTCAGTGAACTGGCTTTTTTACATGGTCTTTATTTTAGTGATCAAATAAAATAAAATTTTATTTGTCACATACTCATGGTTAGCAGATGTTAATGCGAGTGTAGCGAAATGCTTGTGCTTCTAGTTCCGACCATACAGTAATATCTAACAAGTAATCTAACCTAACAATTTCACAACAACTACCTTATACACACAAGTGTAAAGGAATGAATACGAATATGTAGATAAAAATATATGAATGAGCGATGGCCGAACGGCATAGGCAAGATGCAGTAGATGGTATAGAGTACAGTGTATACATATGAGATGAGTAATGTAGGGTATGTAAACATTATATAAAGTGGCATTGTTTAAAGTGGCATTTTTTTCATTTTTAAAGTGGCTAGAGATGACTCAGTGTGTTGGCAGCAGCCACTCAATGTTAGTGATGGCTGTTTAACAGCCTGATGGCCTTGAGATAGAAGCTGTCTTTCAGTCTCTCGGTCCCCGCTTTGATGCACCTGTACTGACCTCGCCTTCTGGATGATAGCGGGGTGAACAGGCAGTGGCTCGGGTGGTTGTTGTCTTGACTGTATTTCAATTATCCCTGAAACTAATTTATCTTTCAACCTTTTTGCAGATGTCTTCAATACCATTGTGGCTAATCATGCTCCCTTCAAAAAAGTATGGGTTAAAGGTAGATCGAATGCCTGGTACACTCCGGAATTATCAGAAGTGATTCATAAAAGGGATGATGCCTGGGTCAAGGCCAGGAACACAGGCTTAGGACCGGACTGGCAAGCTGTTATTAAGCAACTGAGGAAGCATTGTGTAAGACAAACTAGAAAGGCTAAATCTGATTATTATGTAACCGCTCTAACGGATTGTAATGGGAACCCGACAAAATTCTGGAAAACTGTCAAATCCCTGAAAGGTTATTCCTCTTCTCTGTCACAAGAAATGTATTCAGACACGGGCCTCATTCCGAAAGAAACGCCATCATTAATGCATTTAATCACCATTTTATTATCAGAAAAAATAATAAAAATAATGGAAATCAGCTCTTGTGCTGCCACTCCATAAGAGAGGGGATAGTAGTGATCTTAATCATTATCGCTCCATTTCAAGGCTTCCTTGTCTAGCTAAGATTCTTGAATCCTTGGTAAATGTACAACTTTGCTATTTTTATCTGAGCAATGTATTTTGATGTAAACCAATCAGGGTTTAGGCCTGGGCGTAGCACTATTACAGCAACCACTTAGTTGTTAATGATCTTGTCAATACTTTAGACATTAAAATGAAATGTACTGCTTTGTTTGTGGACCTGTCAAAAGCTTTTGATACTGTTGATCATGCTATTTTATTGAATAAGTTGTCCTCGATAGGCCTGAGCTCTGACGCCTGTTCATGGTTTCATGATTATCTTAGTGACATAACTCAGGCCATCATGTTTGATGGGGTTAAGAAACTAATATTTAAAGTGGGCTTTTTTTTTTACAGAAACAGATCTCGTGTCTCTCTAGTCAGCAGGAAGCAGATTGTGTAGTCAACCTGTCTACCTGTTCTTGATTATGGTGGTACTATTTATCAACGTGCAGCTGCACAGAGCAAATTTTCCATCACATGTAGGCTAGGTAAGACTGAGGTCTGAACATACAGTTTTTAGGAAGCGGTTGGGAACACAATATACGGTCAATACTTGGCATGTAGGTTTCTCATTTATGGGTGGCACAAATTGGGATATGGGGGATCGTAATGGGCAGGGTAGATGTAAATTAAAATACTGTAGATTATAATATAGTAATTACTGTAGTGTTTTTGCGGTAAATCACTGTATTGTTTTTGCGGTCTGTAGTATACACTATATTATTCTAAAGTATACTACAACATTCTATACCACGCATTACATTTTAGTCATTTAGCAGACGCTCTTATTCAGAGTGACTTACAGGAGCAATAAGTGAGTTGCTCAAGGGCACATTGACATATTTTTCACCTAGTTAGCTCAGGGATTTGAACCAGCAACCTCTTGGTTACTGGCCCAATGCTCTTAACCACTAGACTATCTGCAGCCCACATGATCAAGGTATACTGCAGTGTATAGTATAGTATTCTACAGTATACTATAGTTTGGTACAGAATTCTATAGTATGCACTGTAGTATTTTATAGTAAACTGTAGTATTTTTTCATGTGGGTGCTGAGGCTACTAGGCTGTATCACTGAGGTTAGTGGAAGAGCCAAGACATCAATGGACCTGGTATTGTGAGAGGCAGTATGACCTTAGCAGATATACTCCAATGAAAGAAACATAAGTTCCTTTCAAAATGTTTTTGAACTTTCCTTGTATCTCACTGTACAGTACACACACCCACACACTGTGCACACACTAATGAAAGGAAATAGACAGCTATTAAGAAGGAATGTCAGATTTTTCAAGGACCTTTTTCCTCTGCTTCTCTGTTATGCAGGTTAGCGTTTTTCCCTCATTAATCTTGTTCTGGAGGCAGCTCTGCCCCGAAGGCAGAAATTATGTAATTGGTTGACTCAATGGTGAGGGTGGAGCTTACAGAAGGCATTTGATCACTTTATCAGAAAGGCAGGAAATATCTGCTTTGATAGGATTGCACTAGCCTACCTAATATGTTCTGTAGGGGGAGTTTAGGTGTGATGAATAGAGAGACCATTCACAGTTAGAGACAGATTCTTCAGAAACTGGCAATGAAATGATTTTATTCATGTGTTTTTTTCCTAATCATGGCATAATTAAGCAATATGGCACAAGGGGGTGTAGTATATGGCCAATATACCACGGCTAAGGGCTGTTCTTATGTACGACGCATCGTGGAGTGCCTGGACACAGCCGTGGTATATTGGCCATATACCACAAACCCCCGAGGTGCCTTATTGCTATTATAAACTGGTTACCAACGTAATTAGAGCAGTAAAAATAAATATTTTGTCATACCCTTGGTATATGGTCTGATATACCACGGCTGTCAGCCAATCAGCATTTAGGGCTCGAACGACCCAGTTAATAAATGAGCACATTGTCTGTAGAGCATCAGTGGGGACCCATAGTCAGTGTTTCTATTACAGCAGACGTCCTGTACATGTAGTCAGGGCCATCAAACTGAGAAAGATTATTGATGGGACTTTTCAAATATAGCACAGGCTGTGCTCTCTTGATAATTGAGAACAGACAATGCCCTGTAATATTCATGTTTAGCCAATCTGAAATCACTTCAAATAAAAGCTCTAATATAAATGTAGACCTGAATCCACAGAAACAATGGGCTGCAATACAAGTCACTATTTCTGGAGGTTGAGTTTAGTTCTAATTGGAGGATTAAGGAAATGTTCTTACTTGGATCAGATAAGATGGAGTCGGTCTTGGGCAGGAACTGGTCGCAGCGTATACCCTGGTAGCCTTCTCTACACCTGTGAATAAAAATACATTTCAGTCAACACATTGGGAACTTGGGGTGAAGCAGGTTTAGAACATTGAGAAATGTGTGCAAAAAAGTGGTTAGGGGCTATGGTACATGGCTAGCAATAGAATATCCTGTTTCATGATACAATTAATGTTCACTCTATTTTATCTGTGTCAGGTGGCCAGGAGCATCACAAAGGAAATATGCATGGAATCAATCTCTTCCTTCTCTATTTGCTCACTCTTTCTCTCTTTCTCTCTTTCTCTCTTGCTCTTTGACTTCTCCGAAGCTCTCAGCCCTAATCCCTGTGCCAGACAGTTAGGAACATACTATATAACCCTGTCCTCAGGACCAACCACTGTAGCACACACAGCATTCATATATGACCTTTCCACACAGAGCACAGAAACATGTTATCATTCAAATCATTGTGTGTTCACTCCGATTCCTTGAGAGAGACACAATAAAACTGCAGTGTGTTTCAAATGGGCCCTGCAGGTTTCTTAGCAAGCAGGTTAATCAAGACTCAATACCAAACAGCATCATTGCTTTCTACGGTGAACGCATGAGAATGTGTACAAGAATTGGTGTCCTTTGACTGTATAATACACTATCTGGACACTAGTTCAAATTAGTGGATTCAACTATTTCAGCCACACCCGTTGCTGATAGGTATATAAAACCAGAGCACAGAAACTGCATACAATGCTAAGAGGCTTACACCAGGCCTATGTTTGACATACTGTATCAAAGCTTGAACTGTCCTCCAAAGGCTCAGAGCTTGTTTCAACACAGCTTCTTTTGTCTAGGGGTTTTAGGTGCTAAAGCTTAATTTTCAATCATTAGGCAGACCTGCTTTTTTACACATATTCATGCATGAAACTCATGCATTGATAAGTATGAGCTTTGCTGGAAAATGTGCCCACACCATGACTCAGTAATGCTCAATTCATTAATATTTCTTTAAAGCTAAATGTAAAGTAAGTCAGGGTTGCGGCCCGATAACATTTATTATATGAGTCACATTTGTTCAGCATTAAACATTTCCCATACTCCAGGAGCCAGATGGAAGGAGCCTGTTAATATTCTCAATCCACTTACTGATGGATAGCTGTCCTTAATCAGAAAGTCCCTTCCTACCGGGTTCAGAGAACATGACAAGAAACTTTCAAACCGGTGACTTTTAACGAATGTATTTTTAATTCTCTGGAATCTCTTTGTAAATTAGCAGTTTCTCTGACAGTCGATGTCGGCGACCCTGACTATCGTAAAACTTCAAGAAGAGGCCCCCCTCGTTGCACAAATTGGAGGAGAAGCAGATCATTAAAAGAATGGAGTTTTGGTGGTGGCGGTAAGGAAGAACTGGAGGCCATTAGGAGGAACTGGGTAAGCAAAAGGCAGTAAGATGTTGTGATTAAATGGTCTGAATAATCCAGGCGATGGTAAAGAAAAAAGAGAGAGAGAGACGTAGTGATTAAATTGTCTGAAGAAACCAGGGGATTGTAAAGAGGACAGAGAGAGACTTTGTGATTAAATGGTCTGAAGAAACCAGGGAATTGTAGAGGACAGAGAGAGAGACTGTGATTAAATTGTCAGAAGAAACCAGGGGATGGTAAAGAGGAGAGAGAGACACAGAGAGAGAGCGAGAGGGAGATAGAGAAGGATTAGGTCTTCATACACATGTATGTGGACACTCACACACACACACACACACACACACACACACCACGGTGCTCAAGGCTGTGACAGATCGAACATGTTATCATTCAAATCATTGTGAGTTCATTCCGATTCCTTGAGAGAGACAATAAAACTGCAGTGTGTTTCAAATGGGCCCTGCAGGTTGCTTAGCAAGCAGGTTAATCAAGACTCAAGACCAAACTGCATCATTGCTTTCTACGGTGAACGCATGAGAATGTTTACAAGAATCAGTGTCCTTCGACTGCATAATACACTATCTGGACACCCGTTCAAATTTGTGGATTCGGCTATTTCAGCCACACCCGTTGCTGACAGGTATATAAAACCGCGAATGCAGCCATGCAATCTCCATAGACAAACATTGGCATTGGAATGGCCCGTACTGAAGAGCTCAGTGACTTTCAATGTGGCACCGTCATAGGACGCCTCCATTCCAACAAGTCAGTTCATTAAATTTCTGCCGTGCTAGAGCTGCCCTGGTCAAATGTAAGTGCTGTTATTGTGAAGTGGAAACGTCTAGGAGCAACAACAGCACAGCCGCGAAGTGGTAGGCCACACAAGCTCACAGAACGGGACCGATGAGTGCGTAGCATGTAGAAATCGCCTGTTCTCGGTTGCAACACTCACTACAGAGTGTTGCAACCGAGCAACTGCAGGACAAGAACTGTTCGTCGGGAGCTTCATGAAATGGGTGTCCATGTCCTGAGTAGCAGCACACAAACCTAAGATCACCATGCGCAATGCCAAGGGTCGGCTGAAGTGGTGTAAAACTTGCCGCCATTGGACTCTGGAGCAGTGGAAACTCGTTCTCTGGAGTGATGAATCCCACTTCACCATCTGGCAGTCCGACGGATGAATCTGGGTTTGGCGAATGCCAGGAGAACACTACCTGCCCCAATGCATAGTGCCAACTGTAAAGTTTTGTGGATGAGGAATAATGCTCTAGGGTTGTTTTTAATGGTTCGGGCTAGGCCCCTGAGTTCCAGTGAAGGGACATTTTAAGGCTACAGCACACAATAACATTCTAATTGATTCTGTGCTTCCCCCGCACATATAGCCTCTCAGTATTGTTATTTTATTGTGTTACTTTTTATTTATGAATGTTATTATTTTTTACTTTAGTTGATTTAGTCAATATTTTCTTAACTCTATTTTCTTAAAACTGCATTGTTGGTTAAGGGCTTGTAGGCATTTCACGTTTGGCATTTCACATTTCAAGTAGTACACCTGTTGTATTCGGCGCATGTGACTAATACGATTTGATTTGAACTTGGCAACAGTTTGGGGAAGGCCTTTTCCTGTTTCAGCAGTGCACAAAGCGAGAGCCATACAGAAATGGTTTGTCGGGATCGGTGTGGAAGAACTTGACTGGCCTACACAGAGCCCTGACCTGAACCCCATTGAACACCTTTGGGATGAATTGAAACGCCGACTGCGAGCCAAGCCTAATTGCCCAACATCAGTGTCCGACCTCACTAATGCTCTTGTGGCTGGATGGAAGCAAGTCCCAGCAGCAATTTTCCAACATCTAGTGGAGGCTGTTATAGCAGCAAAGGGGAGATCAACTCCATACTAATGCCCATGATTTTGGAATGAGATGTTCTGAACAAGTGTCCAGATACTTGGCCATATAGTGTATATTTGTGTATGCTCATTGCATTTATTTGTACTTCTTTCCCATGTTATAATGGGAAATGCATGTGAATATATTTTATTTTTGCATATTATGTGCGTACAGTACATGTGTTTTTCCTTGGCAATCATTGCATATTCAGTCACACAAATCTCATGGCAGGCCTGTCTCCTTCCTGTGTCTCTCTCATGTTGCCCTCTGGTTATGACGACACACTCTCTCCCAATCCCACTTGGCGCAGTTTCCTGCCACTGTGTTTCTAGCCTGAAAACCTGCACCAGAATGTTCATTAGTCTCTGGGACAAGTAAATGGAAATGTGATATTTCTCTGAAGGAGGCAGAAGGTATTGAAAGCTGCTCTGGTTTTAATTAGCGCCACAGTCATTAATTAGCAGGAACAAACATGGGAGGGGGGTTGTAGAACGAGGTGTATATCTCACTAACCAATGGAGCCTGATGCACAAAGCTCTGTAGGCAGGAGATAGATATAAATATAAGGCCTCAGGTTCATCTGAGGATGTGGGGACACACATCACAACATGTGCAGGGCATCAACAGACTCAGTTAGCACCGCCAGTCACATTCTAATGGAAAAGTTCAGAAGTTACAGTGTGGGAAACTATTTTGTGTAGTATGAAACAATATACTTCAGTCTACTGTACTATCACACTATATTGAAATGGCAGTGTATCATTTCTTGTTGTTAATATATTTTTATGACTTTAGAGACAAACATCAAAATGGTAGGACATTATGGTATTATATCATAGCCTAATCTACCATTATGATATAGCCTTTTACAGATAGAAATCCTTATAATACTTGTGCAGTTGGATTTGCACAACAGCACTTTGGATTGGTAGTACTCTTCTAGATTATTTAAATTATGAAATGGTGGACGTTGGGAAATGTCAGGTAACTGCCTTAAGTTTGATCTGGTGAAAAGAACATTAGCATGTTTAGCATTTGAGCATTTTGTGCTGTGGTAGGCAGGGGGCCTTTCATTAGGCTGAGGTGGTATAATCCCAGGGGGCTGAGAGTTGTAAGCTTTGAACACTGGCGAAAGGAGATAATCCTATTACACAGAGTTATCTTAACATAGTAACAGATACAGGATACGAAGATCTGTCCCTAGCCATCAGATTCAATCAAACCTGCCTTAGTAATGTTTACACTGTAGCACACAAGTACTGCCACCTCATACACATGTCATATTTCCTAAACTGAAGCATCTGGAGGAGAGACCGCCTATTGTGTTTGAGAGTGTGTGTGAGAGAGAGGAAAGAGAGAGAGGGAAGAGAGAGAGAGATCATGCGCGCAAGAGAGAGAAAGCAGCACTCACCAGCTGACTACTCATGTGCTCTATGCTCTGTATTTTCGTCAATAATTCCTCCTCTGGATTGTTTAAGTGCTATTCTGGTTTTGTGTGCCTTTATAATGAACATTTATCAAGTCTCTTGATTTAACAACAGATATAGAACATTTGACATTTTGAAAAAGCAATTATTGTGCCCAAGCTACACAAGATAGATTATGGATCAAAACAATTTACCCTCGTGTTACTGTCTGGCCTTTTGGTCTACAGTCGAATGTGCAGCAACTGCCCCGAGTCAAGCGTTAAGGTCTATGTAAAGATGGGGCACAGCAATCCATTTCTACAACTGTGACATGACTTTTCAATTATTGTATATCCTACCAGATTGCAACACATTTTTTGAGCATAAAATGGCATTCTGGGCAAAGTGGACAATGGATATATTGTCTTGACTCCGTCCTCTTAACTGCTTCACTTCACAAAACCTCATACCGCGTGGCCAAGTGGGCTTGATCCAGCATGAGGGTAGCCACACAGCTAGCATTCAGCCCCCCTGAACTCTCAGGTTAGGAGACCTGCTGGAACAGCTCGAGCTGAAGAAGGACTCTCAGAGAGCCATTTTCTCAAGAGCGGAGCAAGCCATCAGATCAGGCTCAACGGGGCAGCTTGACACCTACACAGGGATGACAAGAGCGAGCGCCATTCACAAGCGGCTTGGCCCTTACGCTCCCTACACTCTGGAGTATCCATCTAGCCCTGGCCCGGACAGCATTACACACTTTAAAGCTACTATAGTTTCTCCTTCTCTCTCAATAGTTCAGAATGGGCTCAGATAAGTACAGCACTCTCTGAAAATAGGTATACAGTGTCTTGCGAAAGTATTCACCCCCCTTGGCATTTTTCCTATTTTGTTGCCTTACAACCTGGAATTAAACTTGATTTTGGGGGGGGTTGTATCATTTGATTTACATTCTTCAAGGCAAAACTGCTACAGCTCCTTCAAGTTGGATGGGTTCCGCTGGTGTACAGCAATCTTTAAGTCATACCACATATTCTCAATTGGATTGAGGTCTGGGCTTTGACTATGCCATTCCAATACATTTAAATGTTTCCCCTTAAACCACTTGAGTGTTGCTTTAGCAGTATGCTTAGGGTCATTGTCCTGCTGGAAGGTGAACCTTCGTCCCAGTCTCAAATCTCTGGAAGACTGAAACAGGTTTCCCTCAAGGATTTCCCTGTATTTAGCGCCATCCATCATTCCTTCAATTCTGACCAGTTTCCCAGTCCCTGCCGATGAAAAACATCCCCACAGCATGATGCTGCCACCACCATGCTTCACTGTGGGGATGGTGTTCTCGGGGTGATGAGAGGTGTTGGGTTAGCTCCAAACATAGTGTTTTCCTTGATGGCCAAAAGGCTACATTTTAGTCTCATCTGACCAGAGTACCTTCTTCCAAATGTTTGTGGAGTCTCCCACATGCTTTTTGGCGAACATCAAACGTGTTTGCTTATTTTTTTCTTTAATAAGCAATGGCTTTTTTTCTGGCCACTCTTCTGTAAAGACCAGCTCTGTGGAGTGTACGACTTAAAATGGTCCTATGGACAGATACGCCAATCTCCGGTGTGGAGCTTTGCAGCTCCTTCAGGGTTATCTTTGGTGTCTTTGTTGCCTCTGACTAATGCCCTCCTTGCCTGGTCCGTGAGTTTTGGTGGGCGGCCCTCTCTTGGCAGGTTTGCTGTGGTTCCACAGTCACGTGGATGGCGCTGGAGAGACAAAGCAGGTACAGGGAGTAAAAAATGTAATAAATAACGGACATGGAACGAGACAGGAACAGCGTCAGCAAACAGGTAACACAAACAAAAGACAATCAATGCAGCAGCGGGGAACAGAGCAAGGGAACTGACAAATATAGGGGAGGAAATAAACAGATGATGAGTGAGTCCAGGTGAGTTCAATATCGCTGATGCGCATGATGAGGGAAGGCAGGTGTGCGTAATAGATGATAGGAGTGAGTGATGCAGGGCAGCCTGGCGCCCTCAAGCGCCCTCAAGCGAGAGCGGGAGCAGAGGTGACTGTACCCCCGACGATCCGGCTGCGGCAAGACGCCTGTCGATCCCGCTGCAAAGAGGGAGCCCGAAGATCCGGTGGAGTGTGACGTGGGATGGGAAGCCGCCGAGCCAACCGAGGCAAGGAAACCTCTCGAGCCAGCCATGGCGTGAAAGCCCGACGGGCTGGCTTTGGCACCCCCGGTTCCATCCGCGGCAGAATCCACCCCGACGTCACCAACAAAACAAAAAACAAACAAAAAAAACTCCTGGACCAGCTGGGCGAACAAGAACTGACGATCCGGCTGAGGCCCGATGTGGGATGGGCGCCATCCGAGCCAACCCGGGCAAGGAAACCTCTCGAGCCAGCTAGGGCGTGGAAGCCTGACGACCCCGGTTCCGTCGGTGGCGACCCAGAGCCGATGCCACCATACCAACCGGAACGCCAGTACTCCCCGATGCTTTGTGTGGTTGGCTGCTGCATTCTGTCACGTGGATGACGCTGGAGAGACGAAGCAGGTACGGGGAGTAAAACATTTAATTAATAATGGACATGGAATGAGAAAGGAACAGCGTCAGCAAACAGGTAACACAAACAAAAGACAATCAATGCATCAGCAGGGAACAGAGCAAGGGAACTGACAAATATAGGGGAGGAAATAAACAGATGATGATTGAGTCCGGGTGAGTCCAATATCGCTGATGCACGTGACGAGCGAAGGCAGGTGTGCGTAATAGATGATAGGAGTGAGTAATGCAGGGCAGCCCGACGCCCTCAAGCACATGGCAGACGTGACAGCCATATTCTTTCCATTTTTAATAATGGATTTAATGGTGCGCCGTGAGATGTTCAAAGTTTCGGATATTTTTTTGTAACCAAACCCTTATCTGTACTTCTCCACAACTTTGTCCCTGACCTGTTTGGAGAGCTCCTCATAGTGCCGCTTGCTTGGTGGTGCCCCTTGCTTAGTGGTGTTGCAGACTCTGGGGCCTTTCAGAACAGGTGTATGTATACTGAGATCATGTGACACTTAGATTGCACACAAGTGGACTTTATTTAACGAATTATGTGACTTCTGAAGGTAATTGGATGCACCAGATCTTATTTAGGGGCTTCATAGCAGAGGGGCTGAATACATATGCATGTACTACTTTTAAAAGAAATAGATTTTTTTGAATTTTTTGAAACAAGTTATTTTTTAAATTTCATTTCACTTCACCAATTTGGACTATTATGCGTATGTCCATTACATGAAATTCAAATAAAAATCAATTTAACCTCTCTAGGGTATGTGGGACGGTAGCGTCTCACCTCGTCAACAGCCAGTGAAACTGCAGGGCGCCAAATTCAAAACAACAGAAATCCCATAATTAAAATTCCTCAAACATACAAGTATTTTACACAATTTTAAAGATACACTTGTTGTAAATCCAGCCACAGTGTCCGATTTCAAAAAGGCTTTACGACGAAAGCACACCAAACGATTATGTTAGGTCAGAGCCAAGTCACAGAAAAACACAGCCATTTTTCCAGCCAAAGAGAGGAGTCACAAAAAGCAGGAATAGAGATAAAATTAATCACCAACCTTTGATGATCTTCATCAGATGACACTCATAGGACTTCATGTTACACAATACATGTATGTTTTGTTCGGTAAAGTTCATATTTATATAAAAAAATCTGAGTTTACATTGGCGCGTTATGTTCAGTAGTTCCAAAACATCCGGTGAATTTGCAGAGAGCCACATCAATTTACAGAAATACTCATAATAAACATTGCTAAAAGATACAACTGTTATGCATGGAATTTTAGATCCACTTCTCCTTAATACAACCGCTGTGTAAGATTTAAAAAAAACTGTACGGAAAAAGCACACCATGCAATAATCTGAGTACAGCGCTCAGAGACCAACACAACCCAAACAGATATCTGCCATGTTGTGTAGTCAACAGAAGTCAGAAATAGCATTATAAATATTCACTTACCTTTGATGATCTTCATCAGAATGCACTCCCAGGAATCCCAGTTCGACAATAAATGTTTGTTTTGTTCGATGAAGTCCATCATTTATGTCCAAATACCACCTTTTTGTTTGCGCGTTTAGCCTAGTAATCAAAATTCATGATGCGCGATCACTAGGTGCAGACGAAAAGTCAAAAAGTTCCGTTACAGTCCGTAGAAACATGTCAAACGATGTTATAGAATCAATCTTTAGGATGTTTTTAACATAAATCTTCAATAATGTTCCAACCGAAGAATTCCTTTGTCTTCAGAAATGCAATGGAACGCAAGCTAACTCTCTCACGTGAATGCGCATGGTCAGCTCGTGGCTCTCTGGCAGACCTCTGACTCATTCCTCTCTCATTCGCCCCCACTTCACAGTAGAAGCCTCAAACAAGGTTCTAAAGATTGTTGACATCTAGTGGAAGCCTTAGGGAGTGCAATATGACCCCATTTCCACTGTATCTTGGATAAGCAAAGAGTTGAAAAACTACAAACCTCAGATTTCCCACTTCCTGGTTGGATTTTTTCTCAGGTTTTTGCCTGCCATATGAGTTCTGTCATTCTCACAGACATCATTCAAACAGTTTTAGAAACTTCATAGTGTTTTCTATCAAAATCCACTAATATTATGCATATCCTAGCATCTGGGCTTGAGTAGCAGGCAGTTTACTCTGGGCACGCTTTTCATCCGGACATGAAAATACTGCCCCCTACCCAGAGAGGTTAAATTACAGGTTGTAATGAAACAAAATAGGAAAAACGCCAAGGGGGTGAATTATTTTGCAAGGCACTGTATCTGTGTCTCTTACTGAATAGATGTAGGATATTAATTTGACCTATATTGTCACTGCAACACGTAGTCCATAATGTTGCTTGATTGGTGGATAGGCTATGAATTGGCCAAAAGTAGGCTACATGAAAAGTGCAGTGCTGTTAATATATACATGTGTTTATTTGGGTTTTCAGTGAATTTATGTAAATCACAAAGCTCATCTGCATTTCCTGCGGTGCAGGAAAATTCTGAGCAACAAAAGAGTGATCAAATGAAGATCCTACATCTGTATGTGGTAGTCTTTATGTTTGTAGTTAGATGAGGGTTTGCTGGCACTCATACACTGAGTGTACAAAACATACACTTTCCATGACAGGCTGATCAGGTGAATCCAGGTGAAAGCTATGATCCCTTATTGATGTCACTTGTTAAATCCATGTCAATCAGAGTAGATGAAGGAGAGAAGACAGGTTAAAGAAGGATGTCTAAGCCTAATTGAGACATGGATTGTGCGATTCAGAGGGTGAATGGGCAAGACAAAAGATTTAAGTGCCTTTGAATGGGGTATGGTAGTGGGTGCAAAGCACGCCGTTTGAGTGTGTCAAGAACTGTAAAGCTGCTGGGGTTTTCACGCTCAACAGTTTCCTGTGTGTATCAAGAGTGGTCCATCACCCAAAGGACATCCAGCCAACTTGACACAACTGTGGGAAGCATTGGAGTCAACATGGGCCAGCAACCCAGTGGAACGCTTTCGATTGGCGTCAACATGGGCCAGCATTCCTGTGGAACGCTTTCGACACCTTGTAGTCCATGCCCTGACAAATTGAGTCTGTTGTGAGGGCAAAAGGACTGCAACTCAATATTAAAAAGGTGTTCCTAATGTGTTGTACCCTCAGTGTATATGAGAGCAGGGAATGGAAAGTCACTATCCTTTAATATTTAGAAATTATTTTATTGACAGACAGATGAGAAATAGAGTGTGAGACCAGAAAAGAGTAGAAACATTGAGTATCGGGCAGGGAGTTGCATTTGTTTATTAAATTGTCAACCACAGCGTCATACAAGAACAGGCTATGTTTGTCCAATAATTGGTAATACTAACAAGCTGAAAACATCTAGAGAGAAATGAAAAGAAGATGAGAAAAAAAAGAACCAACAAGTTTCTTTCCATACACTGCTCAATATTCTCTTTGGTATAATGTATCCAATTACTGTGTTGTATAATACTCCAGAGTATGGCAAGGACTTGTTTTTAATCACACCTTCAGCCAATCAAATACAATTTATTTCAAATGAGGCCTTAACTGATCACATCTTCCTTCAATGACATAGACACTTTTCTTTTTAATAATAATCAAGGAATGTTATTTGTCTTCGATTACTGCTTATCAGAATCAAAAGAGAGTCTCTTTTCATATTTCCCAGACGGAGTGATTGAAATGCATCTGGGATGCTATGTTTCAGTCACGACAGGGTGGGAGCCAGACAAGACCAGAATGAGAAGAAGGGAGATAGGCAGGCTAACAAGGTGAGTACCTCAGTGCTTTGGGCTTTGCTCCACTCTTAGAAAAAAAAGTGCTATCTAGAACCTTAACAGGTTATTTGACAGTCCCTATAGGATAACCCTTTGTAGAACCCTTTTAGGTTCCAGGCAGAAACCTTTTGGATACAGGTAGAACCCTTTCCACAGACAGTTCTACATGGAAACCAAAAGGGTTCTACCTAGAACCAAAAAGGGTTATCCTATGGGAACAACCAAATAACCCTTTTGGAACCCTTTTTTCTAATAGTATTGGCGGAGGCAAGTGCAACCATCACACAGCTCTTACAGAATCACCACCAGTCAGGTGATAAAAGAGAGGGAGTAAGGTGAGACCCTACTCAACCTCCTGTTTCCTACTCAACCTCCTGTTTAGCTGTGAGAAGATGTCACATCTTGGGTTACTGAGAGTCTTCAGTGCCCAATGTGAACAACCAGTACCATGGTACTGTTGAAAACAGACATTTGACACTGCACCAACCAATTTCACTAAGTTCTAGACATTGCATCTTCCAGACAATTGTTTGAGTCAATTACATTGTATTTTTCCCCAGACACATTATTCATTCCGTATTCAAATCCACAAACTTATAGATAACAGATCATCTCTAAATTAATTTGATCAGTCTGTTGTCCAAATGAGTCTCTCATAAGCACCTGGATTCACAGGTGAGAAATCACATTCAAAACAATGCACCTGATAGGTCCTTTAAGGGACTGGTTCTCAACCCTGGTCCTGGGGACACAAATGGGTGTTTTTACCCTAGCACTACACAGCTGATTCAAATTATCAACTCATCAAAACGCTTTGATGATTTGAATCAGGTGTGTAGTGCTAGGGCAAAAACAAAAATGTGCACCCATTTGTGTCCCCAGGACCAGGATTGACAACCACTGCATTAAGGTGAGACAAACAATCCATTTGTATGCCGCCGGTCCCAGTGCATATTCATTTTCTACCTCACGTTGTCCCTTTTTCCTGTTTGCTAACCGTGTCTTTGTGGTTTAAATAAAATATGCCAAGTGAAATTTGTATACATGGCAGCCTAGCAAAGGTGAGCCCTGTCTCACTCTCAGCCCCAGTCTTTCTGTACAACCTGCACCTCCGTAGCCTTTCAACTGGGAGGAAATGTGCTCAATAATTCACAAGTCGCTGCTAGCAGACCTGAAAATAAAAGATGGCATGACTTTGCTGATGTTCCCTGTTCAACCCCCGGGTGAACCCGACCTCTCCATTCCTCTCTGTAACCCACAGGCTCAGCATGGAAGCAGACAGTCCTACGCTTCTAGCAATGAGGAAGAAAAATGGTACACCAAGATTATAACTCCTATGTCCCTATCAGAAAGGCTTTTGCCTTTCCAACGGTGAGAGGAGATATTGAACGTGCTCTATAAATGCAGGAAGTACCCAACAAGTGCCGCTACTGGAGATGATTATTAGAAGCTGTATGATTACAGTGGTATAGCTCAAGCATGAATCCCATTCTGAGGTTAAAATGCAATTAAAGTACAAATTATACATTCAGCCCTTATCTCTCCTTCATCCTCTCTCCTTCTCTCCTGCATATTAACACCTTATCACTAGACATCTTATCTCTGTGCTTAATATTTCCCTCCTTTTTAACTTACTTTGATTTAATTTTCAGTGTTTTTTCATTTTGTTCTGCGACCTGACTGGATTAATTTGTGTCTTATCTTTGGAGGAGACGTGCAACAAGCTTAAAGTCTCTGTCTGAAGTGGACTAGACCAAATCACGTTTCACCTCTCCTGCTCCTAGACATTATCTAGCAGACCATTAGTATAATGCAGTTGGGCATCCCGAGTGGCGCAGCGGTCTAAGGCAGTGCATCGCAGTCTAAGGCAGTGCATTGCAGTGCTGCGGCGCCACTACAGCCTGGGGTTCGATCCAGCCATGACTGGGAGCCCCACAGGGGGGCACACAATTGTCCCAGTGCTGTGCGGGTTAGGGGAGGGTATGGCCAGGGGGCATTCTTTGGCTCATCGCGCTCTAGCGACTCCTTGTGGCAGGCCAGAAAACAGCAAGCTGACCTCAGTCATCAGTCAAATGGTTTTTCCTTTGACATATTGGTGCAGCTGGCTTCCGGGTTAACCGAGCAGTGTGTTAAGAAGCAACGTGGCTTGGAGGGTCATGTTTTGGAGGATGCATATCTCGACCTTCGCCTCTCCCGAGCCGCTTGAGGAGTTGTAGCGATAAGACAAAATCGTAACTACCAATTGGATATCACGAATTTGGGGAGAAAAATTGGGTACAATTACAACAATAAAAAATATATAGAAACACTACTGGTCAAAAGTTTTAGAACACCTACTCATCTACTCATACTCATCAGGGTTTTTATTTAGACTATTTTCTACATTGTAGAATAGTAGTGAAGACATCAAAAGGCATCACATAATGAATCATGTAGTAACCAAAAAAGTGTTAAACAAATCAAAATATATTTTATATTTGAGATTCTTCAAATAGTCACGCTTTGCCTTGATGACAGCTTTGCACACTCTTGGCATTCTCTCAACCAGCTTCATAAGGTAGTCATCTGGACTGTATTTCAATTAACAGGTGTTTCTTCTTAAAAAAGTTAATTGTGGAATTTCTTTCCTTCTTAATGCGTTTGAGACAAGCAGTTGCGTTGTGACAAGGTGGGGGGGGGGGGGGGTTATACAGAAGATAGCCCTATTTGGTAAAAGACCAAGTCCATGGAAAGAACAGCTCAAATAAGCAAAGAGAAACGACAATCCATCGTTACCTTAAGACATGAAGGTCAGTCGATACGGAAAATTTAAAGAACTTTGAAAGTGCAGTCGCAAAAACCATCAAGCTCTATGATGAAACTGGCTCTCATGAGGAACGTCACAGGATTGGAAGACTCAGAGTTACCTCTGCTGCAGAGGATACGTTCATTAGAGTTACCAACCTCAGAAATTGCAGTCCAAATAAATGCTTCACAGAGTTCAAGTAAAATCTCAAGACACATCTCAAAATCAACTGTTCAGAGGAGAGTGTGTGAATCAGGCCTTCATGGTTGAATTTCTGCAAAGAAACCACTGCTATAGGACACCAATAATAAGAAGAGACTTGCTTGGGCCAAGAAACACGAGCAATGGACATTAGACCGGTGGAAATTTGTCCTTTGGTCTGGAGTCCAAATTTGAGGGTGAATTTGTGGGTGAACGGATAATCTCCACGTGTATTTCCCTTCGTAAATCATGGAGGACGGATGATCTTCGCATGTGTATTTTCGAGGAGGTGTTATGGTGTGGGGGTGCTTTGCTTGGGACACGGTCTGTGATTTATTTAGAATTCAAGGCACACTTAACCAGCATGGCTAAGTGTTCTGCAGCGATACGCCATCCCATCTAGTTTGGGCTTAGTGGGACTATCATTTGTTTTTCAACAGGACAATGACCCAACACACCTCCAGGCTGTGTAAGGGCTATTTGACCAAGAACGAGAGGGATGGGGTGCTGCATCAGATGACCTGGCCTCCACAATCACCCGATCTCAACCAAATTGAAATGATTTGGGACGAGTCGGACCATAGAGTGTAGGAAAAGCAGCCAACAAGTGCTCAGCATATGTGGGAACTCCTTCAAGACTGTTGGAAAAGCATTCAAGCGGTAGCTGGTTGAGAGAATGCCAAGAATGTGCAAAGCTGTAATCAAGGCAAAGGGTGGCTATTTGAAGAATCTCAAATGTAAATTGTATTTTGATTTGTTTAACACTTCTTTGGTTACTATATGATTCCGTATGTGTTATTTCATAGTTTTGATGTCTTCACTATTATTCTACAATGTAGAAAATAGTAAAAATAAAGAAAAACCCTTGAATGAGTTGTTGTTGTAAAACTTTTGACCGATAGTGTATATACAGTATATAATACAGTTGTCACAAAGGTGACAGTGGCTATAAAATCCTAGAAGAAACCTTCAGAGAATCCTGGCTCTATAGAGAAAGCGTTTCTTCTTCTGATAGACCACTTAAGAACATATTCTCTTCCAGGCCGCAGTGGTTCTTAATAGCATAACAGACACATGCTTAGGCCACAGTAAAACTCAGAAGGAGGTATATGTCAATAACCCAAAATATCTCCTGTGCCCATGAAGGCTGCAGCTGCAGTGTAAAACGTCCCTAGTGGAAACTTGAGAAACTACATACACATTCATGCAAGACGCAAAACAGATTTAAAAAAAAATTATCACATTCACAAAGACCTGCCTTCTCAAGGGGCAGCACATTTCAGTCACAAGGTGCACTTTTAAACATACTTAAAATCACAGTGTCGGCTGAACCACTTGAATCATTTACAACTCTCCCTCCCTCTGATGGGTATCAAGGGGATGCTTGTGAAAGCAAGCCAGACATGGTTTGCTATCACTATGCTGTGCATGACTGTGTCATGAATTAAAAGGAATTAAAATGTGTTTTTGCCACGCTTTTTAACAACCAATCAGTGGAGTGTATAAATTGCACAGACATTTTATCATTGGTTGAAACAGTTTTTTTTCTTATTTATTTTATTGAATTTTTATTTCTTTCAAGAGATGCATGTAACGAGTAACTGAACCACAATGTTTCAGATCAATGGCTTTGAACAGAGAGCCACACAAATCCATGCTTTACATTAGCTTTATGTTGAGCGGCTTGTGAGATATAGACAATGTAATTTCTTTAATCTGAGCTAATTCTTCCACTGAAAGTGTCTTTGTGTTGAAGAAGCATGTGGCTAATGTGATGACTCATATTAAATAATGTAAATTAGAAAAAAAAGATGCAGTCAAATTGAGTTTACTTTAACCAATAATTGCCTTAGCTATCTGTGCTTTGGTGCAGTATCCTCCATAACAGCACATTTGGTCAATAATGTAGGCTAGTTTTAATTTGATGGGCATTCAGACAGCCTTAAAGAGCAGCAGAGCTGCAATAAAAGAGTTTGAGTCATTCTGGCAATTGTTATTACATGTAGCACTAGCATTTGCATTATGAAACTTTAGCAAACAGGACACTGTCAGCCCCCATAAAAACATTGTGAAACTTTTCTCAACTCTTGTTTACATCCTTACTTTTTGGATGGGAGTGGGGGAAGGGGTAGGGGTAGGGAATTCATGATGAGGAAGAAGAGAGGAAATAATTAGTTCATCACAAGAAGACATTTACACAGGAGTTGTTCCTCGCCGCGGGACCGGGTCCATGCTTGGCTCTAATTGCAAAAAAAAAATAGATCTAAGACTCCACTTTAAAATAATGCCTGAAAACTCATCGGGAAATAAGATGGGAAAAGACAACACAGGCCAGACACAGCCAAGTCTTTGTTCAACCCAGTCGACAGAACCTCTTCTCTTTCTGTGAGATGTGTCCTCTAGTTAGACTTACATTTTCTGTCTCTGTGACACACTGTGGAATGTTAAAGTGTAAGGGCACAATTGACATTCACACAGAGAGAGAAAGAGAGAATGAGAGAGACAGAAAGAGTCTGATATCCCCATTGCTCTGAATGTGTGAACGAGAGAGCGAGAGAGAGAGAGGGGGGGAAATAAAGGGAGAGATTAGGAGATTAGGAGAGAGAGAGATAAAGAGATAGGGAGAGAGGGATTTACGCAACAAGTGTTCATTATACAGGTGAGATGACTCAACTTTGCAGCGTCATTACTGTGTTAATTTGGCCTGTCCATTTTGCCAGAGAGCCCCAGGCTCGCATTTGTCACCATGATGAGGAGACATCATTGTTTATTTCACTTTTGTATATTATCTACTTCACTTGCTTTGGCAATGTTAACATATGTTTCCCATGCCAATAAAGTTGGATATGCATCAACAGCAACCTTGGGAAAATCCTCTGCCTTATCGTTAACAGCAGACTATTACATTTCCTCAGTGAAAACAATGTACTGAGCAAATGTCAAATTGTCTTTTTAACAAATTCCTGTGCGAAAGACCACATATTCACCCTGCACACTCTAATTGACAAACAAACAAACCAAAACAAAGGTTCTCATGCTTTGTCGATTTCAAAAAAGCTATTGACTCAATTTGGCATGAGGGTCTGCTATACAAATTGATGGAAAGCGGTGTTGGGGGAAAAACATACAACATTATAAAATCCATGTATACAAACAACATGTGTGCGGTTAAAATTGGCAAAAAACAAATTTCTTTCCACAGGGCTGTGGGGTGAGACAGGGATGCAGTTTAAGCCCCACACTCTTCAACATATATATCAACGAATTGGCGAGGGCACTAGAACAGTCTGCAGCACTAGGACTCACCCTACTAGAATCTTAGATAAAATGTCTACTGTTTGCTGAAGATCTTGTGCTTCTGTCCCCAACCAAGGAGGGCCTACAGCAGCACCTAGATCTTCTACACAGATTCTATCAGACCTGGGCCCTGACAGTAAATCTCAGTATGACAAAAATAATGGTGTTCCAACAGGTCCAGTTGCCAGGACCACAAATATAAATTCCATCTAGACACCGCTGCCCTAGAGCACACAAAAAACTATACCTACCTCAGCCTTAATATTAGCACCACAGGTAACTTCCACAAAGCTGTGAACGATCTGAGTAACAAGGCAAGAAGGGCCTTATACGCCATCAAAAGGAACATCAAATTCGACATCTGGCAATTAGGATCTGGCAAATTAATACTTGAATCAAATAAGGCCGATACCTGCTAATTATCAAAATCCAAGTTAAATTCTGCAACCACCTAAAAGGAAGCGATTCCCAAACCTTTTATAACAAAGCCATCATCTACAGAGAAATGAACCTGGAGAAGAGTCCCCTAAGCAAGCTGGTCCTGGGGCTTTGTTCTTCACAAACACAAACAGACCCCACAGAGCCCCAGCACAGCAACACAATTAGACCCAACCAAATCATGAGAAAACATAAAGATAATTACTTGACACATTGGAAAGAATTAGCAAAAAATAAAGCAAACTAGAATGCTATTTGGCAGAATACCTGACCACTGTGACTGACCCAGGCAGACCTGGCTCTCAAGAGAAGATAGGCTATGTGCACACAAAATGAGGTGGAAACTTAGCTGCACTTCCTAACCTCCTGCCAAATGTATGACCATATTAGAGACACATATTTCTCTCAGATTACACAGATCCACAAAGAATTCGAAAACAAATCCAATTTTGATAAACTCCCATATCTATTGGGTGAAATACCAGTGTCCCATCACAGAAGCAAGATTTGTGACTTGTTGCCACGAGAAAAGTGCAACCAGTGAAGAACAAACACCATTGTAAATACAACCCATATTTATGTTTATTTATTCTCCCTTTTGTACTTTAACTATTTGCATTAATACAACACTGTATAGCCATAATATGACATTTGAAATGTCTCTATTCCTTTGGAACTTTTGTAAGTGTAATGTTTACTGTTCATTTTTTATTGTTTATTTCACTTTTGTTTATTATCTATTTGACTTGCTTTGGCAATGTAAACATCTGTTTCTAGAGAGAGAGAGAGAGAGAGAGAGAGAGAGAGAGAGAGAGAGAGAGAATCTGAGCTCTCAGCTCATCTGGGGCCTGTCTCTTGTTCCTGACAGTGTCAGGCTGTAGCAGCTCCATCTGGTCTGTTAGCACCGGGTGCTCAGTGGTTCTTCACCTGATAACAACCCTTCACCACAGGCTGAGAGCTGCTGCCCATGGCTCAGTGTTAAGACAGAGTCCCTAACCATCTCAGTGGGGATGTCCTCACTGCCAGGTAGATTCAAGGGGGAAATATTTGGTTGTTTAGTACATGACCTCACATGTGAATCCTTAAAGAAATGGGTGGGGCTAAGGGGTGTGAACAATGCTGAATGGGTGTAGACAAAGAAGAGCTCTCCAGTAAGCTTACCAAAACATTCAAGGGCCATTTTCTCAAAAGTGAGGTTTATCAACTTTCATAGCAGATTTACTTTCCCATTGGTCCTCAACTGTAGTGTATGATATATCATATTCTAGAGTCTCTACTTTTGTCCAATGTTAAAAACACGATTTCAAATTTTGCTACATCAGACCGAATCGAGTCGGTCGGTCACATATATCTAAACCACTACCTTAAAGACAGAGGAGGAGAGACGAGTATCTGCAAGACTAAAATATCTACCCACTCTGCAGAGTGAAGTACAGACAACATGCATTTGACAGAGCTGTCCTTGAATGATGTCTATGCCTAAGCACACTGCCTTTACACAGCAGCACGACAGCACCGGTCACATGGTCCTAGAGGACGGCAGCAGGCCACAACATCTCTTGGACACTGTGCACTGTTACTTTCCATTGCTTTACTGAACCATGCTCGTCATACATTGGCCTATATGGAAATACAATGACACTAATGATGATGGCTTAGTCACGCAATGAACCTCCTCTGTCTTCTTTGCTTACGCCAGTTGAATCTGTCAACTAAAAATGTGGCATAGGAGACTCCCTATGTCCCGTGTCCCTGTCAAACTATGTTTATGGTTAGGGATGTGGTTGTGCTCGGTTTTGGGCTTTATTGCCATCCTCTTCCTTGATAACAACCCTATAAACAGGTACAGGACAGATGGGAGCACACAACGCCAGAAGCCCAACACAACTTGTCTGGATGTGACACCCATGCATCCTCTCCATTATTCCCCTCCACAGTCCAACGCTAATGATAGATGACATTGACAGTGCAGGAATCTCCTGTTAAGCTGATGCTGTGTTCATTAAGGTGACTCTAAAAAGTACAGGAAATATCTGGTAGTGATAATGCAATCAGACAAGCTGTGTCCACTGATGGTACTTCCCAGGTTTGACAGCTGCCATGTCAGTACAAAGTCAGGTTTATGCCAATGGAGAGGCCAGGTGTGGGGAGGGTTAGGGGAAGGTGATATGGGAGGTGATTGGTTGGTAGATTAAGCCAATTAAGCCATTGCCTGTGCGCCCGGGAGTTTCTCCCGGTCTTTCTGTATTGGCTGACGAAGGCCAAGTTTGACACGTTGGTCCACCAGAATCTTCACGCATTTGAGCCGAAGTGTCTGGGAGCGAGATTACTATGAGATCAACCAACACACAATTAATGATGTGTTGTGTTTGACTCACGGAGGAATACTTTGATCTGACAAGAGCTAGTTAGTAGATGGATGTAGGCTAGTATTGAACTAATTACCCACACATATCCCCACTCTTCCTGTCTCTCTAATTCCATATGTGTTTTCTAACATGGCTCCAACAGCAAGTTGCCTAATAACTTGGCGGTACTGACTTTGTTGCCTATGTTTTAAGTGTTGTTCAAACTGACAACATCCGACAGGGAGTGTCAAGGATAATTAAGCTATAGAGGTCACTTGCATACAGCATTCCAGTGCATTCAAAAGCACATGCACCACAACATTCCCAAACTCCCTCAATCTTGGTGAAAGAAAAACAAATTATTCAAATCTATCAATTTAGAATCAAACCACGCATTGCACTAAATTCAATGTCAAGGGTTGGAATACAAAAGCACACAGATAAACAACGTAGCCAATGCAATAACGCAAAGCTCAATAAATATGCATCAGTAGCTAGATGATTTAATGTTAAAAATAGCATGCATAATTATGTGATCATTCTGGATATGCTGCAATCATATCCCCTCTGTGCTCTGCTGAGCATGTTTTGCTCTAGGCATTGCATCAGTGGTTCGCTTGATTGTGTTGGCAGCAGGTATTTTACCGGTTAAGAGCATTGGGCCAGTAACTGAAAGGCCGTTGGTTTGAATCCCCAAGCCGACTTGGTGAAAAATCTAACATGCCCTTGAGCAAGGCACTTTCAACCCTAATATTCTTTCTGGATAAGAGCGGCTGAAATGTGTATGTAATGGTATTATGAAGCCCTACGGCTTTAATTAAAATATCTTCAATAGAATCTATGTTCTAGGCCTCCCGAGTCGTGCAGCGGTCTAAGGCACTGCATACGGCGTGGTTGGGGCGTCACTACTGACTCTGGTTCAATCCCAGGCTGTGTCACAACTGGCCGTGACTGGGAGTCCCATAGGGTGGCGCACAATTGGCCCAGCATCGTCCGTGTTAGGGGAGGGTTTGGCCGGGGGGGCTTTTCTTGGCTCATGGCGCTCTAGTGACTCCTTGTGGCGCATTGGTGCGGCTAGCTTCCAGGTTAAGCGGGCAGGTGTTAAGAAGCACGGTTTGGCGGGTCATGTTTCGGAGGATGCATGACTTGACCTTCGCCTCTCCCGAGCCCATTGGGGAGTAGTAACGATGAGACAAGATCGTAATTGGATATCACGAAAAAGGGGTTAAAAAAGATCTATGCTGTTTTAAGGCTGTTACACCCCTTGGAAGCATGATACGTCTAATGTAAAGCAGAATTCTTTCACTTATTGGTTGTAAACATATTGCTCTGACATGGATGAAAGGACATTACAGTATTATGGGTTCAGTTTGGGAGTGGCGCCAGCAGGTAGAAGTGTGGTCAACAGTCAAGCAGCCTTTCATGCTGTGCTGAAAAATTATGTTTTTGTATTGTTTGTATATCGTTGTATTTTACATTTGTGTGACTGTCCTTGTCAATCAGTGTACCAGTGTTTTGTTACTTGGCATATTTTGTGTTTTGTGTGGACTCCAGGAAGAGTAGCTGCTGCTTCTGCGAAAGCTAATGGTTATAATAATAATAATATAGTCTCTTTACTTGCAGTCTCTTTACTAGCCTATTTACTTGCAGTTTCATTAACTTCATGGATGGACTGTAGCACTGCAGTCATTAAAGAGGCGACAAAACTCACATTCTGACTGAC
The DNA here is from genome assembly GCF_016432855.1 of Salvelinus namaycush. Classification (NCBI taxonomy): domain Eukaryota; kingdom Metazoa; phylum Chordata; class Actinopteri; order Salmoniformes; family Salmonidae; genus Salvelinus; species Salvelinus namaycush. The sequence continues at coordinate 25,662,466 of NC_052328.1, forward strand.
TGAGCACCTGCAACATCAGGATGTCTGAAATAACAGTCCTATTTAAACTAGCCATGTGTTAATCAAAGTGAAAGTAGTTTATTTCATGTTTTGCTTTCAATGTCAGATTTTTTTTTGTTGCATTTCAAATTAAATCAACTTGTATTTGTCACATGTGCCGAGGACACCAAGGAACTTGAAGCTCTCAACCTGCTCCACTACAGCCCCGTCAATGAGAATGGGGGTGCGCTCGGTCCTCCTTTTCCTGTAATCCACAACCATCTCCTTTGTCTTGATCACGTTGAGAGAGATGTTGTTGTCCTTGCACCACACAGTCAGGTCTCTGAACACCTCCCTATAGGCTGCCTCATCGTTGTCGGTGATCAGGCCTACCACTGTTGTGTCATCAGAAAACTTAATGATGGTGTTGGAGTTGTGCCTGAATGTGCAGTCATGAGTGAACAGGGAGTAAAGGAGGGGACTGAGCACGCACCCCTGAGGGGCCCCAGTGTTGAGGATCAGCTTGGCGGAGGTGTTGTTACCTAACCTTACCACCTGGGGGCGGCCCGTCAGGAAGTCTAGGATCTAGATGCAGCGGGAGATGTTTAGTCACAGGGTCCTTAGCTTAGTGATGAGCTTTGAGGGCACTATTGTGTTGAACGCTGAGCTGTAGTCAATGAATAGCATTCTCACATAGGTGTTCCTTTTGTCCAGGTGAGAAAGGGCAGTGTGGAGTGCAATAGAGATTGCATAATTTGTGGATCTGTTGGTGCGGTATGCAAATTGGAGTGGGGCTAGGGTTTCTGGGATAATGGTGTTGATGTGAGCCATGACCAGCCTTTCAAAGCATTTCATGGCTACAGACGTAAGTGCTACGGGTTGGTAGTCATTTAGGCAGGTTACCTTACTGTTCTTGGGCACAGGGACTATGGTGGTCTGCTTGAAACATGTTGGTATTACAGAATCAGACAGGGAGCGAATGAAAATGTCAGTGAAGAAACATGCCAGTTAGTCAGCGCATGCTCGGAGTACACGTCCTGGTAATCCATCTGGCCCAGCGGCCTTGTGAATGTGGTTTAAAGGTCTTACTCACATCGGCTGCGGAGAGCGTGATCACACAGTCATCCGGAACAGCTGATGCTCTCATGCATGTTTCAGCGTTACTTGCCTCGAAGCAAGCATAGAAGTCATTTAGCTTGTCTGGTAGGCTCGTGTCACTGGGCAGCTCTCAGCTCTGCTTCCCTTTGTAGTCTGTAATAGTTTAGCAAGCCCTGCCACATCCGACAAGTGTCGGAGCCGGTGTACTACGATTCGATCTTAGTTCTCTATTGATGCTTTGCCTGTTTGATGGTTCACCGGAGGGCATAGCGGGATTTCTTATAAGCTTCCGGTTTGGAGTCCCGCTCCTTGAATGCGGCAGCTCTACCCTTTAGCTCAGTGTGAATGTTGCCTGTAATCCATGGCTTCTGGTTGGGGTATGTATGTACAGTCACTGTGGGGACGACATCCTCGATGCACTTATTGGTAAAGCCAGTGACTGATGCGGGGTACTCCTCAATGCCATCGGAAGAATCACGGAACATATTACTGTCTGTGCTAGCAAAACAGTCCTGTAGTTTAGCATCTACTTCATCTGACCACTTTTTTATAGACCTAGTCACTGGTGCTTCATGATTTGATTTTTGCTTGTAAGCAGGAATCAGGAGGATTTAGTGTACAGCATCTTCGGCTGCCATGTATTGGATCAATCGTAAAAATAAATGTAAACTACATAGCATCCCAATTATACAAAAATTAGTAGTAGTAGTGCTGGTAGTAGTTCCAGTAGTAGCAGTAGTAACAGTAGAGGTAGCAGTAACAGTAGTAGTAGTAGTAGTAGTAGTAGTAGTGTAGTAGTAGTAACAGTAGTAGTAGTAGTAGTAGTATTAGCAGTAGTAGTAGTAGCAGTAGTAGTAGCAGTAGTAGTAGTAGCAGTAGTAGCAGTAGTAGTAGTAGTAGCAGCAGTAGTAGCAGAAGTAGTAGTAATAGTAGTAATAGTAGAAGTAGTAGAAGGAGTAGTAGTACAAGTAGTAGCAGTGGCAGTAGCAGAAGTGGATCATTGGTCTAGGGAGGATAGCTCAGAGCATTTCTGGAACAATGCTCTTTTTCCAAAAGGGATTAAGAAATCTAAAGAAAACAATATGTTCTATTGTGGTTTTGTTACAACAAAAAACTATAGAATATACATGTATCCCTTCAGAGTTAATTTGTCAGGTTGTGAAATTTCTGCTAGAGGCAGCGGACCAATCAAACTAACCAAGGCGCTTTTTCTTTCCCCAGATTTAAGGCCTCCACATTTTGGCTGTTTCTCTCGCTCCTCATTCTCTGTGGATTTCTTGCTACTTGCAGGGCCTTTGAAACAACCTTCCGCCTAATGATCCAACGTGACCTTAGCCGTCTTAAATTGAATAACAAATGACCAGATCTTATGGAAGGCTCCGCTTGAGGAGGCTTGCTTTGAATAGGCATAGCGAGTGGACATGTAGGCAGACAGGAGAAGGTGAGGCTGGGCACCTTCTATGACTGCTAAGGAGAAATGGAGGGTGACTAACTCTTAGAGAGCACCTAAACCGTGCATTAATGTCATTTAAAGTGTGAGTGTTGATGTTATCTTTATTGCCATCATTATAATGCAGTAGTGGAGTTAATAATAGTGTAATATTATGCAATAGTGTGGGAGGAAGCACTATTTTGTTAGTCGTGATGAGAAGAAAAACGGCAGGGAAATGTGGATGACCGTTTTTTCTTCTGCAGCAAAGAAAATATACATAGATTTTTGTGAGCCGTCACCCCGCACTGATTCAGCAACATACATACTGTAGCCATGGTTTGCATATATCCAACATTGGGCAAAACATAATAGTCTGAAAACCCTGACTCATACAGTACTTAGCCAATTAGCATTTGTCTTTCTCTCATACCAAGTCAATGACACACCGACACAGCACACAGTTTGCAAAGTCATTGGTGCAGATTTTGTATTGTATGTAGGGCAAGCTACAGTAGATGGGGGAATGCCCATTCCAAGCTGTTGGAGGGGATGAGTTTACATAAGAAGAGGTTTGAGAATTGTGTGAGGAGGGGAAGGTGAATGAGAGATGGCCAGCTAGCACTTAAAGGAGGGGAATTGGGGGGATCCAGTTTTATCTGAGCAGCTCAGTGCCTTATTACAGCCCCATAACCGGATTTCCAGGCCAGCTCTTAATGGACGGATGGGGGCTTTCGTCCCTGTGCCATCTTTCCCCACACATCTCTTAGTGCCGTAAGCTGACTGGGCACAACACATATGCACCATTCAGGGACACAAACAGAACCTGATGCTGGGAGAAAGCATTGCATTTTGGATAATGAGAGTAACAAAAGGGGACCAGAGGGCTGAGAGCTTCAAGTAGGCTTGGCATAAACATCACTGATGAAGTTCGCCATGGGTTGTGTCCAATCCCCTCCAAAAGACAGACCCAGTCCTGATGCACACACTCAAGGGCAACAGTGACTTCTTGTGACACACTTCTGAGATGTTCCCTTATTAAAATTGGACAGTGCTGCTCCGATAGAGGGGGATGTTCCCTTATTATGCCCAATGCCAGATGTGTAGCCCTCAGCTTTGATGTTTGTTTTCATACAGTCGCATTTCATTTTGGCCCAAAACAACTCAAAGTGAAAGCAGCAGCTGGGTGGAACCGATTCAAATCACACGTCCAGTCCCAGCCTGTTTGCCCACAAATTCTAACCTTTTCCCCTCAGATGCACAATCAGTGAACCAGTCATAGTAACACAGCTTTGGGCCAACTCCCTTAGAATACATTACTGGACAGAGGTTGGACCAAGTCACTGTTATTCAAGTCACAAGCACGTCTCAAGTCACAAGGTCCAAGTCTCAAGTCAAGTGCCAAGTAGAACGGGTCAAGTCTCGAGTCAAGTCCAAGTCGTGCATTCTAAGAGCAAGTCAAGTAGCGTTAGGTCACAAGTTTTTCCAAGTCAAGTCTCAAGTCAAGTAAAAAAAAAATCTATATATGCAATTACTTGTTCAACTACAAATCGAGACCTTGGGGACAACATATATAGCAGCAGTATGCTCCAGAAAAGAAACTGCAACTTAAAATCTTAACCGTCATTTGGATTGAAGGGCTCCAGGGCCAAGAACAAGTCTTTCAAGAGGAAGGGAAGGAATCATAGGACACTTCAGTATCAACTCTTACATAAATACCAGTAAAAGATAAAACAAAAATAGACTGATGCCAAGTGATGGTAGTAGGAAAGCATCTTTGCCACTGGTACCTTTGCCACTGTTCCACCCCTTGTGTATTACGCTGTCATGGTGTATTTCTAAGATAAGGTTCTATCTGACATTTTTGTCAAAAATGATTTAGTCACATATAATAGATATTTAGAGGGTTCTTAATGTGTCTGTAAAGTTATAATTTTGAAAAAGTTACTCTTAAGTGAAAACAATGTACAATTCAAAAGTTATATCTGCGTAAACCCATTTCCACTTGGCGCTAAAAGATTCGATCTGCAATCCAATCACAAGCCTGAATAAATACAGATGAACCAGTCAGAACACGTCTTTGCCATCTCCCTCTAAATATGGTCAAGGCTAGTCTAGCCAGCAATAATGGTTCGCAGGGCAAATAACAGCACTGTTAGTAATCTTAAAGTAAGTGATGTCACCACGTTGTTCAGTGATGACAGTAATTTGTTTAATGATCATAATACATTTCTGTATTTGATGATGTGTTCTGACTCTATCTTGATAAAATAGTGTTATTCTGTCATTTATGTATTCAAATAGCTACAGTTGTCTTAAAAACTGAACATGTCTAATTCAGAAGTGTTTTGGTTGAACCCAGATTGACATTTCAGAGCCATAAGGTTCTATCTGCTATTGCACCCCCCTAAAAAAAAAATGTCTCAGGATTTTGATACTCTGCACTTTTAGGTACCATTAAAGTGAGGACCTTAATGTGTTATGAAAAAATTATTCCCTACAAAACAGTTCTGAGATGTGAAAACTGCTGCTCAATATCTCAGAACTATGCTTAGTGCAGATAGAACCCTAGTGTACCAAGGTCATAATATCTTTGTCTATTTATTTAGGCTACCAGACAACCCTTTTCAATATTTTGTATACAACACATTTTGTTTATGTAATCGTTTATTTTAACAACAAATGCAAGCTTCATAACTCAATTATCAATTTCAAATGATTTTTACATATCTCAGTCTAGATTGAATCTATCCCATCGATCAACAATCAAGATTATTTACATTGGAAATTTAGTTCCAATGACATAATTTGGACCACCTAACCTTTACTTTCTTACTTCTGCAATCAAATGGCTTTTCAATTCATTCCATTCTCATAACCGGTGGGCCTTGAAATAAAGACAAAAACATCTAATCACAGTAGCATCATCCTCATCACCACAAATTAAGTGCATTAAGTCTCGAGTTCTGGAACAAAGTCTTAAGAGAATTCTCTACCCCCCCCCCCCACTCCCCCTTTGGTGCAGTGAAACTCCACCATGGTTACCATAGCAACCACATTCCCAGTGAGGCGTATTGGCAATGTGTCTGCAGGAGGCTTATCTACACCTAGTTCCTCCCCATCTTATCTGAGGAGTGTCTGTTAATATCCTGCTAATACGAGCAGCTGTAGGACACTGTGACAGCGATCCACTGGTCCCCTACTAGTCTTCAGTGGTATCAGCCAGCGTGCACAGCCAGGCACTGATCTCTCTAATGATGATCAGAGGCTTTAACCCACATCCATGTCAGCATTCAGAAAAGCCAGTCAAAAGCATCACGGATTGATCTGCAGCTTCATAAGCTGCATTTGCTTATGAACAAACTTTCACACACGTAACACATGAATCGCTGGTTTTGGCTTTCATAAAAGCATCTTACACACAACAATGAAATGCATACAGTAATTAGTCGTAAACTCACAACTTGCAAACACACATATTCACATGCTGACATTCTCCACAGCAACTGGAATGTACATCTATCGTGCTTCCGCTATATGTTGTATAAACATTACATTACAATACACTAACCAGTTTCAGCAGAATAGTATACCCTGTACAGTCTCCCTAAATACATCCCCTGAAAATCCTGCTGTTCTTTGCTGTAATGACAGTGCTATCAACACTTTCTTTGCACTATGTACAAAGATGTCCTCTGGAAATAAAATGACACTCAAAATCCATTCTGTCCCTCATCAAAACAACAGAACAGTGTGTATTTAGTTCTCCACACGAAAAACCACTATCCTTCATAATTTTGGGAACTTCTTAATTTTTCATTCAGCCTCAAGGTTTTCTTTTGGTTTGAAACTTTTATTCCATCAACCAAAGTAATTGTAAGTAAATGTACAATACCAACACACAATGCTTGAAACTCAAGACAAAAGTGCACTTGAGAAAGTGAAGAAGTAAAGATGAGTGGGCTGGGGTTTGGGGCAGGGAGTCAGATAAAGAGTTAAGTGCATTTAAAAGACTGGTACCAAAACAGTGAGGTTAGGTAAGAGGGGACACATTGCTAGTACTGAAGGCCCGAAAAGCTAGGCCCTGATCTTGAAGGAGGTTTTAATCAGCCAGCGTTGTGGTTGTTGCTGTGACAGCCTTCAAAACTGATTTCCCTGGTGGTTGTTAGGTATTGTAAGGTCAGCACTGAGGGATAGTATCAGGATAGTGTACTGGCCACAGGCTCAGGAAAAAAGATGGGACAGACAGGTGTTACATTACTAGTGTAATACAGGGTTGGGGTAGCCTACATTGTGTTTCAATTCTGTCAATTGAGGAAGTGAATTCACCTCTTTGAGAATATCTTTGAATTGACAGATTGACCCCAGCTGCATACTCACTGTAGTCTTGATACAGAAAACTTCCCCATTAAGATGAACCAATCATATGTTGTATATAAGCTTCCTGGATCCACAACATGAACATATCATAACTTATCTGCAGAGCTCTCAACATAAGTAATATTGGCAGCAGCAACGCTGTGCCAAGGGGACAGTTATAGATGATGCGCCAACAGGGACATTATGTAACCCCGGAAGAGATCATGTTACCGATCATGCTTACGAAAATCCTGTCTGCAGCAGGAGATTACCGTGTGGCCAAGGGCATTACGCCCTGTTTACTAGGTTTAGCTGTCACTACCATGGGGCAGAGAAAAGAGCGGGCAGATCTAGTCCTCTCACAGCTTATTCAAATGAGATGCATTTCCGCATGAGGTACAGTGAACAGATCCACTTGGGCAACAAAGGCCTGTTGAAGGAAGGAAAGCCTCTAGGGTTGGAATATCTAAGGAGAGTAATCGGCTTAGTTCATGACATCAGTGGGTTCATAGCGTGACATAGGGCTTCACTGACTGAGTGGTTGGTGTTGAGTTTTTATTGGTGACTGTAGTGAATGGTGGTCTGTCTGTCTGTCATGGTGTTACAGTGCTGCTGTGTTTGGCTCGTCATGGTTTCTGGACCAGTGGGCTAAAACAGTTCAAATGGGTTGAAAGATTGGCCAGGACAGGCAGGGTGAGGATAGACAGATGTAGCTCAATGGCACCAACCGGTGGGATTGATACATTTACGATTATAATCATATTGCAGTCATGAAAAACGAACTATATGTATAACTATAGCTAACATAGGCCTACTGTATCTGATTATCATACTTTGGGAGACAACATTTAGAAAATGTAACTGAATCTAACACAGAAGAGGCATGTGCGGCAGAAGGGGGTGGTCGGCAGAAGGGGTGCTGGCGGCAGAAGGGGCGGGTGGAGCAGAAGGGGTGCTGGAGGCAGAAAGGGGGAGGGGGGCAGAAGGAGAGCAAGTGGCAGAAGGGGTGCGGGCGGCAGGCCTTGTGATTACACACAATTGAAGAGTGTGTATTTATCTTTGGCTGCAAGTGATTTGTTAGGAATAACTACTAATTAGCAGATGAATTATTGTTTTCATTCATGAGTAAACAGTGTATGTTCTCGACAGAGGTTTGAGCTGATTACTCTTGTTTAAAGTTGAGCTGACAGTCGTTTTGCACTGTTTCACTATGGTTTTAGTCATCAATCTAGCAAGAGTGCAATATTTTATTAATGTAGTAGTGTTTCCCCCCCTAGAAAGCTGTGGCGTTTGGATTTCACCAATACATTTTTATTTATGTCTGAGAAAAAAAACACTTTTCAACCCATGTACACAATAAAATAATAATAAAACAGAAAAAAATGTTTAAATGAAAAACCCTTTTCATACATTATAATATGTCCACATTTAGTTATCATCTATTTTAGGAACATCTACCCAAAATATTGCAACTTATTTATTGCTTTACCAAACATATCATTACATTAGTGATAGTCAAAATCTGTTACATCTAAATAAACATTTGGGCTATTTAAACAGTGTGTTTCCTCCTATAGACAAGGGGAGAAGGGCTATGTAAAGACCTCGATTTTGTTGTGGAAGTGTCACGGTTGTTGTAAGAACGGGACCAAGGCGCAGCGGATGTTGAGTTCCACATATTTATTTCAAAAGTGAAACTTAAAGCAAAAACAATAAATCAATAAACGAACGACGAAACGTGACTACGTGGTGCACAGGCACAAACACAAAACAATATCCCACAAACACAAGTCGGAAAAATAGCTACTTAAATATGATCCCCAATTAGAGACAACGATTACCAGCTGCCTCTAATTGGGAATCATACAAAACACCAACATAGAAAATATAAACCTGAACACAACAAAGAAATATTAAACTAGAATACCCCCTATTCACTTTTTCAAACATTTGTTTTGACTCCCTGTCACGCCCTGACCATAGAGAGCCCTTGTTTCTCTATGGTGTAGTAGGTCAGGGCGTGACAGGAAGTCAAAACAAATGTTTGAAAAAGGACTTCCTTACTTATTTTAGGTTTAAGGAAGTGTGTAGGCTGCATTCTTTATCGTAGAGCTATGGAAGTTATGTATTTAAATCCGCCTGCTTGAGACAAATTCAGCGATTGCTTTGCCATGTCTGTGCTGTGAAGCAGTCGAGCTGGATAAATGTTTTTCTAAGGATGGCCCTTTGACGTAATGTTGCAGTGAAGTGATATAAATTGACGTATTGATGCAGCTGACCACCAGAGGGAGGCAAATACACATTTATTCAACAGAGGACATTTACATGGTCTTAGGAAGCTCTGGATGAAGGTCTCTGACTTATAAAAGTTTGGGAAATTAATAAAACAAGTAATGTTAAGATATCTTTTTAAGTAATTCTAGTGCCCGATTTCGGTGACTGTCAGTTTAAAAGGTTAGCAGCCAGTCAGATGTAATAGGACTAACACTGTGGTTTAGACAGCATAAGACTGCCTTAAGTTTGGTAGCCCAAATTTCAGCTTCCACACTTGCATGGAGAAGCCCATTATCATCTTCGTTGTTGTTATAGATACAGAGAGCCACCAGGGAGAGTGTGGGACAAGATGACACTGTACAGGGCAAAATGTTGTCCTTTTGCACTTTTGCCTAAAACAGCATTGGGGAAAGTAGAACATTATCCCAAAGACCTTACCAGACCTTCCAAAAATGTAAATAAATATTTAAAGCTCTGAATACAAAGCTCCAAGTTCCATGATAGACAATTATCCCGAAGGTCTAGGAAGTAAAATGGAATGGGGCTGTGTCACAGTGATTTACTATTATCCTTTAAAGCTGATGTGATGTTCACAGTCCGCTAAACGTTATTTTTGCCGCAAGCGCATTCCTTCTGATCAGTATTACATTAATCACCTGTCACACCTCTTAAGATCTCAATCACACAATTTATCCATTCGTGTACATATACTGTATGCTCACAGTGGCATGTATTCATGGCTGGTAATGGAGGCCAGACAAATATTTGACCAATAACAAAATAAAAATGATAAAACAATTTATCTTTTGTCTCTCTGTGTTTTCATAATTTTCCTTCATTCACTGAATCTATCTCACTGGAGAAATCATCTGAGTAAAGGAAAAAGCACCCCTCTGTCTAAGCAGCACATGTATCTGATGCTGTCTGGACAAAAAGAGAATGACATGTTGCAACCGTAGCAATTGATTGATTGATGCCAGAAAGCATTTGCATTTGGCCGCCCTTGATATAAAAAATATTTTAAAAAGACCAATCAGCGTTGAGCTGAGCTCAACTGTGGGTTATCCTGGTGCAACAACTCCAGCACCTCCCAAGGGAGGCCAGATTGGGTTTGGCTTCACAACAATCAAATCACATCAAAAGCAAAACATATTTTTCAGAAAAACATGTCTGTTTCTGGTCCACTTGTGTTGTTGTCCTGCAGTAGCTAGCTAGCTAAATTCGCCATTTCCTAAGCCATGGATGGAGATGTGGATTTGGACTTGTGGTTTTGACTTAATTCTGTGTACAGGCCAATGATTATACTCTGAATTTTGATCTACCCATTAATTCATATGTTGTACCACTGGCCTGAGACGATTGAAGTTCAATATGTAGCTTAGATGTAACCTAGTAAGCTCACGTTAACTAGCTAGCTAACATAGCTGGTTCATTGTTTTCTATGCAAGGAAGTTATGCTAGCAAGTATTTTAGCTAGGTTGCCTATGACAACAAAAACTAAAAGCGTATACTACTGTATGACAGTCATAGACCGTTTTGCCAACAGGAAAGAGAGGACGATGGCATTGGCATTCAACTAATCTTCATGTATGGTGAGTCAACATGTTTTTTTCTACTTGCATGTACACAGACAGTATGCACACACACACACACACACACACACACACACACACACACACACACACACACACACACACACACACACACACACACACACACACACACACACATACAGTGCATTCGGAAAGTAATCAGACACCTTCCCTTTTTCCACATTTTGTTACTTTACAGCCTTATTCTAAAATTGATTAAATATTTCATATTTCTCATCAATTTATACACAGTACCCCATAATGACAAAGCAAAAATCGGTTTTCAGAATTGTTTGCAAATTTATAAAAAATTAAATACAGAATAATCTTATTTACATAAGTTTTCAGACCCTTTGCTATGAGACTCGAAATTGAGCTCAGGTGCATCCTGTCTCCATTGTTCGTCCTGGCGATGTTTCTACAACTTGATTGGAGTCCACCTGTGGTAAATTCAATTGATTGGACATGATTTGCAAAGGCAGACACCTGTCTATATAAGGTCCAACAGTTGACAGTGCATCTCAGAGCAAAAACCAAACCATGAGGTCGAAGGAATTGTCCGTTGAGCTCCGAGATAGGATTGTGTCGAGGCACAGATCTGGGGAAGGGTACCAAAAGATTTCTACAGCATTGGAGGTCCCCAAGAACACAGTGGCCTCCATCATTCTTAAATGGAAGAAGTTTGGAACCACCAATACTCTTCCTGGAGCTGGCCACCCGGCCAACTGAACAATAGGGAGAGAAGGGCCTTGATCAAGGCGGTGACCAAGGACCCAATGGTCACTCTGACAGAGCTTTAGAGTTCCTCTGTGGAGATGTCAGAACCTTCCAGAAAGACAACCATCTCAGCAGCACTCCACCAATCAGGCCTTTATGGTAGAGTGGCTAGACAGAAGCCAATCCTCAGTAAAAGGCACATGACAACCCGCTTGGAGTTTGTCAAAAGGCACCTAAAGGACTCTCAGACCATGAATAAGATTCTTTGGTCTGAAGAAACCAAGATTGAACTCTTTGCCCTGAATGCCAAGCGTCACATCTGGAGAAAACCTGGCACCATCCTTATGGTGAAGCATGGTGGTGGCAGCATCATGCTGTGAGGATGTTTTTCAGCAGCAGGGACTTGGAGACTAGTCAGGATTGAGGGAAAGAAGAACGGAGCAAAGTACAGAGAGATCCTTGATGAAAACTTGCTCTTGAGCGCTCAGGACCTCAGACTGGCGCCAAGGTTCACCTTCCAACAGGACAACAACCCTAAGTACACAGCCAAGACAACGTAGGAGTGGCTTCGGGACAAGTCCTTGAGTGGCCCAGCCAGAGCCCAGACTTGAACCCGATCAAACATCTCTGGAAAGACCTGAAAATAGCTGTCCAGCGACACTCCCCATCCAACCTGACAGAGCTTGAGAGGATCTGCAGAGAAGAATGGGAGAAACTCCCCAAATAACGGTGTGCCAAGCTTGTATCGTCATACCCAAGAAAACTCTGTAATCACTGCCAAAGGTGCTTCAACAAAGTACTGAGTAAAGGGTCTGAATACTTATGTAACTGTGATATTTCAGTTTTCTTTTATTCATAAATTTGCTAAGAAAATATTTAAAACTTGTTTTGCTATGTCATTATGGGGTATTGTGTGTAGATTGATGGGGGAAAGGGGAAAACAACTATTTAACCCATTTGAGAATAAGGCTGTAATGTAAAAAATGTGGAAAAAGTCAAGGGGTCTGAATACTTTCCCAACGCACTGATAGTTGATTTTGTTTAGTAAACTGTTTTTGTTGGCTCGCCCTTATTGTATATTACGGCTCCGTATGAACTAATGGGTTATAGAGCAAAGAACACAATTATCACAACATAGGTTGTAATATGGCTTTTTCTCCTGGCTTGGCTTCCCCAGTGATTTTACCCACACATCGCTACTATAATTTTTCTCCAACAGATGTTTCTCTCCAATCGTGGTGTACACGGATCGTAACAGCCCACGTCAGGAAATGAAAGAAGACATTCCTACATTGTAATCACCTCTTGAACATCTGTTGGTGGCTGCATGGTTGGGCACCAACAAGCTGAGAAACACAGGGATGATCACACCCAAGCATTCCGAAGGAACACAGCAAAGATAAACCAGGAACTGGAGATGGTCTATCTAAGAATCCATGTGACCTTCAAGCTGAGAAATATGACTGATATTAAGAGCATTGTTGCCATTCCCAGTGGTCTTGATGGACACAATTTATTCATGCAAAATAAATCATAGAGAAAAGCAAAAACATTATAGAGAACAAACATGTCAACCCTGTAGCTGTCCTGGATGACAATGTCCCACTCAGCTGATGGAGGCCTTGTGGGCTGAAATGCTTTGTGTTTAGTCAAAACAAAAAAATAATACATAATTGTGAGTGAGAATCATGTCAAGAATAGTCGGGTGTTTGTTTATGTGCATGAGCACATGCACAATTGTTTTTGTTTTCCCCTCAAATATCAATAGCATAACCTACTTTCTATCAGGGACCAATGGAGGAGCATGGAGCATCCCTGACAGGTCTCCTTTTAAAAAGTTAGGCCTATCTCTTTCTCTACCCTCTGCTTTCTCCTTCCGTACTGCCAGACGGGCCTGGCTGAATAATTCAGACCAAGGAGCATTCTCAGAGATCAGACAAAAAAAGAGAGAAGAAATAAGAAAAAAAGATTTTGCAGAATTGTTGAAGAACGAATGAATATTTAAAGGGGGCATTAACTTAGCTGTGCTCGGCCTCAATTTATTTATTTGATTTGCTCCAGCAAGCGTTGGCATCATGACGGAAATAACAGGACACTCTCATGCAAATTTAGAGTTAAAGGTCCAGTGCAGTCAAAAACGCGTTATCCCTGTGTTTTATATATATTTCCACACTATGAGATTGGAATAATATTTTTAAATTGTGAAAATGCTCTTTTAGTGTAAGAGCTGTTTGAAAAGACCATCTGAAATTTCAGCCTGTTCTGGTGGGATGGAGTTTTGGCCTGTCTGGTGATGTCACCAGACAGTAAATTAGTTAGTAGACCAATAAGAAAGAAAGTTCCAAACCTTTCTGCCAATAACAGCTAGTTTTCAGTTTCCCCTCCCAACTCAGATCACTCACAGATAGTCCTATCAAAATCATTGCTTGAGAAATGTCTCTTTGCCAAGAAGCTATTTTATTTGAAAACAATCTCTTACTTCATTTTTACCCAGAAAGTATTTGATTTTTAGAGAAAAATGTCTGCATTGGACCTTTAACACTCACTGCAGCCCTCCTCGTCCCATCGGAATTCATTATCGCTTCTGTCGCCTGCAGTTCAAAGTCACCAGTCAAGCTTGACAATGTGGTCGGCACATTCCAAACACTGTGCTGGGGGATTACATTTCCATCACAGAGCCATTGCTCATTGCAAGTGCAGTTAGAGGAGTATTGTGCAGCAACAGAACAGAACAATCATTCCCTCTGCACAAAACCCTTATATGTTTTGGGTCAGGTGTGACACTACAGGTAAAAGTATTTGTTGTAGAATATGTCACCTTTTTCTTAAACTTAATTTTTCTTAAACAGCCCAAAGATCTGTCATTTATGTCATTAAACTGAGGCAAGAACTGCCTCAGAAGTGGGACAGAGAGGCAGGTCTATGAAGCACTACCTTAGGAGTTCACGCTTAGCTGAGTCGATATTACAGTGCGTTGGGTTAATCTCTCTTCCCCCCCTCACATTTTTTATTTCATCTTTACAATGATAAAGTGCACACACAGCTCCACGGGGCCATAGGCCTACATGAAACATTAAAATGAGTTTTAAAATCACTCCTATCTGATAAGGTTCAGATCAGGGGATGAACTATGTACCCACATCAGCGCTTTTTGATGACACATACACCATAATATAATTTAAGCTTTCTAGGAGTTTCATGCTTGTATTTGCACAGTGATGAGACTGTAGTCTGAGTACAAGTCTCTTTAGCTAACATTCCACTCCTTAACACTCCTTGTTTTTGCCAAAGAGATTGGCCTTTCGGCAATCTCAACGTTCAATATTCGCTGGATTTACGGCGGAGATGCTCCTTGGTTCATTCATATTTTCCATGACAACGTGGAGCCTCAAAAATAGAATTAGAATTCATTACAAAGTCAAAAACATTTAGCTGTTAGCTAGGCAAGTTGTTGTATTTTGAGGCTTAATATCTAAACTAAGACAGTTTGTGGTTAGAATTGCAGTATGTACTGTATTTAGTTTGAGAATTTAGACGTGAGCTAGCAACTTTTGACAGACTGGTTTCATCTGGACAAAAAAATGGTTGCTAACAACCGGATACCTACATGTTCTGTGGAGAAGAAAAGCTATAGAGTTCCAATATTTGCATAATCGTTGTGATTGGTAGATAGCTTTGAGCATGATCGAATCAGGATCAAATCCTCTGTTCTCTTCGAGCTCATTAATGATAGAATGTTCATATTTGAAGTTTATCAGGTAAAGAGGTCAATCGAACTCAACCAAAAGAATGGAATTGACATGGAAATGCATGGGGGGAAAAGGCCCTGGGAGAAATATCTAGAGTCTCCTCATAGAGTGGTGATGAGGAGGAGTCTTAATTTTCTGGACTCAGGTTCACTCAAACATGGTTTCAAGCTTTGTTTTACTATTGACAGTTAAAGCTGATTTCAAGATTGTATATATATTCTCGCTCCTTCAATATTTGTCTTCTGATGTATTCGTCTCTGAATTGTTTAATCGAACTTTGAGCTGCCAGCTCCTTATATCGGGGCATAAACTACAATCTGTGACCTGAATTAGCCTAATGTGCAAGTGAACCCAACTATATGCTGTCCTGTGGTTGTTTTCCCAGGTTTTCCCTGGCTAAACTAGCTGAACTATGCTAGTTTTGGCCTCATTGTCAAACTTCATGAATACTGCATCCTCAACCTCAAAACTCCTTTGCTAGTTGTACAATCATACAACTAAGACATTTGCTGGAAAGAAAATAGAAAATGATTTATTGTTTTGTTGAATAGTCATGACTGGTTCGAGCTACCTGTCATGTCATAAGACAATGCTGGTGAAGGATATGATTGCTACTTAACGCGGATCCAAGATCCACTGGCATCATTGGCGTAGGGTTAGCTGGACGTTTCTGACTGGTTTTGGAACTGTGACAATGGGCTGCCTCTCCCCACTTGGCACGATGGGATGTGTAGTGATTTTGCCAACACAGCCAGAAATTTACACAGTACTCTTGTACCCTTAAACTTTTTAAACTGACTATAGTATTTGTTGATTAAATCAGACTTTATTAGTACAATGAGTAATCCTGGAATCTCATGAGTTAACTGACATGAGACAACTCAAGAAAATCGCAACTCTACAGAGCCTGATGGCTACAATGAATGTCTAAATTACTTCCAACATGAAGCGTTTGAGGAGCTCTTCTTCCTCCTCACCACTCTATTGCCCCCAGCAAAATGATCCTACATTCAGGCTATTGTTTATATGTGTATTTCACACTATGTTGAGGTAAGAATCAGAGTATAATGCTTGTATGGATATCAACCCCAACACATGTGCATGTCATCGTTACCAATTAACTATTTTACAGAAACTTCTTTACAGGGATCCCTGTACTTGAAGAAACTTTCAAAGTTTCAAACTTTGAGAGAATGCCAAGAGTGTGCAAAGCTGTCATCAAGGCAAAGGGTGGCTACATTGAAGGATCTCAAACATAAAATATATTTAGATTTTTTTAACACTTTTTTGGTTACTACATGATTTCATATGTGCTATTTCATAGTTTTGATGTATTCACTATTATTCTACAATGCAGAAAATAGTACAAATAATGAGTAGGTGTGTCCAAACTTTTCACTGGTACTGTATATTTAGAGAGTTAGGTCAGGTTTTAGAACGGCTTCCATATTAGCAGCCATATAGAACTTTATTCTTGAAATGTTGGTGTTGTAACAATACGAGAGTGTCTCTGACTGTTCGTTATGAACTGACCCGCTGTAAACAAGCAAAACAGAGCAGCATATTTAACACAAGTTTCTATTGATTAGCATTCGGGAAAATGTGTATCCAGTCTTGACTGTGCTGTAGTGTCAAAAAATTGCATATATGGTTTCACTTGACATCTTCATAGGTTTTGAAAACTATCAGAAATAAACTGCACAACGTGGAAGTGTAAATGATCACTTAATGGCTATGGAGGAGAAAGTGGCGCTGTCGGCACCCTTCTCTCTATATGTACTGTATGGCTCTGAGAACAGTTGGCTAAATCAGTGGTTGTAAATTCTCTCCTCAGGGACCCCCAGCCATTCCAGAGCTAGCACACTTGACTCAACTTGTCAATCAACACAATAACACCACCTAAGGAATTTTAACAATAAAATATGACTAACCAGAATAATAAAATAAAAAAACTACAAAGAATGTTTGAGATTGAGGAAGGTTCTTTGTAGAACCATTCTCCATAAAGGTTCTATAAAGAACCATAAAAAGGGTTCTACTGTATATAGGTTGTAACCTTAGGAACCCTTTTCAGGTACTATATAAAATATTTTATTAATGTTTTATTATAGAACCAAAGGAAAGTTTTTTTTATACCACCATAACGGTTCCATGTATAACCTTATGAGCATTGCTCTTTATAGAACCTTAAAAAAAAAGGTTCCATAAAGCACCAAAAAGGGATCCACTATGGTTGCAAGCCAAATAACCCTTATTTGGCAATATATAGAACCTTTTTGTGTGTGTGCGTACATATTGTTTATGGTTGCACAAATCTCTCTCCTTTCTGAGTAAGGTTTCAATCAAGCTGAACTGTTTGCACTGAAGCACAAGGGAGTTGTGAACATCTGATCCATGGCTTGAGTCCTGTACATGGAAAAACATTGATTTGTAATTTCTCACATTGGTTATATAAAGAGGGCAGCTGATTAGCAGACATTGTGTTTGGGGGCTTGGTGGGGCAGAGCCTGGGGGAATGGTGGGTGAGAGGCAACAGAGCGAGGCCAAGCCTACGCAATAACCCAGCCAGCAGGAGCTCCATTACAGCAACCCATCAGGACGGGAGCCTAACCAAGCCTAACTGCTATGCACTCGCATAAACTCTTCAATTACACAACCCCTGATGGGTGCTTCGTTCTATGACTTGCCGTCCATAATGGCTGTAGAGAGAGGACAGACTGGATAGAGGGTGTTATAAGTTGCTTATTACAGCATTGTCATCTTTAAATTGAACTTATATTGTACAAGGTTTCCAGACCTTAAATGAATTATGAGTCTGCTGCTGACAATACACATTTTCTCGTTTTGACTTTAATGTGTTGGTTCAAATAATGTGTGTTAGAGTCATCCATAAAGATACGACCAATTAGAAGTAGCTATTAGCATATTATGGCACATCATTAGGGATGGGTCTGATAATATTCTGGCAATATTTGGACAGTTTCAAGGAAAAACTTGGGTTTAGTTTCAAAGCTGTTTTCCTAATTATTTTGAAATGTAAAGAAAACATATCTGACATTTATGACACCACCATGAAAGAAATGTACATGAGGTATGGATTTTTGGTAAAGTTAAGATGTTATGGAAGGAAAAGATAACAACATCAAACATCTCAGCCATGTTGAAAATGCTAAATTCTTCACACTTCCAGCAATGAGCTACTCGACCTTTGATCCTTGTCAAAATTCTGCCCTTTGGCAGGGCTACAACTTCTTCAAAGTTTGGACCTAGTTTATTGGCCATCACAGACACCATTCATCAAACATGGTGTATGTATCTCCATGGAAACAGCTTTCCTCTCGGTTTCTATTTAACCTGGACTTGAGATGCAAAAGGGCATGGTGACATTGGAGTATGATGTGTGTGTGTGTGTGTGTGTGTGTGTGTGTGTGTGTGTGTGTGTGTGTGTGTGTGTGTGTGTGTGTGTGTGTGTGTGTGTGTGTGTGTGTGTGTGTGTGCGTGTGTGTCAATGAACCATGACCCCCATGAACAGTCTCAACAGGTCACTTATTTGAGATTTGATTTATTGACCAATGGAAGATATCAAACAACAAAGGGGTCAACTCAGTTGGCCTGGTTGGGAGATAGAACTTATCATGAGGCTACATGGATGACAAGATCATACTGAGCTTGGGGACAGTTACAGTATGACTGTGAGCCTACAAACAAATCAGATACTTCTATTGACTGACACTAGAACCTGGCCAGGTAGTGTAACCCAGTTAAACTTCTGTTCTTGTCCTTGAAAAGGACTTCAGTTTTTATGGTGTTACATTTGTTTTCTCTTGTTTCGTCTGTCCTACTTTCATAAGGCTAGACACGTTCTGTTCAGTTTTGACTAGACGCTTGCTGTACTGCTGTGCTGGTTGCTCCTACCAGTGCTAGTGCATTAGCTGTACATGCCAGCTTTCTGCAGGGTTTCTTTAGTACAATGACAGTATGAGTTTGGGAGAGATGTGTTTAGAATAAGCTTAAGCTCATTAGATCAGTGGTGTAAAAGATGTAGAGTGAGCCAGACACATCAAATATTTAGCTTGTAAGCCCCAGCCCTACCCACACACATTACTGCGTTTGGTATACCCTTATTCTCCTTCTTAACACACACACTGACTCTCTCTTTTCCACACGCACGCACATATACACGCACACAGTCAGTCTATATAGTAAAGCCAGCTTCCACATTGCCATTGCTCAGGATCTTTGGCCTCACCAAGTCCCATGAACACTTTATGTCTTTATGGTAACCTCCATTAGCGATAGTCAGGAGTAGGATTACGGGTCAGGCAAACCTCTCCGGTGTCAACTTCATGCTACTGCATCAAATCATTTAAAACTCTGCTTTATTCATCCACCTAGGATGGAGTTCTCACAGTTCATAGTTGGTTATCGTTATGACTATAAAAAAAAAAAATCACAGACAACAAATCGGATTGGTTTGGCCATCCCGAACCTGTCAGTAGTGACAACCAGCTAGGGCATTTTGGATTACGCCTTGCGTGCCCGGCCGGCTGCTGTTATAATACTTCTGATGGAGGGACACTGCTGGGGTTGCCTTTTTCCCTGCCTGATTTTAATTACAGTGTTACTGAGTCTGCAGAGAGCAGCAGTGTATAGCTCTGACCCCAACGCGCCATCGGTGGCTTGGAGCCGGCATGCTCAGTTGAGCTTACTCTAACTGCATATACCCAGGCAGCACCCTGTGGCACTGACATCAGGGGGGACTGCCAAGGGGACAACTCTGCCATGGCAGGATAATTAGGAGCAGGCAAATTAAGTAGCTATAATTCTCGTGTAAAAGTAATGAAATAAATTAATCTAGTGGAGGACGAAAGGAATAGACTATATACCTATTGACAAATTGGATAGTATAGACCCTTATGGAAAAACAACATTAATTTCACATGTAAACATATGTGAAGTGTTCCAAAAACACATGTTTTCATGTGATCACGTGATCTTATGTGAAGTTCATGTGATAATATGTGACAACACATAAACATGTGATAAGATTAAACTACATATGTGAAAACATGTGATCACATGTGAAGTGTTCCAGAAACACATGTTGTCAAAGATTTCACATGTGAAATTTCACGTGGATTTTCTGTAAGGGGTGAGAGAGGTAGGGAGGGATGTTCTCTATATATAGAGAATAATAAAGAGAAACAGATATAAAGGAAGCAGCCCTGTTCTGTTTACGCGACAGAAGGGTGAGGAAAGAAGGAACAGCAGAGAGAGGGAGAATAGAAATTGTAAATGGAGATAAAGTGTTTCATAGGGAGGGGTATTAGGAGAATTTTGAAAAAGCCCCAGCCTATCGATCGCTGCACTGCAGCTGAATTGAACTCGTTGCATATCAGAGGGATTCAATTACAGTCCAATAATCAGCTGTGATTCTCAGGACCCTGAGCCAGAGAGGCTGGTGCTGCACCCCTCTGCCTCCCCTATATGGTGATCCACTCTGTGTTCACTCCCGTTAGCTACTCATCACTCTCCCATCTCTCTATCCATCTCCCTTCGTCTCGCTTCCTTTCGTCTCTCTATAACGTATCTATAATGTCTCTGTCCATCTCTCTCCATCTCTTTCACTTCTGTGTGGAGTGGAGTATTATGGCATCTTGTTCTTATTCTCTCTATCCTGTTTTTCATCTGCACAATACTTCTCTCGCTCCAAAAGGCAATGTGTGCTTGTGTTTTTCCATTTGTCACCCCCTCTCACCTCCTTGCAATCATTTCCCACTTTTTCGTCCCTCATTTCTCTCTCTGCTGTTCTCGACCACTTACAGTCACTACTGAATACACCTCATTCTGTTCTCTGTTAAGAAGGATTACTCTCCCTGCCACACATTTCTAGTCACCCTAAAGGGAAATGTTAATAGTCATTGGTTTAGCTCAGACTCCAACATGATGCACGTTTAGTCTCCTTACATCACTTTAAGCCTTCACGCAACAAAGGGAAATGGAAGATTTCTTTGTGATTGACAGGTGACCAGTATAGGTTACATCATTTAATGCCATCCAATTGATCACCTGCATGTGTTAGAAATGGCTTTGACACTACTCTTACCAAGATAGATTATGCCGTGGGATAAATAGATCATGGAACTGGAAGATAATTTACGAAACGGACTAGCTTACTCCATCCCTCTTTCTGCCCATTCCTTTGACTCCCATCCATCCCACCATTCTAATGCAATTTCCGTTCATTACTTATTCATTTCTCAGATTTATTTAAGCGGCTTTTGGCTAGTGGGATGAATGCCTTATTTACTGGGGAGTAGTTAGGAATGTTAAGGCCATATCTACTTCATGACTAACTGCTATAACACTTTAACAATAACCCAATATATCAAGGATAATCCATTTGCTGGTACCTGATTCATGGGACTCAGATTATGAGCTAAAACGAAGGAAAGAAAGGAATCCTGAAGGTCTTACTATTGAGATCAGACTGCAAGACTGTATAATGACTGCATTTTATGTGTCCCTGTACCTTCACTGGTGTCTGGATGATTCACCTTTTTGACATGTTCTTTTCTTTTCTTTCCCTCTTTCTTTCTGTCTTTTCTCCGACCTGCGTACCGAGATTCAATTACTACCATATAATCACTTTTCATCCCCAAGGTTCATTATAAGAGTGAGTGAGTGAGTGAGTGAGTGAGTGAGTGAGTGAGTGAGTGAGTGAGTGAGTGAGTGAGTGAGTGAGTGAGTGAGTGAGTGAGTGAGTGAGTGAGTGAGTGAGTGAGTGAGTGAGTGAGTGAGTGAGTGAGTCACTCACTCACTCACTCACTCACTCACTCACTCACTCACTCACTCACTCACTCACTCACTCACTCACTCACTCACTCACTCACTCACTCACTCACTCACTCACTCACTCACTCACTCTTATATTGTATTCTCAAGCACAGACACTTAGCTACATACAACGCCATACTCACACAGATGTGCCAGTAAAGCATGTTTGAGCTTTTTACTTCCTTTACATGTTCATAATTTACACCAACCTAATACCACCAATGTTAGGTGTAGGAGTGATAGTGACAAAGGAATTTTTAAGAAAGGCTGTCCTCGGGCCGAGTGGCGCAGCGGTCTAAGGCTGTGCATCGCAGTGTTGCGGCATCACTACAGCCTGGGGTTTGATCCCAGGCTGTGTCATTACCGGCCGTGACCGGGAGACCCATAGGGCGGCGCACAATTGGCCCAGTGTCGTCCGGGTTAGGAGAGGGTTTGGACGGGGGGGGCTTTACTTGGCTCATTGCGCTCTAGCGACTCCTTGTGGTGGGCCGATTATCAGTTTAATGGTGTTTCCTCCGACACATTGGCTGTTCTTTTGCTCACTTGGACAAGACGATGTTGATCATTTCAGACATTTGATGGTGGGGTTTTGTGTTGTGGACCTCAGGAACCTTTCTGTCTATTCTAGACCAGAACTGTTGATGCTAGGGTCAGATAATAGACAGAGTTCAGAGGGGTGAGAAGCCTTACAGCGCAACAATTATATTTCTTAATAGTCATGGATCTTGCACGTGGAATTTAGGTCATTTATAGACCTCCATATAAACTGTATTGCGGGAACTTTTCTGTAACTTTTTGTTGATGCTGATGTCATGGCAGAGCTGTAACCCAACAACTGGAGGAAGGACAAATCTGACTTGTTTCATTTGCTGATTGGCCAGTTTCCAGTAAACTGTAGAATAGTGTGATTTAAGCTGCATTGGATTTTAGCATTCTCCTCCATGACATTCAAATCAAATCAAATGTATTGATAAAGCCCTTCTGACATCAGCTGATATCTCAAAGTGCTGTACAGAAACCCAGCCTAAAACCCCAAACAGCAAGCAATGCAGGTGTAGAAGCACGGTGGCTAGGAAAAACTCCCTAGAAAGGCCAGAACCTAGGAAGAAACCTAGAGAGGAACCAGGCTATGAGGGGTGACCAGTCCTCTTCTGGCTGTGCCGGGTGGAAATTATAACAGAACATGGCCAAGATGTTCAAATGTTCATAGATGACCAGCAGGGTCAAATAATAATAATCACAGTGGTTGTCGAAGGTGCAACAGGTCAGCATCTCAGGAGTAAATGTCAGTTGGCTTTTCATAGCCGATCATTCAGAGTATCTCTACCGCTCCTGCTGTCTCTAGAGAGTTGAAAACAGCAGGTTTGGGACAGGTAGCACGTCCGGTGAACAGATCAGGGTGAACGTCCGGTGAACATTCTCTGAAAGGATACAATTTACATATACAGCAAGACAATAGACCATGGATTCAAAAGGCACAGCCATGTTGACATTATATTCTTCTGAGAATATGGGACTATGGTGTCCAAGAATGAGTAGATTATGCTCTTAATCTCTACTGCCAGGCCCTTGCAGCTCCAATCTCCAGGAATAGAGAGGTAGCATCTGCCAAAAAGAGAAGCCAACACACTCGACACCTCTCAAATAAACACAAACTTGATATCAATTCAGAATGCTCTTATTTCTAGTTGCTCGTCTCCAAAACAGTGTTAATTTCGATGTCATAATGGAAAAATCTAATTTAAAATCAGGAAAGCACCCTTTTCTGGAATGCGTATGGAAAAAAGTTTTAATATTGCACAAAGGCAAAAGGTGACCATGGCTAACGTGTTCAGAATGCCACCGCACTGCCGGTCAAGCGGGTCTCCAAAGATAAATAAAGATAACACGCCACAGACGAGTCTAGGTCAGGGGATGTTCAGAACCTCGGGCCACGTGGGCTTCTGTTTAAAACAGGGAAAACATTTGAAATCCTCTTGAAAAAGGAGAATAGAAAGGTAGTCTGGGAGATATCACACACATCAGAGCGCCTGTGTAGTCACTTGTCTGTGATAGAGCCAAAGGATAGCCTGACGATGAAAGAATGACAATATGTTCTTTGGCAAAGCATCTCCCAGTGGTCATTATTCGGAGAGAGATATTATGTAGGAAAAGTGATGTATATAGACGGAAACAAGACTATGCCAACTAGGATGACACTTATGCATACTGAAGGTGTAAACTGTACTACTCTGATGTCTGTGTAAGTGTGGAACATCGGAACATCCTCAGGAAACCTTAGAAATCTTAGAAGTGTAGTGCATCATTCATTTTATGCATTTTTTCTCTTTTCATGAGCAGCTCTTTGATTCCTCCACAGGAAACCTGACCTTGGTCTCCTCATTTCCTCTCCCTCCATTTCCCCCTATCTTTCACACAGAGAAACCCAAAGGATCCTGCCTCTATCTTTGCATAGAGCCATTTTCTCATGGATGACCTATAGGAGCAAACCCATCTCCATCAGTTCCCCCTCTTCTCTTCCTGTCTCTCCCTTCATCGCTTGAGCGCTGAACACTCAAGTCAAGGGCAGACGCCTGGAAAGTCCTCTAATCTGATGGACGCAGACTGTGTGTGTGTGTGTGTGTGTGTGTGTGTGTGTGTGTGTGTGTGTGTGTGTGTGTGTGTGTGTGTGTGTGTGTGTGTGTGTGTGTGTGTGTGTGTGTGTGTGTGTGTGTGTGTGTGAGAGACACAGAGATAGTGAGAGAAAGCTTTTGTGTATGACCTTGCCATCAGACAGTTAGAATACAGCACCTCTTACTGTCCTAGTAGTGCTTGCGGGGTGAAGAGAGAGCACAGGATGAGATAACCAGGGAGACACATGCAGCGTGGTGGTGGTGTTACCGACATAGCGAACTCTGACCCCCAAGAGCTCTCGAGTGGCACAGTGGTCTAAGGCACTGCATCTCAGTGCATGAGGCGTCACTACAGACACCCTGGTTTTATTGAAGACTGTATCACAACCGGCCGTGATTGGGAGTCCCATAGGGCGACGCACAATAGGCACAGCGTCGTCCGGGTTTGGCCGGTGTAGGCCATCATTGTAAATAAGAATTTGTTCTTAACTGGCTAGCCTAGTTAAATAAAGATTCAATAAAAAAAATAAAAAAAATAGGAGACATGGTTGTGACCCTGACATTCAGAACTCTCTTACAAAGCACTCACACGTTTTTTTTTTTAACCATATCCCAAACCTTAACCCTTACCTTAACCATTTGGAATTCATAGCTAAACTTAAAGCTGCAATATGTAACTTTTTGGGTGACCTGACCAAACTCACATAGAAACATGATTTATAGATCTGTCATTCTCATAGAAAGCAAGTCTAAGAAGCGGTAGGTCTGTTCTATGTGCGCAATTTCTATGCGTCCCGTTCTTAAGTTCCATTTTTGCATCTTTTACTTTCGGTTTTGTACATCAACTTCAAACAATATTTTTGCTTATGGAAAATATATTTCACAGCGGTTTTGATTGTACACTACACTTGCTTGTTTGGTCAAATAAACTGAAATTAGGTTGTACTCTTTGAATTTCAGCAACCAGGAAATGGCGGAGCAATTTCTGTATAGTGCACCTTTAAGTTGAACCCTATCACTAACCTTAACCCTAACCTAAACCATTCAGAGTTAATGCCTGACTTATGTTTTGGTTTCACTTTTGGGCAGTTAACAAAATGTGCCGTATTTAATATGGCAACACACGTAGTAATCTACAGACGGCACCACAGATGGCACCACACGGTGTAATTAAAACGGCAAGCCATGTTGTAATTCTGTTGCTTCAATTACGATGAGGGAGGGGCGTTTTATTTGGAGATTGAGTTGAAACATCATTAGTAAGGGCCCAACAGAGAACAGTGGAACTTAGGTCACATATTGATATTAGTAAGTTGTAACACCATAAAAGCTGTATTTCGCACAGCTAATTGAAAAAGATTGCCTAGATAAGCCTCTCTACAAATGCTATCTAAAATATAAATAATATACAGTTGAAGTCGGAAGTTTACGTACACTTAGGTTGGAGTCATTAAAACTCGTTTTTCAACCACTCCACAAATTTCTTGTTAACAAACTATAGTTTTGGCAAGTCGGTTAGGACATCTACTTTGTGCATGACACAAGTACTTTTTCCAACAATTGTTTACAGACAGAATATTTCACTTATAATTCACTGTATCACAATTCCAGTGGGTCAGAAGTTTACATACACTAAGCTGACTGTGCCTTTAAATAGCTTGGAAAATTCCAGAATATTATGTCATGGCTTTAGAAGCTTCTGATAAGCTAATTGACATCATTTGAGTCAATTGGAGGTGTACCTGTGTATTTCAATGCCTACCTTCAAACTCAGTGCCTCTTTGCTTGACATCATGGCAAAATCAAAGGAAATCAGCCAAGACCTCAGAAAACAAATTGTAGACCTCCACAAGTCTGGTTAATCCTTGGGAGCAATTTCCAAATGCCTGAAGGTACCACGTTCATCTGTACAAACAATAGTATGCAAGTATAAACACCATGGGACTACGCAGCCGTCATACCGCTCAGGAAGGAGACGTGTTCTGTCTCCTAGAGATGGATGTACTTTGGTGCGAAAAGTGCAAATCAATCCCAGAACCACAGCAAAGGACCTTGTGAAGATGCTGGAGGAAACAGGTACAAAAGTATCTATTTCCACAGTTAAACGAGTCCTATATCGACATAATCTGAAAGGCCGCACAGCAAGGAAGAAGCCACTGCTCCAAAACAACCATAAAAAAGCCAGACTACGTTTTGTAACTGCAGATGGGGACAAAGATCATACTTTTTGGAGAAATGTCCTCTGGTCTGATGAAACAAAAGTAGAATTGTTTGGCCATAATGACCATCATTATGTTTGGAGGAAAAAGGGGGATGCTTGCAAGCCGAAGAACACCATCCCAACCGTGAAGCACGGGGGTGGCAGCATCATGTTGTGGGGTGCTTTGCTGCAGGAGGGACTGGTGCACTTCACAAAATAGATGGCATCATGAGGATGGAAAATGATTTGGATATATTGAAGCATCATATCAAGCCATCAGTCATGAAGTTAAAGCTTGGTTGCAAATGGATCTTCCAAATGAACAATGACCCCACGCATACTTCCAAAGTTGTGGCAAAATGGCTTAAGGACAACAAAGTCAAGATATTGGAGTGGCCATCACAAAGCCCTGACCTCAATCCTATAGAACATTTGTGGGCAGAATTGAAAAGCGCGTGCGAGCAAGGAGGCCAACAAACCTGACTGTTACACCAGCTCTGTCAGGAGGAATGGGCCAAAATTCACCCAACTTATTGTGGGAAGGTTGTGGAAGGCTACCTGAAACGTTTGACCCAAGTTAACCAATTTAAAGGCAATGTAACCAAATACTAATTGTGTGTGTGTAAACTTCTGACCCACTGGGAATGTGATGACAGAAACAAAAGCTGAAATAAATCCTTCTCTCTACTATTATTCTGACATTTCACATTCTTAAAATAAAGTAGTGATCCTAACTGACCTAAGACAGGGAATTTTCACTTGGATTAAATGTCAGGAATTATTAAAAACTGCATTTAAATGTATTTGGCTAAGGTGTCTGTAAAATTCCGACTTCAACTGTATATGCTCTATATAAATACTAGCATTAGGTATATACTGTACAGTATAAGCTCCTTTCTATAAATATCTCTAATAAAACTTAGGTTATTAGTCTTTGACATACCGCTGAAATTCATATTATTGTGAAGTGGTTATTAATACATTCATTAACTGCTATAGCAGTTGATACTGTCATTAGTTTAGACTATACGTAGAGTCCTGAAGATAGAGAAGTTAAAAGAGTCTAATTAAACAATATAACAGGGAGGTGTTCTATAGTTACTGTGTTCTATAGTTACTGAGTTCTATAGTTACTGAGTTCTATAGTTACTGTGTTCTATAGTTAATGTGTTCAATAGTTACTGTGTTCAATAGTTACTGTATACTATAGTTACTGTATTCTATAGTTACTGTGCTCAACAGTTACTGTGTTCCATAGCTACTGTGTTCTATAGCAACTGAGTTCAATAGTTACTGTGTTCAATGGTTACTGTGTTCTATAGTTACTGCGTTCTATAGTTACTGTGTTCAATGGTTACTGTGTTCTATAGTTACTGAGTTCTATAGTTACTGTGTTCTATAGTTACTGTGTTCCATAGCTACTGTGTTCTATAGCAACTGAGTTCAATAGTTACTGTGTTCAATAGTTACTGCGTTCTATAGTTACTGAGTTCTATAGTTACTGTGTTCAATGGTTACTGTGTTCTATAGTTACTGAGTTCTATAGTTACTGTGTTCTATAGTTACTGTGTTCTATAGTTACTGTGTTCAATGGTTACTGTGTTCTATAATTACTGCGTTCTATAGTTACTGTGTTCAATGGTTACTGTGTTCTATAGTTACTGAGTTCTATAGTTACTGTGTTCAATGGTTACTGTGTTCTATAGTTACTGCGTTCTATAGTTACTGTGTTCAATGGTTACTGTGTTCTATAGTTACTGAGTTCTATAGTTACTGTGTTCTATAGTTACTGAGTTCTATAGTTACTGTGTTCAATGGTTACTGTGTTCTATAGTTACTGCGTTCTATAGTTACTGTGTTCAATGGTTACTGTGTTCTATAGTTACTGAGTTCTATAGTTACTGTGTTCTATAGTTACTGTGTTCTATAGTGTTTTCTATAGTTACAGTGTTCTATAGTTACTGTGTTCTATAGTTACTGTGTTCTATAGTTACTGTGTTCAATAGTTACTGTGTTCAATAGTTACTGTGTTCAATAGTTACTGTGTTCAATAGTTACTGAGTTCTATATTTACTGTGTTCTATAGTTACTGTGTTCAATAGTTACTGTGTTCAATAGTTACTGAGTTCTATATTTACTGTGTTCTATAGTTACTGTGTTCTATAGTTACTGTGTTCAATAGTTACTGTGTTCAATAGTTACTGCGTTCTATAGTTACTGTGTTCTATAGTTTCTGTGTTCTATAGTTACTGTGTTCTATAGTTACTGTGTTCTATATTTACTGTGTTCTATATTTACTGTGTTCTATATTTACTGTGTTCTATATTTACTGTGTTCATTAGTTACTGCGTTCTATATTTACTGTGTTCTATATTTACTGTGTTCAATAGTTACCATGTTCTATAGTTACAGTGTTCTGTAGTTACTGTGTTCAATAGTTACTGTGTTCTATAGATACTGTGTTCTGTAGTTACTGTGTTCTATAGTTACTGTGTTCAATAGTTACTGTGTTCTACAGTTACTGTGCACCGCAATTAGGTGTTTGTCTGTTTGATTTACACCCAAGGACATGTTTCATCCAATGGGCTCCAGTAACTAAGACCAGCATGTCCATAGAAACCCATGGAGGGCATGAAGATTCAGTATTCCTGAATCTCTGATTGGACAGTGACGTTAAGAATCTCTGTATGTTTTTAAATTTGTCCTTAAATATATGTGTGTGGGTACTCATGATAGCTCATAAGAGCCTCCAGGTCTAGACATACATAACCAGATGCCCTCCAATAGATACAGTCCTTCAGTATCTTGCACTGCGTTACACATGTAGCCCAATTACGTTTTTTTCCCACCACTAATTGGTATTTTGACCAATAACATCAGATGTATGCACATATTTTTTTTTGCTGATCTGATTGGTCAAAGGACCAATTAGTGGAAAAAATATCAGAATTGGGCTGCCTGTGTAAACGCAGCCTAGCTGATTTACAGTGCATCATCAACCGTTCCACCTGCACAACATATCGATCGGCTCCTTATATCTCCATAAGCCACGCTGCCATTCACTAATAGGCTGTTATAAAGTAACTTTGTGACCCTAATAAAACCTTCAGGTCTGGCTCACTGTCTGCTCGTCCTGCTTAATCCTGGCCCATTGGCACCTCCACACATACGCAAACAAGCCTCTTTGTCTTTATTGACAGTCGTAAATCTGACGCGGTTCGTCTTTTTACTTTTTATGATGTTCTGAATCCACAGTCCCATAAAATTGCTGACTTTCTCCAACTTCTCAGTGAGTAAAAGGAAATTGTGGTGATACTGGGAGGCTTGCTGTGACCTCTGGGACCAAATGGAGTAGTGGCTCACTCAGAGGGGCAATATGGAAACATATCTCATTCTATTCTGAATGAAAGAGCTCTTAAGGGCTTATATTGGTGATTCATAAAGGAAAACAGTTTCAGCAGGTTATAAACTTGACCCTGAAGAAGTGTGCTTGACCCTGGGCGTGGTGAATGGTGCCTTCCATGTGACCTGGGTCAAGTCCAAACCACAGCTGCATCACAGCACTCAGTAACACAGGCTTTACCGGGCCACATAATTACCCTGCCTCTGTCTTCTCATAGCACCATTACTACACCACACCAGCAATTACTGTCACACACATTCCCCAGGCCCTAACAGCCCACTAACAACCAATGTTCTCCAGGTAACAGGGGGACCTGTCACGTATGTGTGTGTGTGTTAGTGTATGTTTCTTTGTTAGTACAGTATGCAGAGCATACTATTGTGTCCATTTTAGAATAAAGCTGTAACGTAACAAAATGTAGAAAAAGTGAAGGGGTCTGAATACTTTCCAAATGCACTGTGTGATATAGATAGGTATATATCTATCGCTCTCTATATGTATATATCTATACGCACGGTTGAAGTCGGTAGTTCCCTATAGAGTAGGGATGTGTGTGTGTGTATTTGTATTGCTCTGGGAAGCCTAGCAACAGTCAAGGAGACATCTTAATAACATTCAAAACCTTAACCACAGTACTGATGGGGTTCCACTTGGAAACACAGCCTTGTCAGGCTAGCTAATAATTATTCTTGTTGTACATTATTTTCTCCAGGCTATTTTTGGCAGACTGAAGAGCGAGGGAAAAAATGCAATTAACACATTTTTGGGCTTTTCATTTCATCTTTGCACAGCCAAAGAGGAAACGATTTCAGCCAAGGGATATTGTTTCGCTTCTCATTCTCAAGAGCCCCTTTGATTCCACAGCCACCCTTCTGTCACTCCCCTTGGTTTAAAAAGGGGAAATGATTTCCTTGGGCCGTTCTATTCTCATTATCCTCTGTGAATTAGTGCAGAAAAAACTCACCAAAATAAGATAAACTAAAGCAAACATCTTAAATATAGGATTCTATGAGGTGATGTCACAGCTTGTGACATCAGGTCACCCACACTGGGATTGAGAAAGAGAGGATTTGGGATTAGTAGCTACACACTCACATACCTACACACACACACCTACACACACACCTACACACACACACACACACACACACACACACACACACACACACACACACACCTACACACCTACACACCTACACACCTACACACCTACACACACACACACACACACACACACACACACACACACACACACACACACACACACACACACACACACACACACACACCTTTACACACACACACACACACCTACACATACCTACACACACACACACCTACACTAACACACACCTACACACCTACACCTACACACCTACACACACACACCTCTACACACACACACCTACACACCTACACACACACACACACACCTACACATACACACACAATGAAATTGACTTTAAGGCAACTGGTCAGGGAATGTAGCAGATCAACAAGTCAAACTGAATGAAATGAGTAAAGTGAAACTCTCATTCAGGTTGTTTAGATTTTCCCATGATGTCTATGAGGAACCTGTGTATCATTACATACCTGTCATATGCCCTATGCCCTGCACTTGATGTTTGGCATGTGGCTGCACAATACCATTAGCACCACTCCTAGGTCAGCTGTTGAATGATCCCTCTGTCTCTCTCTAACGGGTTGACTAGAGTGAGGCATAGAGAGCACAGGAAATTGTTAGCAGATTGGAGAGGGATAGAGAGCAGAGGCAATTGTTAGCAGATTGATAACATCTCAACCATTTTGTCATCATCGTCATCACTCAATGACAATAACAGACCCTGTTTGAGTCCAAGCACAGAAACAACCTGGGGCTACGTCAAAAAGATCCTCCACTTGTAATAACCCCAACATCCCAAACCAAATGAAAAATGATGGCTATGTTTCTGGAGAAGATGATTATCCCTTCATAGCGTAAGCAATGCCAGGAGTTATTTTGCTCCTGTTTGATCATTGTCCCAGCTCCAGTTGACATGGTTATGCTTTCATTAATCACACATTAACATCTCCATAATTGCAGCAATCAGTGATAGGAAGTAGAAAGTCATCAATAATTGAATAAGCAGCAGGTTTCATTGATAATGTCTACATTTCCCTTGATTTGATAATGTCTACATTTCCCTTGATTTGATAATGTCTACATTTCCCTTGATTTGATAATGTCTACATTTCCCTTGATTTGATAATGTCGACATTTCCCTTGATTTGATGATGTTTACATTTCCCTTGATTTGATAATGTCTACATTTCCCTTGATTTGATAATGTCTACATGTCCCTTGATTTGATCATGTTTACATTTCCCTTGATTTGATCATGTTTACATTTCCCTTGATTTGATCATGTTTACATTTCCCTTGATTTAAAATCACACAAGGTGATCATAAAGGTTCACAAGATTACCACATTACCACAATTAGCGACTTTTCTTCCACATAAGCACTAGTCAGAAGTTTCTGAATGTGACTGGACATTTTGAAAACAAGATTAACGTTTGAAAATGACAACAACATGTTTCCTTCTCTGAGCCCTTTTGATTTGGGGGGTTCCTTTAAACCAC
Source organism: Salvelinus namaycush (assembly GCF_016432855.1). Lineage (NCBI taxonomy): Eukaryota > Metazoa > Chordata > Actinopteri > Salmoniformes > Salmonidae > Salvelinus > Salvelinus namaycush. The sequence continues at coordinate 25,695,337 of NC_052328.1, forward strand.
TATGCCATTATCTATGAACCTTCAGTTCTCTAAAGTATTTTACTATTTAACTGTACTGTAGGTAAGACCAACCTACCTGTATGTCAGACCAACAGTGAGTCAGATGAATGGAGAAGGAATCCTTACTCTGCGTGGTGCTAACAAACCACAATAGATAGATGCTGTGCTGCAACGATAATGATGGACATGTAGCATAATCTACACAGGGAAAACAAATGTGGAGCTTTAATTTGAGATGAGTATTGAAAATCAATAACTACTCTAAAAACGGCCATCAAGAGGAATCCAAGACATGGGGCTCAGATTGCTAGTATTCCTGTATTCATAAAGCATGGTGCTATCTCTTCATTATTGGGAAAGGCAAGCAATCACAAAGAAGTGACACAATAGAACACGTCCTGAACAAAAGCAAGGGAAGATGTCACAATGTCCAGTTTGAGGGGAATCACATTATAGTCGATGAAGACTGAGAAACTGTCAATCAATGAAGCCCAAACAATAGGGTTGGGATCTTGAGAGGAGAGAAAATATATATCCAAGAGCAAAACATATACCTAAAAATATATTTTAAATCCCTGGGACACATTGTAACTTTTACCCAGAATGAATAGCCTGTCATATCATTGACCTTGACTGGTGATTCAACACAGGTTAAAACCTGCTTAGAGTTGATCTACGAGAATCTGGTCTAGAGTTCTAGCAATCTGTAACAGGAGTCGTTACATAAAGCTAGAGAAGGACTGCTGCCCCCTCCAGCTTGTCTTCCAAACAACTTATATAATGCTATCTGTAGCCGCCCACAATTACAACTCATATTTGAAAGGCACAAGACACTTTCAAATGACCTCCACAATGTGCATACTAATAATACAGCTCGCAGCCATCCAGGATGTACCTGCCCGGCGGTGTCTGAGAAAGGCCCTGAGACATGGACTGTTCTACATGCTCCCGTCCGGAAGGCTCAAACAAACAGACTGCTAATCAGTTTATTTTCTATCCTGTTGCATAGTCACAATATCACTACCTATATGTACATATCTACCTCAATTACCTTGTACCCCTGCACATAGAATCTGTACTGGTTATCGTTACTCATTATGTATCTATTCCTCGCGTTATGTTTTTCAAAAAATGTTCTCTCTGCATTGTTGGGAATGGCCCATAAGCAATCATTTCACTGTTAGTCTACACATGATGTTTACGAGGCATGTGACAAATACCATTTGATTTGATTTGTTAAATGGCTAGCAACTACTACTCCCTCTCCCACAGACTATCCACACTGACTCTATGCCCATCCACAGGTCTCTACCCACTCAGACATAACCTACGCTGCTGCTACGTGGTCCCGTGTGGCTCAGTTGGTAGAGCATGGCGCTTGCAACGCCAGGGTTGTGGGTTCAATTCCCACGGGGGGACCAGGGTTCAATTCCCACGGGGGGACCAGGATGAATATGTATGAACTTTCCAATTTGTAAGTCGCTCTGGATAAGAGCGTCTGCTAAATGACTTAAATGTAAATGTAAATGCTACAATGATTATTGATGAGATGTATTACTCCATTACACTTCTGCAGCACAAGCACGTCGCTACACCCGCAATAACATCTGCTAAATATGTGTATGTGAACAATAACATTTGATTTGATTTGAGGTCCATTGATTATTGATTGGCATTACCATTAGACTCTTTAGGAAACAGAACAGCAGGAAGGCTGCCGGCCCGGACAAGATCTCTCCAGCCACACTTAAGCACTGCGCTGACCAGCTCTCCCCTGTTTTCACGGACAACCAGTCACTAGAGCAGTGTACTGTTCCTGCCTGTTTCAAATCTTCCATCATTGTTCCAGTCCCGAAAAAACTAAAGGTGTCGTGCCTGAACGACCACAGACCTGCAGTGCTCACATCGGTCATCATGAAAACCTTTGAGCGCCTGGTACTGTCTCATCTCCAAACCATCACTGACACCTTACAGTACCCACTGCAGTTTCACTACAGAGCTGACAGGTCTGTGGAAGGCGCTGTCAACATGGGCCTACACTGCATCCTCAAACACCTTGATAACCCAAAGACATATGCAAAGATATTGTTTGTGGACTTTATCTCTGCGTTCAGTACCATCATTCCAGAACTACTACAGGACAAACTCTCCCAGCTGAACATGTCCAGCTCCATCTGTCAGTGGATCACTGACTTCCTGACCTACAGGACTCAACACGTGAAGCTGGGAAGACACCTTCTTTTCACTCAGCACCAGAGCGCCGCAGGATGTGTGCTCTCACCTCTACTCTACTCACTCTACACCAATGACTGTACCGCCGACAATGCACCTGTCAAGCTACTTTGTTTACAGATGACACCACCCTGGTCGGTCTCATCACCGACGGCGATGAGTCCATGTACCATGGAGAGGTCAAGCGGCTATTGACCTGGTGCAGTCGCAATAACCTGGAACTCAACACAGACAAAACCGTGGAAATGGTGGTTGACGTCAGAAAACTCCCCCCCCCACCATCTCTCCACCTCGGGATTTATGGCTCAGCTGTTAGCATGGCTGAATCAGTCAAATTCCTGGGGACTATTGTCTCCCATAACCTCAAGTGGGAGGACAATATCACAGCAGTCACCAAGAAGGCACACCAGTTGATGTACTACTTACGGTTTTACGCATCAATTGCTGAGTCCAACCTCACCTCCTCCATCACCGTCTGGTTTGGGTCTGTGTCTGCCTGCTGCAAGGGCAAACTGCAACACATTGTCCGGTCTGCAGAGAGGGTCATCGGATGCCACCTGCCCTCCATCGAGGTCATGCATGACTCCAAAGCAAGGAAGCGTGCAGGAAAGATCATCTCCGTCCACTCCCACCTCGGTCACCCCCTCCGCCAGGCGGTTCATGTCACCCATGACCAAAACATGCCACCACCTGAACAGTTTCTTCCCCCTGGCTGTGGCCCTCACCAACTGGCCATCTGGCCCATAGAGACTAAAGGACTATGCACTCTATCCTGCACACCACATCAAGGCATCTCTTAACTGTACACTAAATAACTGCACTAAACTGCATTGAACTCTGTGCATCTCTCTGCATTTAGATATACTCATACTGATACTGTAAATGTGTACATCCACTGTATGTCAACCATACACAAACTGTACATTTGTACATCTGCTCATTCTCTTATAGCTCTATGCTCACTCTGCCTAGTTGTTCATAATGTATGTCAACTTTGTTTATCACCAAGCATCATTTCAACAAGTACAGTTCTGAGTATGTACACTACCGGCCAAAAGATTTAGAACACCTACTCATTCAAGGGTTTTTCTTATTTTTACTATGTTTTACATTGTAGAATAATAGTGACGACATCAAAACTATGAAATAACACATATGGAATCATGTAGTAATCAAAAAAGCATTAAACAAATCAAAGTACTGGTACTCCAGTACCCCTGCACATTGAATAAGGTACTGACACTGACCTGTATATACTGTACAGCCACTCCAGTACCCCTGCACATTGAATAAGGTACTGACACTGACCTGTATATACAACCACTCCAGTAACCCTGCACATTGAATAAGGTACTGACACTGACCTGTATATACTGTACAGCCACTCCAGTACCCCTGCACATTGAATAAGGTACTGACACTGACCTGTATATACTGTACAGCCACTCCAGTACCCCTGCACATTGAATAAGGTACTGACACTAACCTGTATATACAACCACTCCAGTACCCCTGCACATTGGATAAGGTACTGACACTAACCTGTATATACAACCACTCCAGTACCCCTGCACATTGAATAAGGTACTAACACTGCCCTGAATATACAGCCAGTCCAGTACCCCTGCACATTGAATAAGGTACTGACACTGACCTGTATATACTTGCATTCTCGTGTTTCGTAGATACTCTGTGGTTTTTATTCAGACATACACTACCTTTCAAAAGTTTGGGGTCACTTAGAAATGTCCATGTTTTTGAAGGAAAATCACATTTTTTGTCGATTAAAATAACATCAAATTGATCAGAAATACAGTATAAACATTGTTAATGTTGTAAATGACTATTGTAGCTGGAAACAGCAGATTTTTAATGGAATATCTACATAGGCGTACAGAGGCCCATTATCAGCAACGATCACTCTTGTGTTTCAATGGCACGTTGTGTTAGCTAATCCAAGTTTATCATTTTAAAAGGCTTATTGATCATTAGAAAACTCTTTTGCAATTATGTTAGCACAGCTGAAAACTGTTTTGCTGATTAAAGAAGCAATAAAACTGGCCTTCTTTAGACTAGTTGAGTATCTGGATCATCAGCATCTGTGGGTTCGATTACAGGCTCAAAATGGCCAGAAACAAATAACTTTCTTCTGAAACTCATCAGCCTATTCTTGTTCTGAGAAATGAAGGCTATTCCATGTGAGAAATTGCCAAGAAACTGAAGATCTCGTACAACGCTGTGTACTCCTCCCTTTTACAGAACAGCACAAAATGGCTCTAACCAGAATAGAAAGAGGAGTGGGAGGCCCCGGTGCACAACTGAGCAAGAGGACAAGTACATTTGTGTCTAGTTTGAGAAACAGACGTCTCACAAGCCCTCAACTGGCAGGTTCATTAAATAGTACCCGCAAAACACCAGTCTCAACGTCAACAGTGAAGAGGTGACTCTTCACTATTATCTATATTATTATTATTACTCAAGGTAAGAATTTCACTGTACTGTTTTACACATGTATGCTGTGCACATGGCAAATAAACTTTGAAACTTGAATACAAAAAAATGGTTTGTCTAATATTAGAAACTAATGGACTCAAGTTCTTGTTGTCTCCTCTCTGGTGCTCTCTCAACCATAAATGTCTTTGTTGTGTTTGTGTATTTACATGACCTCAGCATAATGTCCGTTATGTAAGTGCAGTTCAAAAACTATTTCATAACCACCACAAGTACCTGTGGAGGCATCTGCCATAGCGCTGAATGGAAATCACTGTACAGTGTGGAAATGGTGCCAATCCTGCTGCCCCCCAATGCAAGCAACCTTTTAGCGACATCAACCAAGCACTATGTACTTTGTGTATGCACTCACTTTAACATCATGCGTCAAGTGATGATTGCAAAAAAAAAGCCCACCTCTTAACATAGTAGGGGCTCATTGTTCCTTCTTGGACACAGGGCTTTGATTAGATCATAACCTAAAGACACAGTGACAGATGTGAACACAGAAGCAGGGACATGATGAATAAGAAGACAGGTAGACGGAAGCACCACTTCTCTTCTCGCCGAAATCTCTGAAAAAATACCTGATAGATAGCTACACCGCTTGATAGATACGTCTAACCTTTTGGCGATGCACCGTCTCAAAGTAATGGGCCTCAAATTAAAACCTACATCTGAAGATAGCTCTAAGGTAGCAGTTACTATGCTTGATAAATATTTCAGCATCTGCTGTCTTCGTTTCCTATCACTGTTAAACAAAGTCTCCTGGCCTGTAATCTTTCATGAAAGTTCTCTCCCTGCTTTCCTTATTTTCTGACACTTCTTCCCAATATCTCCTTCTTCCCAATATCTCTAATTCTCCTTGTCTGCTGTAGGCTACAATGCACCTCTGTTTCTTCTGGGATAACGCTTCTCGAGGTTTAATGGATTTTTTCATATTTTTTTTTTTTTTTAGGTTTGTGGATGTTTGCCCCGATTTTTTTTATTACTACTTCTCCCCCCTAACTGTGTTTATTTTTAGTAAAAGCACTCTATCTTGCAAAGGGGCTACACTAACTCAATACGAGTTTGGGCAAAAGGAGGGAACATTTGCATACATTTGCATGTCATTAGCACATCAAACCTTCTGACTTGAAAGGGATGCCTTGATTATAAACACCAAAAAATTACGTCTCCTTCCTCTCTCTCTCTCTCTCTCTTTCTCTCTCTCTTCTCCCTCTCCCTTGCTCTCTTTCTCTCTTCCTACTTCTTTCTTTCCCTCCCTCTCACTTTCTTATATCATCACTGTATGTGCATGAATGTATGTGGTTTTCTGCATGTCTGAGCGAGACTATATGAATAAAGTCTGCTGCTTAATGTTATTCCTTAACATCTAATAAAACTTTCTCCATTGCTATGACGACCTCTCTTCCGCCCTCCTGATGACAGCAGTGGGGTTGACAGCCTAGAAGGTATTTGAGAGATAACTACTAGTTGTCAGAGGAAGGTTCAACTAGACAACCATCCGCACAGTTCTCATGTTGAAGAATGTCTCTAAAGCGATAAGGATGGATACAGATACAATGCCTGTTCAAGCATGAGACTACGCTACATCTAAGTGAAGGCTGAATGTACTGCAACACGTGAAGTGGGTGTGAGTAGGTGTGAGCATGCAAACACATTTCTCTCTCCTTGTGTTTGCAGCCTACTTAACAAGCAACAACTAGCTTTCCAATGAGTGCAGATAAGGAAGGCCGTTCAAAGGCGCAGAATAATTCCTTTAGTGGGCCTCATGGCCAAAGAACCTAATATTCTGAATCACCTCAGTTGTGGGTGTTAATTGGAAATTCCCTGCTATTTATCAAACCCAGCATGTTAACACACTTGCACAATTATCTTGTTGAATCATATTAATTAGAAAGAACAATGACGTCAACACTAATCAATTGAAACTTCAAGAGGTGGGGAAATTGCATTCTGACTGAACTCTCGCCTTGAACAGGAAACAGGCCTGAAATAACACAGTGATCTTAATCTCAGGCTAATCAGGTAGAATGATTAGCCAAAGTGGATTTGTTGGGGAGGGTCATGATAATTTCACACCCACACATTCCCCACCGGTTATTAGAAAAAGGCTCTCTGTCTGTAGTTTGCCTTTACTGCTTGTAGTCCATATTAAATACAGTATATACTGTACACACAAATGCATATACAGTGGCAAGCACACATACTGTATTTATGTAGAGTGGGAGCTTAGTCACTGTTCTGGTAAGAGGACAACATCATCTTGGTCATTGCTCTGAACAGAGGGGTTTCAATTACTGCCATGAAGACCTTTTTCTATAGTGAAACAAATCTGTGCAGAGAATGGGCCTCAGCGGAAGTGTTTAAGGGATAGGTTGCGGTTTTGGCAATGAGGCCCTTTATCTACTTCCCCAGAGTTTCATTTTTTTTATTACCAATGCTTATTTGAATTTAAAGGGATATTTATGGATTTTGGCAATGTAAGAGAAACTCGTAGATACCATTTTTATGTCTCTGCGTTCATGTATGACGGAAGATAGTGGTAGTTTCGTAGCCAATGCTAACGAGTGTTAGCGCAAAGACTATAGACTTCCAGTCATTACGCTAACATTATTTAGCAATTGCACTAACACTAGTTACAGTAGCAACTTCCTTCAAACGGCACACAGATATATAAAAGTGGTATACACAAGTTCATCTAACTCTGACTCATTGCCAAAATCCCAAACTATCCCTTTAAACTCAAATAAGCACTTGTAATAAAAAATAAATGAAAAAGAGGTATGACTCCTTACACTTGAGTGTGTTGATCTAACCTTGTACAGAGGGCTGATTACAATAGGCAAGTGAACATCAGGTCTTTAATTACCAGTAATTGCATTTGCTTTAATCAGAGTGTCTCTGATATACAAGACTATGAGCATGTGCTCTGCAAACATTACCATACTTAAATCAAAATGCAGATAAAGCTGATTCTACCCTCCCTCTCCTCTGTCTATTCCCATCCCGGTCGTCTCTCCCTCTCCCGTTTTCCTGGCATACTGAGTGTACTTAATCACGTCTGTGAGGGTTCATTTACAGATACTCTCTGTCTAGCTACAATATTTGGACTCTTATCCTAATTTTCTCCAACCTTGAAAACATGCATCTGCATCAGAAGCACTCATTACTCAGAGAGGGCTCAGGCGAGCCCCCACTGATACACAATCAATTTCACGCTCCGATGGCATTAAGAACAGACAAGAAAAAGAGGGGAGATATTTCATTTTTTTTTACTGAAGCAGATGGGTTTTTCATGCAGCCGGGATACAGACAGGGAGCAGAATGGATCTGCTGTTTGTTTATCATTCATGGCGCACACACACACACACACACACACACACACACACACACACACACACACACACACACACACACACACACACACACACGCACACACGCACACACGCACACACGCACACACACGTACACACGCACACATCCCCAAGGCTTACCCATCAAGGCTGACTATATGGAATAACAGGGAGTCAAAAAACAATACACCACATAATACAATTGTCCCCCTCCATATACCGGACACACTCTTGTGCTCAGGTGCATTGTGGGTACTCAGGAGCTCCCTGTGGAAATTATCAGGTGAGGGAAAGAGAGGTTATATATTTAAAACGAGCAGCTTCACTTAATGTCCTCTAGGCTAGCGTCAATCAAATCACTGTCTGACGTCCCTGAACACACACGGAAATTCCAGGGTAATGGTAAGTGGGAATGGAGAAATGTTGAGAGAATTGGAATTGAATCCTTCTCAATGTCTATGGCAACAGTACACAGTTAGAAAACCATCAGGAAGGAAGATCCGAACCCATACAGATGTAGAATCCTAATTTTAGCCAATTTGCTAGAGCAGGAAAAAAAAACCTGCAGCAAGAGGAAATGTGAATTATTATAATTAATGGACATTTTTGTCGGGGTTGATACATTTCAATTTTGAAATTTCTAAGAGGAAATTACAAACTTCAGAAGCCTTTTTAAACCTCAAATATGTTATCAAATTAAGATTCTATATCTGTGTGTTTTCCTTACCTCCCTCTTCGCCCTGATCTTTGGTGGAGTGTAAAAAAAAACTGTTTTCTGTAACAGCAGTTTGCTCCAGGATTTACTCTGCTTGTTATCTAACTCAAATGTCAATCGAGATGATGAGTGCTGTCAGACATGACTGAAAGGAGCCCAAACTTTCTCAGAAAAACAGTATATCATTATCTGATAGAGAATGCAGTTTTTTTTTGCCAGAGGCTGCACAACACTGATTGTCCTCATAGGACCTCCTCGGGGCATAGGACTTGTCCTTTGGAGTGAAACCGTTACAATGAACCAAGTCATTGACTTAAATGAAGCTAAGGCTTCACATGCCTAGTTCTCGGAAATCATTTTCTCAGCCCTTTTATCATGGACACAGATTCCTCGACACCACTACCGTTCCAGTTCCCCACATCAGTCTAAAATAAAACGTAAGAACTCAAAGTAGTTGTAGGCCTAGTTACTTTGTGTAAGCCCAAGACACCAGAGTCCTGCCCATACTGCTATCCCTCAGTGCAACTGATCAATGAATAACAAATGGCTCGGTGAGGCAATAGAAAAGACAGCCATCTGTTTAGATTTTCTCTACATTGATCTTAGCCTGGTCCCAGATCTGTTTGTGCTTTTGCCTACTCCATTGTCATTGTCAGGGAAAAGAAACAGGCTGGCACCAAGGCTACTAAATTCTTGCTCAGCGTGCTGGATAGTTTGTAATACTGCAGACTGACTGTCTGTGTCAAGTGTGTGTCTGTGTGAGCATGTGTGTGTGTGTAAGCATGTGTGTGTGTAAGCGCGTGTGTGTACGTGTGTGTGTGTGTAAGTATGTGTGTGTGAGAGAAAGATAAGCCAGAAGGCATGTACATGTAAAGTTCTCTCCAGTAAGCTTAGGTTTTGTAACATGTTTGCAATGTATGTTGGAAACAATATTTAATTGCACCAAAATTATGCTGAAGTTTGATCATTCATTTCAGATAAGACCCCTTTTCTACCAGGGAGAAGCAAACAGGCCCAACTGCATGGCGTCTCAGCCTCAGTAATATTGGCAGGGGCTTTGCAGGGATCTCAGCTCTCGTTTCCAACCTGCACTGCCGCACAGTGACAGATGGGATTGCCTTTTTCCGTTCCACGGCAGCGAGGAAGGCTTAACGTCTCCTTGTTACTAACTAGACGGAGGCCCTTACAGTCGGTTGACGCTGAAAAATAAATCGAATTCCCGCCCCAAAGATATAATAAATAAACATGGTTGTTGTGTGTTCAAGCCCTGGGTCTCTCTTATCTTAGACCAAGCCTGGCCTGGTCGACACACAATTAGGGACTGATTGTTATTCAAGTAACCACTAGGGGGGGGGAGAGAGAGAGAGAGAGAGAGAGAGGGGGGGGGGGGGGGAGAGAGAGAGAGAGACAGAGAGAGAGAGAGATAGAGAGAGAGAGAGAGACAGAGAGAGGGGGGAGAGAGGGAGAGAGAGAGAGAGAGAGAGAGAGAGAGAGAGAGAGAGAGAGAGAGAGAGAGAGAGAAGCCATCCACAAAACAAAGCAACACTTTTTCATTGAAATTCATTACAAAATAAAAATACAAGTTGCATTACTTGACTCAGAGAGAGTTCATCCCTATCTAGCTTGATCAAACAGAGCTGGCAATTGCATTTTGTCTAAACCAATCCTTACACAATAACGAAACGGTTGAATACACAAATAATAATTTGTGAAATCACAATGTAACGCAGTAGATGACATGGAGTGAGTTTAAAATTCTCAAACCATATGACAGAAGCAGCTTTAATTTGATTGGCTGTTGCATGCCATTTTAATCACGTTTGAGTTGATTTACATAACAGCAAAGTTGCTTGAGATGATGTTACTCATAACCTGCAACTGCAACTAAAATGCGTGACAGTTGCTTTGTGTAACCCCAGCCTAACAGTAGTAAATGGTGGTTTGATAAACTGAATTAATAGTTTGGGATGCGGTTTTCAGCTACTTTGAGACTTAGGGAAAGGGAGTTGATTGTTAATTTATGATTCTATGGAAAATTGTTGAGTAAAGGACTGTGGCTTATGGTAGAGAAATTAACATCTGTTGGACATTCCTGCAGTCAGCATGCCAATTGCACGCTCCCGCAAAACTTGAGACATCTGTGGCATTGTGTTGTGTGACAAAACGTCTAATTTTAGAATGGCCTTTTATTGTCCGCAGCAAAGGAGAAAAACTCACTAACAGGAATGTAAACACATTTGTGTACAACATTTTAGAGAAATATGCTTTTTGTGTGTATGGAAGATTTATGGTATCTTTTATTTCAGCTCATGAAACATGAGACCAACACTTTACATGTTGCATTTATATTTTAGTCAGTGTACATTTTCATTCTTCCATTTCAGATGCAATGCAGTGCTCTATCCCTGACCCTCTCAGTCTGCTGAGGCTATTGCCTAGGGATTGTTCAATGATATACCCTTACACATGCAGTTAGAATAGGCCTCATTAACAATGTTGAGAGATGAAACTGAAATGGTAATACTATTACTTCATTGACTGGCCTTTGACTGGAAACCTAGATGATAGGCCTGATTGTTGAGAGTGCTTTCATTTCAAAGGCAAATAACAACCAATAATTGTATCATTTTTTCCCAACAATCAAATCAGCCCTCTGTCACTTAATGTTATAGAAATCATCCACACTCAGTATCTGGAATCACTGTATAATATACAACACAGTCACAGTGACTCCATGTTCTTTTTGATGCAAGGGATGTTTTATGTATTTAGGACCAAGGGATATTCCCATCCCATAAACTTAATAGAAATAACAAAGACAATCAAATAAAATAAAATGGTGTTATTGCGGGTGTAGCGAAATGCTTGTAATATATATATATATTTTTTAATAGAATACAGTGTATACATATGAAATGACTAAAGCAGTATGTAAACATTATATCAACATTATTAAAGTGACTCGTGTTCCATTATTAAAGTGACCAGTGATTCCAAGTCATTGTATATAGGACAGCAGCCTCTAAGATGCAGGGCTGCGTATCCGGGTGGAAGCCGGCTAGTGATGGCTATTTAACAGTCTGATGAACTTAAGATAAAAGTTGTTTTTCATTCTCTCGGTCCCAGCTTTGATGCACCTGTGTTGACCTCGCCTTCTGGATGATAGGGGGGTGAACAGGCCGTGGCTCGGTTGATTGATGTCCTTGATGATCTATTTGGCCTTCCTGTGACATCGTGTGCTGTAGGTGTCCTGGAGGGCAGGTAATTTGCCCCCGGTGATGCGTTGGGCAGACCGCACCATCAGGGTGCTTTCGGAGGAACCTAACCCTTGATGTGGAACTCTCCAACTCCCATCTGGTGCGAAGAATAAATATTTTCAAGCCTTTACTGTCCGCTTGTATCAATGTGTTCAAGGCCCAGCCTGCACTGCAACCTCGGCCTCCGAAAGTCTCCAGCAGTCCTTTCAGACTGTGTTGCCATGGCAACAGGTGGCAACGAAGAACAACCACCACCTGATTGGTCTTGAAAATACACCTAAAGTTATAGTCCTCCGACTTGGAGAGGACAGGTTCACTAACAGGAGGCACTGTTTTGATGCCAGTGCACCTCCATCTTGACCCTCCCTTGACCATTGTATTGGGCAGGTCGAATGGTGAGAAATGTCTCAGTCCCTGGAGCAAAAACGTTGTGCTATCCAGGAGCACGAGTACAGGACATCAATAAGCGGCTCCCAAACGTTTTAAACCAGCATCAGGAAATATTGTATTTCATAGTTCATGTGGGATTCAATGACATAATGAAGGGCAGCTCAGAACAGCTGAAGATGGATTTTAAACAACTGATTGGGTCACTGCTTGACACCAACAAACTCTCCATAATATCTTGCCCTTTGCCCTCCCTAAATCGTGGCATTTAATGTTTTAGAAGACTTTTAGCCCTCCATAACTGGCAACGAGACAATTGCAGCTCTGTGAGTGTAACATTTACTGACAATTTTGATACCTTCTGGAAACAAAGCTCATTTTAGAAGGAGGATGGGATCCACCCAAATCATTTGGGTTCCTGGATCCTTTCACAGCATTATAAGGCTGCGTTGAGACAATGACTTATCAATGACCCAAGCCCAGCTCAGTTAATCCCAACCATTGTGTCTCTGAGTTGTCATAATGCTTCAGCAAATGTACATTATCCCAGGGGCATTGGAAGACACCATGTAAATAACCTAATTACTGCCCTGAATGTCTCTGCTGATCCCACTGCTATTGTATACAGTAATCATGTGCCTATGAACCAGAGTGATGCTGTAGGCACTGAGGCGGTGTGCCCTAGTAGGAAGTCCACTGTGTGCCGCTCACCCTGACCTAACATAAATAGCATGAGCATGTCCACTTCTGCTAAGCTTCCTAGTAAAGCAATGAAAATAATCAAGCATCCCAGAAAAGTGAAAAAAATAGCTCACGTTAACATATGTAGCCTAAGAAACAAGGTTCATGAAGTCAATAACTTGCTATAAACTCACTTAGATAAGTAGTGGAAGAGGATTTTTTGGGGGGGTCTATCAACAATGACAATCCACCGGGGTCTGACAAATTGGATGGAAAATTATGAGGATTATAGCAGACAATATTGCCATTCCTATTTGCCATATCTTCAATTTAAGCATACTAGAAAGTGTGTGCACTCAAGCCTTCAGGGAAGCAAAAGTCATTCCGCTACCTAAGAATAGTAAAGCCCCCTTTACTGGCTCAAACAACCAGCCAATCAACCTGTTACCAACCCTTAGTACATTTTCTGAAAAGAATTGTGTTTGACCAGATAGAATGCTATTTTACAGTAAACAAATTGACAACAGACTTTCAGCACAATAATAGGGAAGGACATTCAATAAGCACATCACTTACACAAATGACAGGTGAAATTTATGATAAAAAGATGGAGGTTATTTTGTTAGACTTCAGTGTGGCTTTTGACATTATCAGTCATAGTCTGCTGCTGGAAAAATGTATGTGTTATGGCTTTACACCCCCTGCTATATTGTGGATAGATAAAGGTGTTCTTTAATAGAACCCTCTCCAACATAATCCAGGTAGAATCAGGAATTCCTCAGGGCAGCTGTATTGGCCCCTTACTTTTTTCAATCTTCACTAATGACATACTACTGGCTTTGAGTAAAGTGTGTCTATGTATGCGGATGACTCAACAATATACACGTCAGCTACTACAGCAACTGAAATGACTGCAACCCATAACAAAGAGTTGCAGTTCATTTCAGCATGGGTGGCAAGGAATAAGTTATAATAAGTTCAAAAAGTAAAAGCATTGTATTTGGGATAAATCATTCACTAAACCCTAAACAACAACTAAATCTTGTAATAAATAATGTGGAAATTGAGCAAGCTGTCATGGTCAAAACATATAAAACATATACATAAAAACATTTTCCTTAAAGTATAGATTTATTTAAGTTCTAATATTACTGTCCCCACTACAACAACAAAAAAACTTAAATAGATGTCATTTTGTCCTTGAAACATTTAATTGAAGTAATGTAGAATTCCATTCATTTCTATGCAGGACTGATTCTTCTTCTGAGTGCCAATATGCCCGACACCTGGCTTCAAAACCTCCCATTACATAGCATCAGCAATCCAGGGTTTATATACATCATTGGGCCATACCTGAGGTGAGTTTTGACCCGAGTCAAATAACCATAAAGTAGCACTGTCTAAAACCCAGAAAATCCACTACTCTCTGAGATTCCCTTTGATGTGTGTGTGACTGTGTGTGTGTAGTACTCTTGGCAGCATTACTTCTATGTGTGACATACTTTCAGAGAATTTCCATGGCTGGCACAGTAACAACTCCTCAGCATTAAAACATCAGGCCTTCGGTGACCTGGTCCCTTCAGAACAGGTGACATAACAGAAGTCTTTGAACAGCCAGCCGACTGGAAGTCCTCAGGTTATGATTTGGAAGGAGTTTGTTCTGGGACGTAATTAGAGAGGCCCAGTGTTTGAAAAGGCTAAGTGCCTCCGAGTAGTAGTCAAATAAGTACAACGACTTAAACTGCTTCACCAATTACAATTCAAACGTGGAACATGGTCTCTTAATTTCTTGGCTCATCAATTAGGAATGTTAACTTATTCATTCCTCTATGCCATTGTAACTTGGGGTGGGTAACTTGTGAAGAACCTGTTCCAATGATCACTTGCACTCAGAAATGTATTTGCTGAAATGCACAGGAGGTATTCGATTTCAAGCTTTGAATAACACGTGTTGCACATGATTGTAGTTGTTTTCTCTGAGACCACCCTTTGGGTGTAAAAATGCCACTTTAAATCTGACAGAAAAGGGACTCTATGCACTACAGCTGGTCAACTAATAGTCACCATCAAACTCACCACCTCACAGACATGGTCCCAAATACTGTTTCTTGGAAAAATAATGTGGAACACTTATCAGTCTATAACAGTAGACTCTCTCAATCTACCCTCTCTAATGCCTCTTTCACACACACACACACAGTCGCCGCACCTGCAGTGTTTGTGTGGACCACTCAGCGTCTCGATGACGAAGCATTCTCCATCGTTCAAGCAGTAGGCCAGGTCCTTCTCGTGACATTGCTTGAAATGCTCTGAGACCAATGGAGGAATGGTGGGTGATGCTGCAGGGAAAATAGAGAGATGACAGAAAAGGGAGACAGAGAAAGAGAGAGAAAAAAAGAAAGAGATAATGTTAGTAAAAAAAACAAGGAACACACTTCATCAGTTCAAATTCACACGATAAGATATGTGTTTCCTATCCAAGTCTGAGTCGTAAATGACCATGCACACCGCGTGTCACAAATGCAACACATAGAACTCAACAAGGCACTCCAAGAAAAGAACAAATCCTCCCAACAAATTCCCCAGAAATGCCCGATAATGCCAAGCCCCGCTCTGCTGCAGCAGGAGTGGCCATGTGAGTGTTTTCCTATTTGTCTCCTCTGCAGGTTTCAGTAGAAGTGAAAGTGAACGTGCTGTAATACACTGTATGTAAACTTAATACAAAGTCCAGAGTGTTTGCCCAGCACCTGCTACGTCACTGAGAGAAGATGAATGAGGAATGCTGATAATCTGACCTGCTGTGAATGTCTGCAGTGTTTGGAACTTGACTCCTCTCAATTATCAATAACACCAAGCCTACACAGAGCTTACGCTGTGGGGAGAATATCAACTTCGCCTAAGTGATGACAGTTCTATTAAAAAGCTAGGCAATGCCTCAATGGTCCTTCATACATGGGGAGTTAGCCTAGCTAAACTGGAGTTGAGCCGTGCTGTTGTGTTTTTCATTTTACGTATGCTGTTTATTATACAGTGACAGTACACATTAATCAACATTTCAGCTTACAAATCCATGTAAATGTGTTGGAGTTACGTAGCTAAGGAACTAATTTACATCTGTAGTCCTGCAAAGAGTTGTAAGTTAGCAGACCTAGGTTCAAATAGTATTTGTTTTCTTTCAATTACTTTCATTACACTTGATTGAGCTTGTGTGGTGAAATATAACCAATGAATTATAACCTAAAGTGCAATTCCCACCAATATTTAGACTTTAGACAGTATTTGAAACAAAACAGCTCCTGAGGATTTAGTTCATCACACCGGGCCTGTATCGACAAAGTGTCTCATAGTAGAAAATGGATCATAAGTGCTGAGAATAGAGACATTTTACTCCTACACTTATGGGTAAAAATAAAAGCTATGCATGAAGCCTCTTTAGTCATAAGAATCACACCTAGTCTACAGACATTTACGACACCTCATGAGCACCTTACCAGCAGGTGTCTTGATAGTAGAACATTGCAGCAAGTCAGTGGTTCCGGTGCCACATGCAATTGCTTTGAAGTTGTTTCTATATGATCATATTTCTACACTGAACAGAAATATAAATGCAACATGTAAAGTGTTGGTCCCATGTTTCATAAGCTGGAATAAAAGATCCCAGAAATGTTTTGTATGCACAAAAGCGTATTTCTCTCAAATTGTGTTATTCTGTTAGCGAGCATTTCTCCTTGCCAAGATAATCCATCCACCTGGCAGTTGTGGCATATCAAGAAGCTGATTAAACAGCATGATCATTGCACAGGTGCACTATTTTTTCACAACCACAGACCATGTGTATGGGCGAGTGGTTTAAAGATGTCAACATTCTGAACAGTGCCCCATGGTAGTATGGGCAGGCATAAGCTACGGGCAATGAACATAATTGCATTTTATCCATGACAATTTGAATGCATAGAGATCCCGTGACGAGATCCTGAGGCCTATTGTTGTGCTATTCATCCGCTGCCATCAACTCATGTATCAGCATGATAATGCATGGCCCCATGTCGCAAGGATCTGTACACAATTTCTGGAAGCTAAAACTGTCCCAGTTCTTCCATGGCCTGCATACTCACCAGACATGTCACCCATTGAGCATGTTTGGGATGCTCTGGATTGACGTGTATGATAGCGTGTTCCAGTTCCCGCCAATATTCAGCAACTTCGCACAAACATTGAAGGGACAACATTTCACAGGTCAATCCTGCGCTTTGGTCTACTTCATTTGACGGCCGTGACAGAACCTCTCACCACAAAAGGACCAAGCAGCGTGGTAAGCGGGACTCATGGACTTGGGAGGAAAACCTGGACGGTAAAGGACCCTGGAGGCAGGCTGGGGAATATCGTCATCCCAAAGAGGAGCTGGAGGCAGCAAAGGCGGAACGGCATCGTTACGAGGGAACATGGCTAGCAAGGAAGCACGAGAGGCAGCCCCAAGAATGTTCTTGGGGGTGGGGGCACACGAGGAGATTGGCTGAGTCAGGTTGGAGACCTGAGCCAACTCCTCGTGCTTACCGTGGCGAGCGTCGTACTGGTCAGGCACTGTGTTATGCGGTGGAGCAAACGGTGTCTCCAGTGCTCGTTCACAGCCCGGTGCGATACATCCCAGCTCCCCGCATCTGCCGGGCTAGGGTGAGCATCCAGCCAGGATGGGTTGTGCCAGCCCTGCTCTCCAGACCTCCAGTGCGCCTCCTCAGCCCAGTATATCCTGCGCCAGCTCTGCGTACTGTGTCTCCGGTACGTCTGCACAGCCCAGTGCGTCCTGTGCCAGCTCCCCGCATTTGCAGAGTGAAGATAATCACCCAGCCAGGACGGGTTGTGCAGGCTCTAAGCTCGAGACCTCCAGTGCGCCTCTACGGCCCAGTGTATCCGGTGCCTCTGCCAAGGACAAGGCCTCCTGTATGTCTCTCCAGCCTGGTGAGTCCTGTGCCTAAGCCCAGAACTAAGCCTCCTGTATGTCTCCCCAGCCTGGTGAGCCCTGTGGCAGCTCCACGTACCAGACTGCCCATACGTCTCCTCACTCCAGTGATGATCCATGACAAGAAGCCTCCAGTGATGATCCATGGCAAGAAGCCTCCAGTGATGATCCATGGCACAAAGCCTCCAGTGATGATCCATGGCAAGAAGCCTCCAGTGATGATCCATGGTACGAAGCCTCCAGTGATGATCCATGGCAAGAAGCCTCCAGTGATGATCCATGGCACGATGCCTCCAGTGATGATCCATGGCAAGAAGCCTCCAGTGATGATCCATGGCACGAAGCCTCCAGTGATGATCCATGGCAAGAAGCATCCAGTGATGATCCATGGCACGATGCCTCCAGTGATGATCCATGGCAAGAAGCCTCCAGTGATGATCCATGGCAAGAAGCCTCCAGTGATGATCCATGGCAAGAAGCCTCCAGTGATGATCCATGGCACGAAGCCTCCAGTGAGGAGTCATGGCAAGAAGCCTCCAGTGATGATCCATGGCAAGAAGCCTCCAGTGATGATCCATGGCATGAAGCCTCCAGTGATGATCCATGGCAAGAAGCCTCCAGTGATGATCCATGGCAAGAAGCCTCCAGTGATGATCCATGGCAAGAAGCCTCCAGTGATGATCCATGGCACGAAGCCTCCAGTGAGGAGTCATGGCACGAAGCCTCCAGCGACGGCCTCCAGTCCGGAGCCTACAGCGACGGTCCCCAGTCCGGGGCCCGCATCGAGGGTGCCCAGTCCGGGGCCCGCAGCGAGGGTGCTCAGTCCGGGGCCACAGCGAGGGTCCCAGTCCGGGGTCGGCGATGAGGGTCCCCGCACCAGAGGTACCACCAAAGTGAGGTGAGCCAGTGGTGGAGCGGGGTCTGCGTCCCGCACCTGAGCCGCCACCGTGGATAGATGCCCACCCAGGCCCTCCCCTATAGGTTCAGGTTTTGCGGCCGGAGTCCGCACCTTTGGGGGGGGGGGGGGGGGGGTACTGTCACGCTCTGACCTTAGAGAGCCTTTTTATGTCTCTGTTTGGTTTGGTCAGGGTGTGATTTGGGGTGGGTATTCTATGTTCTTTAGTTCTATTATTTGTATTTCTAATTTTTTGCCGGGTAGGGTCCTCAATCAGGGACAGCTGTCTATCGTTGTCTCTGATTGAGAACCATACTTAGGTACCCCTTTTTCCCACCTGTCTTTGTGGGAGGTTAACTTTGTTTGTGTCACTAATTCCCTGTAAGCTTCACGGTTGTTTTTGTATTGTTTATTGTTTTTGTCGGCGTCATCCTAATAAAAAAAAGGAATATGTACGCTTCACCACGCTGCACTTTTGTCTACTTCATTTGACGGCCGTGACATTGTGATACAGCCCGGGATTGAACCCAGGTCTGTAGTGAAGCATCTAGCACTGCGATGCAGTGCCTTAGACCGCTGCGACACTCAGGACTGGTTTTCTGATCCACACCCCTACATTTTCTTTTAAGTATCTGTGACAAACATGGCTGTATTCCCAGTCATGTGAAATCCACAGACTAGGCTAATAAATAAACATTTTTCTTTCGATTATGTAATTTTCTACATCATGTTCTTCAAGTTATCCATTTAGAGACCAACATCACGTTGTTAAAAATATATATCTATATTAGGCATGCAACATTATCGGCAAGTGACTTGATGCCTACCGTGCTAAAGTGATGTTGAGTTGTTAAACGGGGGTGGCTAGTGAGTGTGTTGATATAACGGTAATATTGTAAAAATTCTGTTTTTAACAACCATCAGAATTGGTTAAAAAAAGGTTATGCATGCCAACATATTAGTTAAGAGTAGGCAAAGTGATCGTTTCAGGCGGAAATTATATCAAACGTTTTACCATTACAACGTTTGATGTACAGTCACATTCACTGTGGTTGTCAGAAGTGTGCCATGTCGAGTTTACAACTGGCGATGCCTCATTGTGATTGGTT
The DNA here is from genome assembly GCF_016432855.1 of Salvelinus namaycush. NCBI lineage: Eukaryota > Metazoa > Chordata > Actinopteri > Salmoniformes > Salmonidae > Salvelinus > Salvelinus namaycush. The sequence continues at coordinate 25,715,419 of NC_052328.1, forward strand.
ATTCCCCATCATTTGCAACAATGTTAATTAGTGTCATCACTATATTTCCTTTGCGCTGCCTCAAACTGTCATGATTAGCAGCTAAGATAAACTTTTATGAGTTGATTTTACTAATGGCTCAGAATTGTCTTATTCAGCTCGGCGGTGTCTTATTAACATTATCCTAAAACCGTCTATGAGCTGGGAGTTTTTTGATGAGTTTCCGAGGGATCAGAAATACAATTAAGTCTAATTCTGCTGTTGTTCATAGAGGAAGGAGTAGAACGGAGTAGATTCAGAAAGGGCTGTCATTATCACTGAATAAAGCTCACAAGGACAGCCCGCATGTACATAATGTCCATATCCATTCTAATTTGTCCTTCTACAATCAATGCTTTGGTGTTGCTCCAACATCATCCCTACAGTATAATGTTCCCCGGGCTTTGCCTGAGAGTCCTTCCCATTGGCTCTGGTGATGTTACACTTAGATTCCCTGGCATAAAAATATATTTAATTTGGGGTTAAGAGCACTTCCCTTGCTGTGCCAGACTTTGAGAGGCACTCTTACTGGAGATGTTCCCCTCTGTGACAACACACCCAGTGAAACGAGCCTCAGTTCCTCTGGATGATATTGTCTGTGCATGCAGAGTCTCTCAACCAGAGGTCCACATCGTCAAGTAGCCAACATCCACGAAGCACACTGGAGAGCCTCTATTGTTTTAAACAACCTAGACCTGATTTTAATGCTAGGCATGTTGGCTATTCAGCATCACAAACTGCCCAAAGATGATGGCAGTACAACAGCTATTTTGTCTTTTTGTAATGAATTATGGAGATGTCACGACTCTTCAAAAGAAAGTTGGGCATCCAAGGACAGATGACTTCATAAGGAGACAGCTGCCTGTCAATCTCAGAGGAACCCAGGCGACATCTAGACCTGTGTTTCCCAACTCCAGTACTCCAGTACCCCCAACAGTACACCTTTTTATTGAAACCCTGGACAAGCACACCTGATTCAACTTGTCAGCTAATCATCAAGCCCCCAATGAGATGAGGCCCAGGGCTGGGAAACACTGATCTAGACTCATCTGAGGAAAGTCCCTCCCATCAGATCAATGCACCACTATTAGGTCATGGATAACACGGATAACATGGATAACACGTTTCCACTCTTGTCTTCTCCCCCCCCCCCCCCCCCGTGGGGGGGCAGGACCGAATTTGGGAAACCTTGCTGTATGGAACTGTGGTAATGATTGAGGCAGAGACACCCAGGGCTAAAACTATAGAGCTCCACTTCACTTCAGGGAGTTCCTCAGGGCACTCCAAACTGCAGAGATCGTTCTGTTCGGTCAGTATGTCAGCTCAGCGATTTGAGTGATTGGTTTGAGATGGGTGTAGTGTTTCACTGCTCACATAGAGAGGTGATGTTGTGATGGCAGGGTGTGAAGAACACTTTAGGACATTGTGATTTCTAAGTTGAGAAATAGACCTTATGCTCTCTGTCGCATCCTTCAGTCTCGGTTTGTGTTTCTCTGGGAGTGTGTTTGTGTTGTGCAAGTAAGCGTTGGAGGAGGTTAAGGAATGAGATTCCCGTGGGCGCCGTGGTAATAGCGTCCTTCAAAAGTGACATTCCCCCGATGCATTGCCTGGGAGTCTGACTGATAGTGAAGGTCGCTGAGTATCGATCGCCCAAGGAACAGAGAGTATAACGACAACACAGAACGAAGTGGGCCAAAAATGGGAAACAAGGGCTCCTGCAGTGAAATAGTTGTTATAGTAGGAATGCCCTGTACTGTCCTCTCAGTACTATATCTTTCTCTGTGACACGCTAGTCAGTAATGCATATGACAAGCATTCCATTTACGTTTTAGTCATTTAACAGACGCTCTTATCCAGAGCGACTTACAGGTGCAAATAGTGTTAAGTGTCTTGCTCAAGGGCACATCAACTGATTTGTTTCATCTAGTCTGCTAGGGGATTCAAACCAGCGACCTTTCAATTACTGACCCAACGTTCTTAACCGCTAGGTTACCGCCCTACATCAGATGTTTCATTTTTAAAGCCTTTTTCATTTAAAAAAGAGGCGTGTTAGATGGATGTCCCCTGAGGGAACAGGAACAACCTGGAATCATTCTGCTGTTTCTTGTTTGGTTTAGTAACAGTAGAACTGGCTGTGGTCTAAACCCCTTTCATGGCCCATGAATCTCAGTGTAGCAAACATTTCATATCTCAAATTACACCATTAGCTGAATAGTAGTCTCAAGATAATGACTCAAATGTCCAAACTAATAATTAGCTTTTTCAAATTAAGGGGATCCAGTGCTCCTCCACTGTTCTGTGGGATGTGTAGTAATCCGTTATACTTATATTGTACTGTATGTTTCTCTAATGAATTGTTGGTATTTCTTACTATGTTAATTGTTGATAAAGATTACCAAGATACCCATTTAATATGGAAAACTTCAAGTAAAATGTGGTTCTAATGAAGCATCTATCAGCCCCATGACCAGTAGTCCACCCGGCTCACTTCAATTAAAAACTCAGGTGCTAATGTGCCTAATGACATCATGATATTATACAGTTTTAGTTCAGATTGTAGCCTCTGTTCCACTGAGAAGAGTTGCCACTGACCTGTCCCACTCTGAGGTCATGCCAATCACTGAAGTCACACAGAGGCAAACACTTAGGGATCCAGAACAGCATGCACTGGGGGGACTTGTTTGTTTGTTATGTGCGTTTTGTGCTCCTCTTTCACCCTCAATCCTTCCTGCTGTCATCTCTCATTCCACAATTCACTACCTGCTATCCTGTCCACCTCCCTCTAGCCTCCCATTCGGACTAAGGGGGTCAATGGCAATTTCCTAGTACAAAAGGAAGGGCATCTCTCATCCCCTCTCTCCCCAGGCTACACTGAGTACGTGGCTCACTCTCTCCAGATTGGCCCCCAGTCTATTTATGCAACCAATGATGGACAAAAGAACAGCAATCTCCCTAGCACAATGGTTAGGTCTATAGGTACTGAGAGGTGTGTGTGTGTGTGTGTGTGTGTGTGTGTGTGTGTGTGTGTGTGTGTGTGTGTGTGTGTGTGTGTGTGTGTGTGTGTGTGTGTGTGTGTGTGTGTGTGTGTGTGTGTGTGTGTGTGTGCGCGTGTGCGCGTGTGTGTGGGTGACACTGGTCAGCGGAGTATGGGGAATTAGATTACACAGAGGCAGTGCAAAGCCATGACTGCTGCTGCATGGCATATTTTCTGTCTATAGCATGACGTGTCTGACCAGGAATGCCTGGTTCACGCTGCACAGTGGGACCCTGAACAAACTAATACATGGAAGGAAATATACATTCAAAATACACCTCCATTTGCATTCACTGACTACACACCCCCACAGAGACACAATCACATGCACATGCTTTCAGTGACATCTGGCAGGTAGGGATATTCTGACTGACTAATCTGTCTCTATCTGTCTTTCCAGTCTAGCCACAAAGCTGACCCCATATCTGTCTCTCTCTCTCTCTCTCTCTCTCCCAGCCTACTGACGATACATCCACCTGCACCGCCACAGTTAAATGTCCTTTAGCTTTGTTCCATCCCTGTTCTCATCACCAGTCGACATTCATATACCAGGCCTTTCTCTGCAATATCACATGTCAACAGTGCATTAGGCCCAACCGTCGTAAATATGCCAAGAGCTCTTTAATACCTCTATCTATATGCTGGCACCATGCACCTCTGGTCTCCTTTTATCTGGCAGATTAGTCACACCTTGCTCACGCCATCAGGCCAAGGATTATAAAGTGGAGGGACCACACTGTCCTTCCATCAGGCCAAGGATTAGAAAGTAGAGGGACAACATTGTCCTTCCATCAGGCCAAGGATTATAGAGGAGAGGGACAACACTGTCCTTCTATCAGGCCAAGGATTAGAAAGGAGAGGGACAACATTGCCCTTCCATCAGGCCAAGGATTAGAAAGGAGAGGGACAACATTGTCCTTCCATCAGGCCAAGGATTAGAAAGGAGAGGGACAACATTGTCCTTCCATCAGGCCAAGGATTATAGAGGAGAGGGACAACACTGTCCTTTCATCAGGACACGGATTATAGAGGAGAGGGAAAACACTGTCCTTCTATCAGGCCAAGGATTAGAGAGGAGAGGGACAACACTGTCCTTCCATCAGGCCAAGGATTAGAGAGATGAGGGACAACACTGTCCTTCCATCAGGCCAAGGATTAGAGAGATGAGGGACAACACTGTCCTTTCATCAGGCCAAGGATTAGAAAGGAGAGGGACAACATTGTCCTTCGATCAGGCCAAGGATTAGAAAGGAGAGGGACAACACTGTCTTTTCATCAGGCCAAGGATTATAGAGGAGAGGGACAACATTGTCCTTCGATCAGGCCAAGGATTAGAAAGGAGAGGGACAACACTGTCATTCCATCAGGCCAAGGATTAGAGAGATGAGGGACAACACTGTCCTTCCATCAGGCCAAGGATTAGAGAGATGAGGGACAACACTGTCCTTTCATCAGGCCAAGGATTAGAAAGGAGAGGGACAACATTGTCCTTCGATCAGGCCAAGGATTAGAAAGGAGAGGGACAACACTGTCTTTTCATCAGGCCAAGGATTATAGAGGAGAGGGACAACATTGTCCTTCGATCAGGCCAAGGATTATAGAGGAGAGGGACAACATTGTCCTTCGATCAGGCCAAGGATTAGAAAGGAGAGGGACAACATTGTCCTTCGATCAGGCCAAGGATTATAGAGGAGAGGGACAACATTGTCCTTCGATCAGGCCAAGGATTAGAGAGGAGAGGGACAACACTGCCCTTTTATCACCTTTTATCTGCCTCCCGTCTGACACTGTATAGGCCAATGATGCCTTTCCCAATGATGCTGGGCTAATGATGTTTGTCCCTATTATGTTTGTCCCAATGATGCTGGAATCGGTCTCAGAAACACTGTTTGGTTGTTCTTAAATAGTGGTCAGATTGGGAGGTTGGATTTATGGAACGGCTTAAATGTTTTGTCTTGTCCAAAGATCTTGTTTTGAGTGCAAAACCCCCTAAAGCAGAGGTGTCAACATCAACCAAAATTCTTTGAAATCGATTAAAACAGTGGATGTTAAATCACATACTGTAAGTCAAAAGGTCAAGAGGTCAAAAGCTAGTAGGGGTCAAACATTGTTAGGAAAGTTGTCTTCATGATGCAAGAGCATAGTTTGAGGGGCACATCAAACTGTTTTCATCCTGTTGGCTCTGGGATTCAAACTAGCAGCCTTTCTGTTACCAGCCCAATTGTCTAACTGCTAGGCTACCTGCTGCCCTAAATGCATTTTATAGGGAGTTCAGAACCTCTGCTACCACATGTAATTTAACAACTATATATAAGTCATCCATCTCCATTGTAGCAGTACTGCAATGCTAATGTGTCCATTTCAGATTGTGTTACTCTGTCATTACATAACTCCAACATCTTGACAATGGCAACATGGGAGCAATTGACATTGGTGATGTTGACATTGCATTGGGGATATTGTTTAAACACACATTCTACTGAGATTCTGCAATGTAATGTTTTTATCAGCATAATAATAGCTTGAGGAAGTTGTGTCAGCAGTCTGCCTGTCAATGTTCGTCTTCAGTAGTTTGAACCTGAATCACTTAGATCTACAATTGAAGGTTCAAGTGTTTTCACTGTATTCTATCCCACTATCAAATTACTGGACTCAGTATTTCAGACTGAAAGTCACCTTCCCCTGAGTGTTAGTGGAACTTACCTGTTTCTGATAGGCAAATGATCACCTGCTATGCATCTGGGTAATATTTAGTAGTAGCCTTTACTGTAGTTGCACCTCAAACCCGGACAGATCTGGAGACCACTGATTTAATCAGAAATATTTAAATGTGTGCATTAGCAATGGGATGAGGATAAAGAGTGGACATTTCAACCCATCAACCTTCCTCAACTGTCTTTTCAAAACAACAGAAACAAATCCAACAGACTCCGACTCAACCTCAATCCCTAATCAGTGTTTTAAGATATCAGACAGAAGTCTCCTGATGATACATGTGAATGTGCCCTGCTGCATCAGGTCTAGTTGTACTCCCCTAGATTATACAAAACAGAGCAAGGGAGGGAAGATTACTGGCCAATTGGATCAATAAGAGGGTCTTTGAAGATTTACAGGAAATCTAATCATTGATCTGCAGGGGGAATGTAAGTGTGCAGTTCAAAGAGAGTCTGGGAATAGCAGTGTCCGTCTCCATCAGTAACGCCATGGTAAATTGCATTATGTAAGACTAACTGTTTGTAATGATTAATTTCAAATTTTTTGTCGTCTAATGTTATGAAACCATTTATAAATAATCAAAGCCACAAACACAGGCAGGTAAACACTCACAAAGGGTGAACAGAACATTCATGAAAATGGCATTAGTGTCAAGCCTGTTGATTTTATATCAAGATCTATGACAGCACTAACTTTGAACATCTGAGAGAATGAGACAACCACCCCCTCCCTGGCTCCACTCTTCGCCCCTCTCTGAATTTCCTGATCGATTTGTCAGCTTCTGTTCTTTCCCCTGATATAACGAAACACAGTGTGACTTTGTTAATTAAGCTCTAGAGGAAGCTATTACTTCAGGGACAGGTTCAATTGTCCTCGCTCTGAAGCATCAGTGGCTCTGGGCTTATAATCATACTATCCAGCGAGAAAGAGAAGAGAGAGAGAACATAGAGAGAGAGAGAATGAGGAGAGAGGGAGAGAAAGAGGAGAGGGAGAGAAGCAGACTGCTTGCATAACTGCAATTTACCCCCTCTCTGTCTTTCTCTTCCTGTTGAACATGTATTGTATAAGGACCTCATTGTACTACATTTTCATCATCTTCTATTGTCAACTATGAGACAGACCACTGATGGTCGCACCAAATTGCCCATTGATTAGACAACTTCATCTGGAACTTCTTTAAGTATAAAGGCATGTTCACATAGACAGCATGAACAAGATAGTACTGTAGGCTGGCAGAGCTGGGAGTATTGGCAGCTTTAGACAGACCATAAATGATTCAAGGCTATAATTTCAATTGAAATGCATTTATTAGGCCCTAATCTATGGATTTCACATCACTGGGAATACAGATATGCTGGTAGAGCGTCCCAAACATGCTCAATTTATGACATCTCTGGTGAGTTTGCAGGCCATAGATGAACTTGGACATTTTCAGCTTCCATGAATTGTGTACAGATCCTTGCGATATGGACACGAGGTGATGGCGGTGGATGGATAGCACGACAATGGGCCTCAGGATCTCGTCACAGTATCTCTGTGCATTCAAATTGCCATGGATAAAATGCAATTGTGTTCATTATCCGTAGCTTATGCCTGCCTATACCATAACCCCACCGCCACCCACCACTCACCCACACGGCACCATACACATGGTCTGCGGTTGTGAGGTCGGTTGGACATACTGCCAAATTCTCTAAAATGACATTGGAGGTGGCTTATGGTAGAGAAATGTACATTCAATTGTCTGGCAACACCCCTGGTGGACATTCCTGCCAATTGCACGCTCCCTCAAAACTTGAGACATCTGTGGCATTGTGTTGTGTGACAAAATGCAGATTTTAGAGTGGCCTTTTATTGTCCCCAGCACAAGGTTCACCTGTGTAATGAAATGCCACGCCTGTCAGGATGTATTATCTTGGCAAAGGAGAAATGCTCACTTTGTGCACAACATTTGATAGAAATGAGCGTTTTGTGCGTATGGAAAAGGTCTGGGATCTTTTATTTCAGCTCACTTCACATGTTGCTTTTATATTTTTGTTCAGGGTATGTACCCTTAGGGGAATTATATTCACGAGATGAGCACAGGTCAGCTAGAACTGGCCTGCCCCTGCTCTGTCCAGATGCTCATCAGTTGTTGTGCTATGAGGAGTGGGGAGGAAGAGGGGGGTGATCGGGGTTCAGGTTTTATATTATACAATATCCCCCCTGACACATGGTCTGCGGCAAGCAAACTGAAGGCAGGACCAGAATGCTGATTGGGCGACAGAGGAGGAAGTGCGGCTGTGAGAATCATTTTTGATTGGACCATGATAGTAGGGCCCAGTTCTAAGGAGAAAAGGGTTAAGATATGACTGAATCAATGGGGTACGGGCCAGCCTGTGACTCAAACTGCTGATTGGTGGCAAGCCTATGAAGCAGAATGCTCAATGGAGAAAGCATGGGGGGATGGGGGGACTCTGTTTAATTAAGCTTGAACAGCATTATGAGTCAACAATCAAAAGGTCCAATATGCATGGAATCATTTTAGCATAAGCTTTTTCTCCAGGGCCGGAGCTTCCATTATTTCCAATATGCGAATGCAGCATAATGCATGTGAAGACCAAGAAAACATGTAGTAAATGTGTTTCTTATGGTGCCCAAAATGCCCTAGAAATGCAATGACACCGAGTCTCAAACCCAGCATGTAAATCAATGGTCTTCAGGCTAAGAAAGAAAAATACAGCAACAATGTCTTGAGCGGAGTAAGTGGAATGGTATCAAACACATGGTTTCTATGTGTTTGATGCCATTCCATCTGCGCCGTTCCAGCCATTATTTCCCAGCCTCCCTTCCACAGCCTCCACCAGTACCAGCGCAGCGTCCTGCAGACTTTCAACACAGCAGTCTTCCATTAGGGTGGGGATTCTTTCTCAAATACAACCAGATTTCTAATAATAGGTTGTCTATTCATATGAATCTAAAGCAGGACACAAGTAAACATGAATAATATTTTCACACTGGGAAAAAAAAACGTATATTTACACAACGTGTAAATATAATCAAACATACACAAATTAGAACAAAATAAGAATGACAGTATATAGAAAATAAAGAAAATATATGTCTATGTGAGTCTATGTGATTAGAGCGTGTGTTAAAGTTGGAGGGATAATTTAGCATCTGGTCTCCCTGGGGCGTGCTCTGTCTTTCTAGCACTCCCTATAAGGTCGGCTGTATTTTTATTCAGGCCTTTATTGTAGGGCTTGGCAACTGTGAATGGAGAGCTCCATTTCTAAAGCAAATCGTTAGGCACTCTCAGGGTTGATGCCTCTTTGTGTACGGCTCGTTAGGGCTCTGGGAACACCAACACAGAGAAAGAAGTGAAATGCTGAACTTATAACAAGAATAGACCATAATGTAACAATGCACCTGAAGTGGCTGTTACAGAGACAGCAAAGCATTGTGAAAGCAATGCCCTAACACTCTGTGACCATGCCACAATATGACGAGATTCTTTCAGATATATCGTATATCAAATGTGAACAGTTTCAATAATGACTGAAAGGTGAAATTGATGCCAGATCATAAGTTGTCAAAACTATTATTAAGAGAAGATTATGCAGGCATTGAATGCCACTTTATGTGGTCCTGTATGAAGCCCTGGTGTTATTCCAGCACTATACTGATTGGCCCTTATATATAGGGGCCCACATCATAAGGCAATAGATGGTGGGGGGATGTTAATAAATACAGTAGAGTAAAAAGCAACACAAATGGCACAGTAAAATGCAGCAGTAAAGAAATATTTGGTTGTGTTGCCCGCTGCCTACATCACAAGGCTACAACACAGTGCTAGATCATACGGCCCTGGCTGGGGGAGCGGGTGAAGTCAAGAACACACACGCCCACAAGAGCGGCAGAGCATTTCTCTCTCACTCAAACGTCAACACCCAGGAGCACGCACACAGTGGCCTCACCTCACTTTCATGGCTGCTTGCACGTCCTCCCTTTCTCACTCCCTCTCACTTCCTCCCTCTCTCTCTCTCTCTCTCTCCCTCCTACTCTCCCAGTATAATCTTGTTGCCAGTCAATTTCAGTGTATTCCCACATTAACTCATCCCCCTTTGTTGATGATGCTTAGTTCTTACCCCCACCCCCTGTAATTTGTATCGCACAGCCCACTGATTAGCAGTGACAGAGCTGAAATTAGAGAGATCTCTCTCTCTCTCTCTCTCTCTCTCTCTCTCTCTCTCTCTCTCTTTCTCTCTCTTAGCTGTCCCCATAGGAGAACCCTTTGAGGAACCGTTTTTGGTTACAGTTAGAACCCTTTTGGGTTCCGTACATGGAACCCAAAAGGGTTCTAACTGTAACCAAAAATGGTTCCTCAAAGGGTTCTCCTATGGGGACAGCTGAAGAACCCGTTTATGTTCTAGATAGCACTTTGTTTTCTAAGAGTGTATTTCTCTGTCTCTCTCTCTCTCCCTCTCTATCTGTCTCTCTCTCTAAAACAGTTTAATACACATCATAGACACAGTTGGAGGAGAGTAGGCAGAGAATTTCATCACACAAATGTTCTATCGTTTATGGTCAAATGGTTCGCTTTTCAGCTCTGTCTCTTAGTTATTTGTGCTTATCTGTGTCCTTCTTTTCCAATTAGGTTTGTGGTTATTTTATTAGAAAAACAATTATCACATCGGCCTATGAACTTAGCTCTGGCAAGATCTACACTTAGCTCTAAACAATAGGTGGCCAGCTACAAAAGGTTAATGAGGTAAAGCTAAATGTTTAGGGAATTATGAAGATATTGAGTACATGTAATACAATTTGGGTGTAAATATATCTCCACTGAGTGGTTCCTCCATTAGACTAGCAGTCAGCTGCTTTACCAATACTCTAGTCCCGCTGATTATTAACCACAAAAAAATATATACAATAAAACACTGTCATAGTATTACTGACATCATCCAGGAAACTCTGAACAGCCAATAAAATCACTCTCCTCTCTTTCTGTGCTTTTTTTCTCTGATTTAGTTTCTGTCCTTTCATTCTCCCTTCCTCATCTCCCTGTCACTGTGTGATGTGTGGTGTGACGTCAATGAATGTTGACACATCCACCGACACATCTATAATTCATCTCCCTGTGTGGGGTGGCCCAGGCCACAGGGGACACACATCCTGCACATTATCTCCTGTAGACAGGTAGCAGGTAAAAGGCAAACTGAAAATCACAAGAGCGCATGAGTGCATAAGTACAGACACTCATGTGTTCATCCATAAAACATCAAAACCTACACTACATGACCAAATGTATGTGGACACCTGCTCATCGGACATCTCATTCCAAAATCAAATCAATCCTACATCGTAGGGAGTTGAAAAACAGCCCCAGATCATTATTCCTCATCCACCAAACTTTACAGTTGGCACTATGCATTGGAGGAGGTAGTCTTCTCCTGGCATCCACCAAACCCAGATTTGTCTGTCAGACTCCCAGATGGTGAAGCGTGATTCATCACTCCAGAGAACGCATTTCTACTGCTCCAGTGTCCAATGGCTGGGAGCTTTACACCACTCCAGCCAACGCTTGGCTTTGCACATGGTGATCTTAGGCTTGTGTGCGGCTGCTCGATCATGGAAACCCATTTCATGAAGCTCCCGACAAACAGTTATTGTGCTGACGTTGCTTCCAGAGGCAGTTTGGAACTTGGTAGTGAGTGTTGCAACCGAGGACAGATGATTTTTATGTACTTCAGCACTTGCCAGTCCCATTCTGTGAGCTTGTGTGCCTACCACTTTGTGGCTGAGCCGTTGTTGCTCCTAGACGTTTCCACTTTACCAAAACAGCACAATTGACCGGGGCAGCTCTAGCAGGGCAGAAATTTGACTGCCACCTTTCCAACATGTCATTGTATGACGGTGTCACGTTGAAAGTCACTGAGCTCTTCAGTAAGGGCATTCTACTGCCAATGTTTGTCTATGGAGATCGCATGGCTGTGTGCTTGATTTTATACACCTGTCAGCAACGGGTGTGGCTGAAATTGCCAAATCCATTAATGTGTAATCTTCTAGAAATGTTTGTTATCTTTTGTACCGCATATTTATGTTCTGATGCTGGAGAATTAAAAGAAAACATGTCTGCATGTAGTCACATGATATTAAAGAATACACTCAAACCTCAATGCATCCTCAAAGCATTTCTTGACAGCACACCTGATCATTTCAGAGCAAGCAGTTTAGCGAGGTATAAAATCGTTCTGAAATTCCGCACCGACAAGCAAATAAATACACAGACATCAATTTATTATTCATTTTTTCTCCCTGGTGAAAGAGAGACATCATTTTTCTTGCGGTGTGCATTCCTCCTCTCATATAATCGCATATCATGCCTTTCAGTGCATCTGATTTCTGGGGAGAGTTTCCAATCCCCTCCTCTCCCCCACCACCAGTGCTGCTCACCGCGCCAAATGAAATAGATCAAATGTTTACTGAAAGTGTTGATTGCTTGCCAGGAGAGGGAAGACAATCTCCTGATCGACAAACAGAGTAGTATGGATTAGAGATGAATGGGAAAACTAAATCAAGAATATGAGAACCACACTGTTCACAGTAGCTCCTATCAATGGGAAAATGCTGCAACTACAGTAGTGATACTTGAGCTCCGGGAACACTTCTATGGCGGTAAGTAAATGTGCTTACGCAAAAAGGGGTTTTACATTTCCTTAGCTGCCGAGAAGCACATCAAAAGTAGCCGGTGTTAAAAGAAAGTCCTTATTGACACCACGGCAAAGTGTAATCTGGTTTGATCTGTAACATCTATATTATGGTTATGACTGTATCATACAGCTCACACATGAGGGATCTCATGTCAATATTAGTTATTTATGACCATAATAGGTATATTTCGAACATCAACGTTCAATGCATTTCCCCATATAGATATTCATCTTAACTTACACACGTCTCCAATATCACTTGAGATTTTACCCACCATGTTGTCTCCACTAATCATGAGTAAGCTATTCATGCCTCGAGTCATCTCTCAAGCTCCTGGAGCCAGGACACTCACACTGTCAGACAGGGAAACATAATCAATCTCTCCTTCACCCCCCTATCTCCCCTCCTCCCACCCCCCTAGTGTTACCGAGAAAAGCTGAGTCGCTCGACCTTCCCAACAACCTCTACTCCCCATGTCACACTGTTGCAAGGATGCAAGAAGATACCAGAGCTATTTTATCCCATCACAAACACACCCACATGCATGCACACACACACACTTGCCTGGGCGTGTATAGGTAAGTGTATGCCTCATTAAGTGTATGTGGTGTTTGAATTGAACAAGTCTTTCTGGCCATTGTTAGTGTCCACTAACGATGGCCAGTGGAGGTACAGTGCCCTCCGTAATTACTGTGACACTGCAGCATTGTTTCTTCTTTTGGCTCTATACTCCAAAAGTTAGAATTTCAAAAACAATGACTATGAGGTTAACGTGCAGACTGTCAGCTTTAATCTGAGGGTATTTTCATCCATATCAGGTGAACCGTTTAGAAATTACAGCACTTTTTGTACATAGTCCCCCCATCTTAAGGGACCAAATGTATTGGAACAAATTCACTCAAATTCACTCATTCACTCTGTAGTAAAAAGTTAAGTATTTGGTCCCATATTCATGGCGTGCAATGACTACATAAAGCTTGTGACTCTACAAATATGCTGGATGCATTTGGTGTTAATAATGAATAATGATAAGTAAGAACGTTACAGAAGATAGCATGTCTTGGGGCAATGATATTTGCGCGTCTGTAACGCTCTCACTCATCATTATTCACGATTCATTCAAGATTTTCCGTAATCATGGTAGCATCCACGTTCATGTAGAAGTCTTTAGAAACGTATTATATTCTTATTTACAATAAAAGTAATCTGCAACAACCAAAACAAAGAGCAAATGCATCCAACAAATGTGTAGAGTCACAAGCTTGATGTAGTCATTGCGTGCTATATTTTTTCAACTTTAATTCATATATAAGTGAATTTGTCCCAATATTGTCCTAAAATGGGGGTGATTATGTACAAAAAGTGCTGTAATTTCTAAACAGTTCACCCGACGTGGATGAAGATACCCTCAACTTAAAGCTGACAGTCTGCACTTTAACCTTATAGTCAGTGTATGATTTTAAATCCAACATTTGAGCATTTTAAATCCAACATTTGAGCATTGAGCCAAAAGAAGAAAAATGCTTCACTGTTCATAATTACAGAGGGCACTGTATATAATGTACAATTGAGGTAAATAATGTACACAGTGTACATTATAGCACATGTGTGTTTTTGTGTGCGAGAGAGACAGACTGAGAGGTAGGGAGATATTTTCCTCCATTCCTCCCATAATGGCTGTTCTCCTCCGGTCCTCTTTGCAGAATCTCACATCAAAGACTGCCTCCCTCGGAGCACTGGCTCCGCTTCCCATAATGCATCAGTCAGAGAACACATACCACAGTTTGTTTTACAGCCTGGCTGTTTCAGGGAGAATACAGCGCCACTATAAATATACCTGCCCATGGACATAGCAATATATTTGACAGTCGCAATAAACAACTGTAAATGTAAGAAAGGCTAAACCCATGGCTATAGTAGGTACAGGAATATCTGTATATACCTCGCTTGGAAGGTGTTATATAGTATAGGAGGGTCTCCAGACCATATATAATAGCTGTTATAAAGTTATCACACATACATTACGTGAGGAGTCTGCTTTTCTCTATCATTTTTACAAACCATTCCCTCTGTTGACAGTTGATCCCACAAACAAGTTATTTCCCTGAAAGAAACCAATAAAATAGTGTCCTTGTATTGGGGACATGAAGCTGATGTCTAGATTCACCTCTGAATCAATAGAGCAAGTAGATTATCACAAGGCTTCGCTCCAATAACGTGCACTATAGAAGTACAACATTTGGTTAGCCTGCTAGCAGTTCTTTTAGCGAATAGCTCTTTGAGATTATTCATATCCCTTCCTAGGCCACATGACCTCTCGCTAACTCCCTCTGACCGTCTTCTCCTCTTTCCCGTCAGTCTGTTTAGTCGATCGAAAAAAGTCAATAGCTCTACTTTTAACCTGAAGGCTTTCTGCTGAGAATCCGTGCCACTTACTTGAGTTGACAAAAACAAATTTAATAATAGTAATAACAATCATCAAAGTAATAATAGTAATAATACATGGGACTAACAGTATATAGCGCTTTTCTAGGACCCAAAGTTGCATAAAATTTGTTTTTATTAAATGTACCAATCCTTTTCATTTTCCTCTGCTTCAGCGGCAGATGCCTTAAAGTGTCTGCGGCCGACGTGTTGAAGGAAAAAGCAGGGAGGTCTCCCGAGTGGCGCAGCGATCTAAGGCACTGCATCGCAGTGCTATAGGCGTCACTACAGACCCGGGTTTGGTCCCGGGCTGTATCACAACCGGACGTTATTGGGAGTCCCATAGGGAGGGCGTCGTCCAGGTTAGGGGGGGGTTTGGCCGGGGGGACTTTACTTGGCTCATTGTGCTCTAGCAACTCCTTCTGGCGGGCCGGGCACCTGCCGGCTGACCTCGGTTGTCAGTTAAACGGTGTTTCCTGCGACACATTGGTGCGGGTGGCTTACAGCTTAAGTGGGCGGGTGTTAAGAAACGCAGTTTGGCAGGTCATGTTTCGGTAGACGCATGACTCGACCTTCGTCTCCCTAGAAAGTTGGAGAGTTGCAGCGATGAGACAAGATCAAAATTGAGGAGAAAAAGCAGGGAGGTCTTGACAGTCTCTCAGAGACACACCTGTGTGTGATGAGCCTGACATATGCAAGGGGGGAGATGGGCAGACCAACAGGCCTGAAACAGTCAGACCAACAGGCCTGAAATTGACAGACCAACAGGTCTGAAACAGTCAGACCAACAGGCCTGAAATTGGCAGACCAACAGGCCTGAAACAGTCAGAACAACAGGCCTGAAACAATCAGATCAACAGGCCTGAAATGGGCAGACCAACAGGCCTGAAACAGTCAGACCAACAGGCCTGAAACAATCAGATCAACAGGCCTGAAACAGTCAGACCAACAAGCCTGAAACAGTCAGACCAACAAGCCTGAAACAGTCAGACCAACAGGCCTGAAACAGTCAGAACAACAGGCCTGAAACAATCAGACCAACGGGCCTGAAATGGGCAGACCAACGGGCCTGAAACAGTCAGACCAACAGGCCTGAAATGGGCAGACGAACAGGCCTGAAACAGTCAGACCAACAGGCCTGAAATGGGCAGAGGCGAAGTCAATGGTCATCAGCAGGAGACATGGGTGAATGAATCATGTGGATCAGAACTTTCTTACTGTAGCCATCTCCAAAAAGATGCGTGTGCAACTGTGCCTGATGCCAAGATCAATGAAAGCTGTGGGATTATGATTATTGTTTTTCCGTCAGTTAGTCTGTCAGTCATTCGTCTATCCTGGCCTGCATACACAGGAACTCTCCATCACTTTATAATTCACTTACCAGCCTCCATTCGAATAATTGCATTAGATTGGAATGTTATATATCTTTGAAATCTTTGTGAAATGTTGCTGGTGGGATTTTGAGCCAGACATGTTTAACACTACCCTGCTCTCTCTCACTCTGCTTCCTACCATCTCAGTTCATTCAGTCCAATCTTCCACGTGTGATAGGTGTCCTTACTTTCCCAGCAGTACAGCTCAGTTAAGGATATGCAGCTAAGCTCTTGTGGCTGAGGAGACAATGCTGATTCCATCATACTCACACATAATAATGATATTCTCAGTTCCCATTCCATAAATGGACATACATGCAGGGATGCTAATCTCAACATGCCACCTATTTATTCATGTACACTGTAGATGTGTATGTGAATATGGGAAAATGGCTAGCGTCAGCAGCTTAAGAGATGTGCCTCGGGCTACCCTATTTTATATTATGTAAAGTATCATGTAAAACCTTGCACATACATAACACATTCATGAATTATTCATTTTGGCTACCTATACCTTGTTTTCATGGCACTGACAGACTTCAACAACAGAGCAGTGTATTTGGCTCAATGTTGGATGGACCTGAGTCTCTAGGGATTTGGATAATTTACTTCAAATGCCACTGGAAACAGTTATCTTTTATTCAATATAGATTGGAGTGTGATTTATAGTCTGGACGCTATTCATGTTTTCAGAGGAACCAAATTGAGAGTTAACATTTTTGCAAAAAATAATCCCTTGAAGCAGCCGTGCTATGTGAACTAGGCTCCTTGTTATTCTTACCACACACGGCCCTAACCATAATTAGTTTCCCACTGGGCACAGACGTCATTTCAACGTCTAGTTTTGATTTACATTTGGTTGACAAATGTGAAATCAACAACAACAAAAAGAATTGGATCAGCATATCATTGTATTTTAGGTTATTTTAGGCTAAATTCCCTTACGTTGATTATGTTTTTCAAATCCAATAATTTTTCCAAATAGATTCACCGTGGTCACAACCTGTTTTTGCACAGTGAGTTGTGAGTCAGTGGATCTCCTTACCCAAGCGAAACACTGCTTATCTCCCAATACAGATCTGAATCTAACCATCAATTAAATATTTACTCACTGAGGGTGGGCTAGGAAGGAGCTGCAAAGCAAGCATACACTATTCACATCAAATACACGTGTCTGTATGTGTTCACATGTGCGTTTCAAAGTTTAGTTATGTGATGTTTTGTGAGAGAAAAATTACATATTTACCTGATTTGTTTGATATTAATAGTCAAATTATATACTAACAAATAGTAAGTCATTTCTGTCCTACTAATGCAGTGTTTTTGTAAAGGGAGTGTCTCCACTCTAGCTCCCTGCAGCTAATCTGAGCGTATGGTCAAGTACATTGGTTTTACTGGAGATAGTTTAGGAGTAGAACAATCCTTCTTTGTTTCCAAATCATTCTTGCATCTGGGAGACTAAGCCGGGTTGGGGGTTAAAACAGTACCAGGTGCAGGAAACCACAAGATGAAGCCGAGGTGACTTATGATGCCCCCTGATCCGCATGGGAGGGGTGGAACCAGCCATGACTAAGCATCTTATGTGTCTGCTATACCAGCACTAAGACTCCTCTGTAAGGTTAAGATCTCGGCAACACACACTTCAGGGTGTGAGGTCGACCAGCTTCATTATTGCAATAATTAATCGATACTAAATAAAGATTGATTGTTTGATTGATTGTCCAAGTCTTTCTCAGTATACATGAATTTCCACGACAGTTTCCTCACAGAGCTACTTATTCTGTTAGTTCAAAACACTTTGTATGATCGCAATACAGTACATGCTTCCAGAAGCTTGTCATTTACCTTCTTTAGATGATTTATGAATTATACATGAAAGTATATAGTTAAGTAAGCATCAACACACTGTGACAACATGGAGTACAACACAAACAATAGAAGTACCCTTAAACTAAAAATGTACTCATGCCGGTGTAGACAGTGAGACTCCTCTATTGAGTTATGGAGTGAGACTCCTCCGAAGTCTGGGATCCCTGTTCAACACGATTAGGCTAGAGAATTCTTAAAGAGGTAAAATGTAATTAGGTAAATCTTGACATAGTGGTATAATGAATAATTTGGACAGCAGATTAAGATTATAGTGATCTCCATGCCAATATTGCATCCTGGTAGAAACTCAATCATACACATGCTCATGCAGAAGCACATATATACAAAAGTGGGGAAAGTATTGGACTATTGTCAGAGGGAAAACATATTGTATTGTTTAGTCCTTTAAACACTAAGTCCTCCTTAGTGCTAAGAAAGCAGGAAAGGTAATTGAACCTTGATCGATTGGGAAATAAATACGACCAGAATTCCTCAGTTGCAATGAAGGAGAAGAGGGAATGAGACAAACAATCAAGATTAGAAAAATGAGGCCATAGAAAATGACAGAGGAAGACAGATGAATGGAGAGAGGGGGAGTTATGGAGTGAAATTGAAAGGAGTAGAGTATAATGTCTGTCTTATTGCTGAATGTCAGGCTCACTTCTAGTTATCCCATTTACACTTGGTGGGATTACAGTGACAGAAATGAGATATGCCACTGGATAACTGTGCCTCATTCAGAGCTCTATTTTTAGAGGTTTTGGAACAACAGAGTGGCATCGAACGCTGCCGAACTGCAGCCACAACCATCTGTGGACATACTGATCCATGTTGGGGAGTCAACTGACCACAGAGGCAAGGCCTTGGGCCTGTGGATTATACATATACGTCTTTGAGCAGCACTGTGTATGCAGGTACATGTAACTGCCAAAATAAAGGAAACACCAACATAAAGTGTCTTAATACGGCATTTGGTCACCATGAGCCAGAACAGCTTCAACGCACCTTGGCATAGATTCTACAAGTGTCTGGAACTCTATCGGAGGACCATTCTTCCACGAGAAATTCCATAATTTGATGTTTTGTTGATGGTGGTGGTTGAAAACGCTTTCTCAGGTGCCAACGTTGAAATCTGGTGACTGATGTGGCCATGGCATATGATTTACATTGTTTTCATACTCATCAAACCATTCACTGACCGCTCGTGCCCTGTGGATGGGGCCATGGTTGCCAAAATAACGTCCAAAATATTGGCCTGCCCAGCATTTTTATACATGACCCAAAGCATGATGGGATGTTAATTGCTTAATTAAATCAGGAGCCATACCCTTGTGGAAGCACCTGCTTTTAATGGACTTTGTATCCCTCATTTACTCAAGTGTTTCCTTTATTCTGACTCTCTCTACTTTTGGCCTCCCATCCTATTCTAACCACCTCTCGCTGGCTTTGTATTCATGTTACCTGATGAAATTGCTGTACAATATGATCTTGTTGTCATCTGATGCACAATCAGATGTCATAAATCAGCACTGCAGAGCTCTCCCTGAGTGTATTACTGTTGATGATATCTGGAAATGTGCATGTACACCCAGGCCCATCTACTGTTGCTAGCCCCAATTCTCACTTGTGCTCTGATATCTGCTTCACTGATTTCTGCTCTCGTAAAAGCCTGGGTTTTCTGCACGTTAACACTAGAAGCTTATTACCTAAAATTGATTAATTGAAAGTGTGGGTTCACAGCTCCAATCCAGATGTGTTGGTCATTACTGAGATGTGGTTAAGGAACAGTGTTTTGAATGCTGATGTTAACCTTTCCGGTTATAACCTTTTTCGACAAGACAGATCTTCTAAAGGTGGGGGAATGGCAATCTTAACCAAGGATCACCTTCAGTGCTCGGTTGTCTCCACCAAGTCTGTCCCCAAGCAATTTGATTTGCTGGTTTTAAGCATTAACCTTTCAAATAGCTCTTGGTGGACTGTTGCTGGGTGCCATCGTCCTTCATCAGCACCGGCCTGTTGTCACGATCGTCGTATTGTGGAAGAGAGGAGGACCAAGGCGCAGCGTGATAACTATACATCTTCTTTTATTTGAAGACGAAAACGAAACGAAGAACACAGACTAACTATACAAAACAACAAACGACCGTGAAGCTATATAAACAAATAGTGCTGATACTAAACACTACACATAGACAATCACCCACGAACTACCTAATGAATATGGCTGCCTAAATATGGTTCCCAATCAGAGACAACGATAGACAGCTGTCTCTAATTGAGAACCAATCTAGGCAACCATAGACATACATACACCTAGACTAGACACTTTAACCAACTAAACCACAGCACCCATAAACATACAAAAAACCCTAGACAATACAAAACACTTACATCCCCCATGTCACACCCTGACCTAACTAAAATAATAAAGAAAACAAAGATAACTAAGGCCAGGGCCTGACACCTGTACCCTACCTGCCCAAAACTCTCTCCTGGCCCCTTACACTAAGTCTGAATTTGTCCTGCTAAGTGACCTAAACTGGGACATGCTTAAATGACCTTAGTGGTCACTGTTTTACAGCCTGTGTTCTTAATGGCTGCTCAGTGAAACAACCTGTCTTGATTTGTCATAGACGCTTGCTAAAAAACTTTAATGAGCAAACCTTCCTTCATGAACTGGCCTCTGTAAAATGGTATAGAATCAGCTTGATACCCTCTGGCGAAGACACTTGGACCGACTCTTTCGATATTTTCAGTGGTATTGTTAACAAACACGCCCCCATAAAGAAAATGAGAATTAAAAACAGGTTCAGCCCTTGGTTCGACCGTGATCTTTCAGAGTTATTCCACCTCAAGAATTGCATTTGTCGAAAGGCAAATGAGAAATAAGTGCACTCAGGCTATCCTGAAGGCCAAAGTTAGTTACTTTAAGGAGCAGTTCTCTCTCTGTGGGTCTAACTTCAAGAAGTTCTGGAAAATGGTTATGGACCTGGAGAATAAACCCTCCTCCTCACAGCTGCCCATGTCCCTTAATTTTGATGACGTGGTTGTTACTGACAAGAAGCACATGGCCGAGCTCTTTAATCACCACTTCATTAAGTCAGGATTCCTATTTGACTCAGCTGTGCCTCCTTGCCCGTCCAACATTTCCTCATCTCCCACCCCTTCTAATGTGACTAACCCCGATGCTTCTCCCTCTTTTTCCCGTGCCCCACTTCAAAGTTTCCCTGCAGGCAGTCACTGAGTCCGAGGTGCTAAAGGAGCTCCTTAAACTTGACCCCCCAAAAACATCTGGGTCAGATGGTTTAGACCCTTTCTTCTTTAAGGTTGCTCCCCCTATTGTCGCCAAGCCTATCTCCAACCGTTTTAACCTGCCTCTCCTTCTGGGGAGGTTCCCATTGCTTGGAAGGCAGCCACAGTTTGTCCTTTTTTTATTGGAGGAGATCAAGCTGATCCTAACTGTTATAGACCTATTTATATTTTTCCCTGTTTATCAAAAGTGTTGGAAAAACTTGTCAATAATCAACTGACTGGCTTTCTTGATGTCTATAGTATTCTCTCGGGTATGCAATCTGGTTTCCGCTCAAGTTATGGATTTATCACTGCAACCTTAAAAGTCCTCAATAATGTCACCATGCCCTTGATTCTAAGCAATATGGTGCTGCTATTTTTATTGACTTGGCCAAAGCTTTTGATACGGTAGACCATTCCATTTTTGTGGGCCGGCTAAGGAGTATTGTTGTCTCTGAGGGGTCTTTGGCCTGGTTTGCTAACTACCTCTCTCAAAGAATGCAGTGTATAAAATCTGCTGTCTCAGCCACTGCCTGTCAACAAGGTAGTACCCCAAGGCGCAATCCTAGGCCCCACGCTCTTCTCAATTTACATCAACAACATAGCTCAGGCAGTAGGAAGCTCTCTCATCCATTTATATGCAGATGATACAGTCTTATACTCAGCTGGCCCCTCCCCGGATTTTGTGCTAAATGCTCTACAACAAAGCTTTCTTAGTGTCCAACAAGCTTTCTCTACCCTTAACCTTTTTCTGAACACCTCCAAAACAAAGGTAAGAAGAATGCCCCTCGTCCCACAGATGTTATTACTACCTCTGAGCGGTTAGAGCTTGAGGTAGTCACCTCATACAAGTACTTGGGAGTATGGCTAGACGGTGCACTGTCCTTCTCTCAGCACATATCAAAGCTGCAGGCTAAAGTTACATCTAGACTTGGTTTCCTCTATTGAAATCGCTCCTCTTTCACTCCAGCTGCCAAACTAACCCTGATTTAGATGACCATCCTACCCATGCTAGATTACAGGGACATAATTTATAGATCGGCAGGTAAGGATACTCTCGAGCGGCTAGATGTTCTTTACCATTCGGCCATCAGATTTGCCACCAATGCTCCTTATAGGACACATCACTGCACTCTATACTCCTCTGTAAACTGGTCATCTCTGTATACCGTCGCAAGACCCACTGGTTGATGCTTATTTATAGAAACCCTCTTAGGCCTCACTCCCCCCGATCTGAGATATCTTCTCCAGCCCTCATCCAACACCCGTTCTGCCAGTCACATTCTGTTAAAGGTCCCCTTTAAGCACACACATCCCTGGGTCGCTCCTCTTTTCAGTTCGCTGCAGCTAGCGACTGGAACGAGCTGCAACAAACACTTAAACTGGATAGTTCATTCTCAATTGCTTCATTCAAAGACTCAATCATAGACACTCTTACCGACAGTTGTGGCTGCTTTGTGTGATGTATTGTTGTCTCTACCTTCTTGCCCTTTGTGCTGTTGACTGTGCCCAATAACGTTTGTACCATGTTTTGTGCTGCTACCATGTTGTGTTGCTACCATGTTGTTGTTATGTTGTGATGCTACCATGCTGTGTTGTCATGTGTTGCTGCCTTGCTATGTTGTTGTCTTAGGTCTCTCTTTATGTAGTGTTGTTGTCTCTCTTGTTGTGATGTGTGTTTTGTCCTATATTTATTTATTTATTTTAATCCCAGGCCCCAGTCCCCGCAGGAGGCCTTTTGCCTTTTGGTAGGCCGTCATTGTAAATAAGAATTTGTTCTTAACTGACTTGCCTAGTTAAATAAAGGTTAAATAAAATAAAATCGAATTAAAAATTCTGGCAGTTACCTGTATCTGATTCATGTTTACCACACTCACCCAGACCTCTGGGCTAGGAGAAAAATAATTAATAGTCACACTACCTGTAAGGTTCGTCGTCTGAAGATGAGGAATCATCGGACCGAAGCGCAGCGTGGTAAGTGTTCATGTTAATTTATTAAAACAGAACACTAAACAAAATAACAAATAGAATGAAATGAAACAAAACAGTCCTGTCTGGTACAGACACAAAGACATAAAACAACTACCCACAAAACACACGTGGGAAAAGGCTACCTAATTATGGTTCTCAATCAGAGACAACGATAGACAGCTGCCTCTGATTGAGAACCACACCCGGCCAAACACACAGAAATAAATAGGGCGACTCTGGCAGCTCCGGACAGGAGGGCGACTCTGGCAGCTCCGGACAGGAGGGCGACTCTGGCAGCTCCGGACAGGAGGGCGTCGCTGGAGGAAGACTCTGGAGGGAGGAGACGCAGAGACAGCCTGGTGCGTGGGGCTGCCACAGGGCCCACCAGGCTGGGGAGACCTACAGGAGGCCTGGTGCGTAGAGGAGGCACCGGATAAACTGGGCTGTGTGGGAGTACTGGAGCTCTGATGCGCAGCCTTGGCACCACTCCTCCAGGCTGAATGCCCACTTTAGCCCGGCCCCTCCAGAGTGCAGGCACAGGTCGAACCGGGTTGTGGGGGAGCACTGGAGATCTGGTGCTTACCGCTCGCACCTCTCCATTAGGCTCAATGCCCACTTTCGCCCGGCACGGGCGGAGCGCAGGCATAGGACGAACAGCACCCTCCCAGCGCACCGGAGACACAGTACGCAGAGCCGGCGCAGGACACCCTGGGCCGAAACGGCGCACCGGAGACCAAACACGCTGAGCTGGCACAATCCGCCCTGGCTGGATGCCCACTCTCGCATGGCACTTGCGGGGGATTGGCCTATAGCGCTCCGGGCTATGAGCACGCACTGGCGACACCGTGCGCTTCACCGCATAACACGGTGCCTGACCAGTACCACGCTGCTTCCGGTAAGCATGGGGAGTTGGCTCAGGTCTATCGCCTGACTCCGCCAATCTCCCCGTGTGCCCTCCCCCCCAAAATGTTTGGGGCTGCCTCTCGTGCCTGCTGCGCTGCCTTGCCTCATATCGCCGCCTCTCAGCTATAGCTGCCTCCAACTCTTTTTTCGGGCAGCGATATTCCCCAGCCTGTCTCCAGGGTCCCTTACCGTCCAATATCTCCTCCCAAGTCCAGGAGTCCTGAACCCTCTGCTCCTCGTTACCACGCTGCTTGGTCCGTTGGTGGTGGGTAGTTCTGTAACGTTCGTCGTCTGAAGATGAGGAATCATCGGACCAAAGCGCAGCATTCATGTTCATGTTAATTTATTAAAACAGAACACTAAACAAAATAACAAATAGAAAGAAACTAAACAAAACAGTGCTGTCTGGTACAGACACAAAGACATAAAACAACCACCCACAAAACACACGTGGGAAAAGGCTACCTAAGTATGGTTCTCAATCAGAGACAACGATAGACAGCTGCCTCTGATTGAGAACCACACCCGGCCAAACACACAGAAATAGAAAACATAGAACACAAAACATAGAATGCCCACCCCAACTCACGCCCTGACCAAACCAAAATAGAGACATAAAAAAGGAACTAAGGTCAGGGCGTGACACTACCCTAGTCAACACTCTGCACATGTGATTCACAATGCTTAGTAAAAGCCAAAGAGCTTGTCGAACCAATTAATCTCTAAAAGTCTAAGGCTTGGGGTACCGGGTTCTATTGTTTTAAGATGGCCATACCATGGATCATCAAAAACATGTTTATGATAAAATAATATATGCAAACATATATATATATATATATGTGTGTGTGTGTGTCAATTGCGTCAATAGACTCTTAATAAGGAGTAGTTGAGATTTCACAGGATAGCAGAGAGGTGAAATGCTGGACCACAAGTCAAGGAAACGGCAGAACCACTACACAAAGATGGAGAGAGTAGAGAAGGAGAGATGCGAAGAGAGGACAGTGAGAGAAAGAGAGCCTTTTCCTATCTAGACTTTGTAAGCAGGTTCTGTTTTGCTATGTATTAGGAGTGTGTCCAATTGAGAGAGAAAGTATGTGGAATTTCAGTGACACCCACGAGAGAACCATCTGCTATTGAACAGACTCCCACAAAAGAGAAGGTGAAGGTAAAGTATTACAGACCTAGGTACTTCAAACCGAGCAGATAGCACCTTTTTCTTAGTATGACACACAGCATCTTCCTCTATGCAACCACAGAGCTCAAAGAAATTAAACAAGTTCAGTTTCAGAAATCACGAAGACAAACAGACGACAAGGAATAAAACCAGTGGGATGAAAAGAAAGAAAGAAACATTTTCATTGACAATCAACATCGACACACAGCAAGGAGAGACCTTGTTACTTGTGAATGTTAAAAATTATGCATTTACCCTATACAAAATAAAATGTATGAAATCCCAGTGTAAATGCCAAAAGTTGGTCTTGACACATCCCAGGGAACAAGTTCAGTTGACCTAGGCCAGATCTCCCAGGCAGACAGCAGTCTAAGGTCAGGACTTCAATCAGGAGTCCCCCTGGCCATGTGCTCAGACCTGTCTTTTCTCTTTAGCCTTCTGTGACCCGGACAGCCCCACATAACAGCCTGCTGTCACTGGAGCGCCCTGCTAGGGCTGGGGGTCACAGGGTCACTCTAGCCCTCACTCACACAGTTGACCAGATCACACACAACCACAGATACACACAAACGGATATAGGCACAAACACACATAGAGAGTGTGTCTATGGTGTTGTGTCTCTACCACTTCCTGTCTCTATCAACATAGAAAGATAAATACAACGTACACTGAAGTATATAGTATACTGTCAATGTACTGTGCACTTTGTTTAAACTCTTAAAATCACTGGGCCTGAATTAAATGCCTGACCATTCCTTAATGAGTCAACTGATGTCATGTCTAGGGAATTGCCAGGGACCTGACGATACCATATTATCACACTACTTAGGTGCCGAAACGATATGTATTGTGATTCTCACAATGCTATGTGTCTTACGGTTCGACGCTGCAATTTTAATGCGATTTGATGCTCCAAACATATTGCTCACCATATGTCTGCTACAAAGAGACGAGAGAGAGCAATGAGAAAACGAGTTGTGATCAGTCAGAGAAATTAACTTCTTATGGCTGAAGGGGCAGTATTGAGTAGCTTGGATGAAAGGTGCCCATATCAAACCTGCTCCTCAGTCATAGTTGCTAATATTTGCATATTATTATTAGTATTGGATAGAAAACACTCTAAAGTTTCTAAAACTGTTTGAATTATGTCTGTGAGATTAACAGAACTCATATTGGCAGGCAAAATCCTGAGTTGAAATCAAAACAGGAAGTCAGAAATCTGAGCTTGTATGTATTCACCAGAGTCCCTAATGAAATCCCCTTGAGATATGAATGATTGTGCACTGCCTAGGGGTTCCACTAGATGTCAACCATCAATAGAAATTATAATGAGACTTCTATGATGTTGTGGGAGAGAATGATAGCAGAATCAGTCAGGTGTCCATCAAGCAGCCATTTTTTGATCATGCTTTTTCCTCATGGTACTCACTTGCGTTCCATTGCTCACGAAGACAAGAAAGAATACTCCGGTTGGAACTTTATTGAAGCTATATGTTAAAAACATCCTAATGATTGATTCTGTACTTAGTTTGAAATTTTTCTTCGACTGGTAATATCACTTTTTAAAGTTTTTGTCCGATATAACGCTGACCAGAATTAGCATTTGGATATGTAAACCAGACGCGCTAACAAAAGAAGGTATTTGGACATAAATAACGGATTTTTTCGAACAAAACAAACATTTATTGTGGACCTGGGATTCCTGGTGTGCTTTCTGATGTAGATCATCAAAGGTAAGGGAATATTTATCATATATTTTCTTGTTTATGTTGACGCCATCTTTGCGGCTGTGGTGTTTACCTTTGAACGCCGTCTCAGATTATAGCGTGGGTTTCTTTTCCCGTAAAGTTTTTTTGTAATCTGACACAGCGGTTGCATCAAGGAGAGGTATATCTATAATTCCATGTGTATTATCATCTATATTTATGAGTATTTCTGTTGAAACGATGTGGCTATGCAGTCACTTGATGTTTTTGCCACTAGTGAATCTATTCGCCTCAATGTAAACTCAGATTTTTTAATATAAATATGAATTGAATCAAACAAAACATGCATGTATTGTGTAACATGAAGTCCTATGAGTGTCATCTGATGAAAATAATTGAAGGTTAGTGATTAATTTTATCTCTATTCTGGTTTTTGTGAAGCTATCTTTAGCTGGAAAAAATGGCTGTGATTATTGTGGTTTTGTGGTGACCTAACATAATCGTTTGTAGTGCTTTCGCTGAAAAGCCTATTTGAAATCGGACACTCTTGTGGGATTAACAACAAGATTACCTTTAAAATGATATAAGACACATGAATGTCTGAGGAATTTTAATTATGAGATTTCTGTTTTTTGAATTTGGCGCCCTGCACTTCGACTGGCTGTTGTCATATCGATCCCGTTAACGGGACTGCAGCCATAAGAAGTTTTAAAGTGCTGAAAACACGTTGACTCACTATTTAAAAAGAAAATGGAGACAAGCTATAGGATGAAACACTTCCCGGGGTTTTTGTGCAGGTACATCCGATTAGCACTAGCTAACACTACCAACAGTAGCAAAAAATAAAACACTCGATACTTGGAGTCAAATATCAAAATGATATCGTCCAAAAATAATACTGTGATAAGTAACCATATTGATCTTTTCCAGCATCACTACTCACTTCTAATCTCATCTACATTTTGGAGCTGGACTCACGGGATCTTGTCTTGCCAGATAAATACATATCAGTGTGGCGGGTCAGATGTGACCGTGTGTTGGGGTGAGTGTGGGTGGTACTGGGCCACAGCACACAGCACTTCCGGACTACTCTATTAGCCCCTAATGTCAGACTCTCCGCAGCAAAATCAGAAAGAATTGCCCCTGTTCTATGTGCACTGGACCACAACACCAGTGGACTAAAATGAGTGCCTCTTTTCATCTCTACTCTATCTTCTTTTCCCTTCCATCCTGTGTTCTCTCTCTCTCTCTCTCTCTCTCTCTCTCTCTCTCTCTCTCTCTCTCTCTCTCTCTCTCTCTCTCTCTCTCTCTCTCTCTCTCTCTGTCTCTGTCTCTCTCTTTATCTTTCTCTCTCTCTCTCTCTCTCCCTCTCCCTCTCTCCCTCTTTGCTGTGTTCTCTCTCTGTCCTTTTCTATCACCTATTTTCAATTTTTTCTCTCTCTCTCGCTATCATTTTGCTGTTCTGTGGAGGACCCAATATCTCTCTTTTGTAGACAGCAGACCAGAGCAGTAGAATACAGATGAGCTGAGGT
Organism: Salvelinus namaycush; assembly: GCF_016432855.1. Lineage (NCBI taxonomy): Eukaryota > Metazoa > Chordata > Actinopteri > Salmoniformes > Salmonidae > Salvelinus > Salvelinus namaycush. The sequence continues at coordinate 25,744,122 of NC_052328.1, forward strand.
GAGATGGGAGGTCACATTGCAGATTCTGGCCCTTGCACCTTTCATCACACCAAGCTGGGAATTAGGAGATGAACAACGGGGCCTAACTTGTTGGTGCACAGTTAAATCTATGTTACCATTTTTCTACCAGGTGTTGTGGTGGAGAAAGGGACATAAAGACCATAACACAGCCTTAGCAGTTTCCTACCAGGTGTTGTGGTGGAGAGAGGGACATAAAGACCATAACACAGCCTTAGCAGTTTCCTACCAGGTGTTGTGGTGGAGAGAGGGACATAAAGACCATAACCACACCATTAGCAGTTTTCTACCAGGTGTTGTGGTGGAGAGAGCGACATAAAGACCATAACCACAGCCTTGGCAGTTTCCTACCAGGTGTTGTGGTGGAGAGAGGTACATAACGGCCATAACCACAGCCTTAGCAGTTTTCTACCAGGTGTTGTGGTGGAGAGAGGGACATAAAGACCATAACCACAGCCTTAGCAGTTTCCTACCAGGTGTTGTGGTGGAGAGAGGTACATAACGGCCAACACCACAGCCTTAGCAGTTTTCTACCAGGTGTTGTGGTGGAGAGAGGGACATAACGACCATAACCACAGCCTTAGCAGTTTCTACTGCTCAGTAGTTTAATTTCCATGTGCTGGAAGGCTTGAAGATTATAGAAAGATAACATGTACATCCGTGTGACAAATCAAATTGTGCCGAATACAACAGGTGCAGTAGAGCTTACTGTGAAATGCTTACTTCCAAGCACATAATCAACAATGAAGAGTAAAAAAAGAAGAAGCAAGTAACAAAATATTTGCAAAAAAATACAAATAAAAGTAACTCAATAAATTAACAATAACGAGGCTATATACAGGGGATACCGGTACCTAAGCAATGTCTGGGGGTACAGGTTAGTCAAGGTAAATTGAGGTAATATGTACATGTAAGTGGGGGTAAATTCACTACGCATAGATAATAAATAGCGAGTAGCAGCAGCATAAATACGGGGGTCAATGCAAATAGTCTGGGTAGCCATTTGATTAACTGTTTAGTAGTGTAATGGCTTGGGGGCAGAAGCTGTTAAGGAGCCTTTTGGATCTAGACTTGGCGCTTCGGTACCGCTTGCCATGCGGTAGCAGAGAGAACAGTCTATGATTTGGGTGGCTGGAGTCTTTGACAATGTTTAGGGCCTTCCTCTGACACCACCTGGTATAGAGGACCTGGATGGCAAGAAGCTTGGCCCCAGTGATATACTAGGCCGTACGCACTACCCTCTGTAGCGGTCGGATGCCGAGCAGTTTCCAACCAGTTTCCAACAACTTTTTGAGGATCTGAGGACCCATAAAAAATATTTTCAGTCTCCTGAGGGGGAATAGGCATTGTCATGCCCTCTTCACGACTGTCTTGATGGGTCTGGACTATGATACTTTGTTAGTGATGTGGACACAAAGTAACTTGAAGCTCTCGACCCGCTCCACTACAGCAGCGTTGAGGATCAGCGTGGCAGATGTGCTGTTGCCTATCCTTATCACCTGGGGGCGGCCCGTCAGGAAGTCCAGGATCCAGTTGCAGAGGGAGGTGTTTAGTCCCAGGGTCTTTAGCTTAGTGATGAATTTGTTTCTGGGGCACTATGGATTTGAACGCTGAGCTGTAGTCAACCAACAACATTCTCGCATAAGTGTTCCTTTTGTCTAGGTGGGAAAGGGCAGTGTGGAGTGCAATGGAGATTGCATCATCTGTGGATCTGTTGGGGCGGTATGCAAATTGTAGTGGGTCTAGGGTTTCTGGGATGGTAGTGTTGATATGAGCCATGACCAGCCTTTCAAAGCACATGGCTGCCGACGTGAGTGCCACGGGGCGGTAGTCATTTAGGCAGGTTACCTTGGCATTCTTGGGCACAGGGACTACGATGGTCTGCTTGAAACATATACGTGTTCCAGTGAAGACACTTGCCAGTTGGTAAGCGCATGTTCTGAGTATGCGTCTGGGTAATCTGTTTGGCTCTGCGGCCTTGTGAAAGTTGACCTGTTTAAAGGTCTTACTCACAGTAGGATTCAATCTTAGTCTTGTATTGACGTTCTGCCTGTTTGATGGTTCACCGGAGGGCATATCGGGATATCTTATAAGCATCCGGATTAGTGTCCCGCTCTTTGAAAGCGACAGCTCTAGCCTTTAGCTCAGTCAGGATGTTGCCTGTAATCCATGGCTTCTGGTTGGGATATGTACGTATGGTCACTATGCGGACGATGACGTTGATGCACTTATTGATGAAGCCGGTGACTGAGGTGGTATACTCCTCAATGCCATTGTATGAATCCCGGAACATATTCCAGTCGTTGCTAGCAAAAAAGTCCTGTAGCTTAGCGTCCGCGTCATCAAACCACTTCCGTATTGAGAGAGTCACTTGTACATTTAACATTTAAGTCATTTAGCAGACGCTCTTATCCAGAGCGACTTACAAATTGGAAAGTTCATACATATTCATCCTGGTCCCCCCGTGGGAATTGAACCCTGGTCCCCCCGTGGGAATTGAACCCACAACCCTGGCGTTGCAAGCGCCATGCTCTACCAACTGAGCCACACGGGACGACTGTACTTCTTGCTTTAGTTTTTGCTTATAAGCAGGAATCAGGAGGATATAATTATGGTCAGATTTGCCAAATGGAGTGAGAGCTTTGTACACGTCTCTATGTGTGGAATAAAGGTGGTCTAGAGTTCTTTTCCTTCTTGTTGCACATGTGCACATGTTGCACATGTAACATGCTGGTAGAAATGAGGTAAAACAGACTTAAGTTTTCCTGCAATAAAGTCCCCTGCCACTAGGAGTGCCGCTCCTGTTTGCTTTGGCCTTATACAGCTCATTGAGTGCGGTCTTAATGCCTGCATCGGTTTGTGGTGGTAAATAGACAGATTCGAAAAATATAGATGAGAATTATCTTTGTAGATAGTGTGGTGTACAGCTTATCATGAGGTACTCTACCTCAGGCGAGCAGAATCTTGAGATGTCTTTAATATTAGAGATCACACACCAGCTGTTGTTCATAAATATACACAAGCCACCACCCCTCATCTTACCAGAGTTTGCAACTTAAAATCCTTTCAACATTAACATTGTACAAACATTATTCTAGAATGGGAAAAACATTGATTTCATCACAGCAACAAAGTGGAGGGTAATATGCGTGCTGGAAAAGGCAGCAGAGGAAAGGAATGGAGATTGTCTCACCTTCAGCCATCTGTGAGATACCATGCCCCATTTCATCCATAAATCTATCTAGGAAATGCATTTAGGGCATTCAAAATGAGCTTCACAGACAGCCGAAGCATCACTGAGAAATAGTTCATATGGGGGCATATGGGGCCAGTAGAGTTGACTGTCAAGCTAACTTTGTAACAACGTCTTTGTTCCACAGACAGTCTTAGTGACGCACCATATCATTTTCAAGAGGGGCCTATATGAGTGACATCGTCTGTAGCTCGTGGTCCTCTGTAACTCAGTTGGTAGAACATGGCGCTTGCAACGCCAGGATAGTGGTTTCAATTCCAGGGACCACCCATAAGAAAAATGGATGCACACATGACTGTATGTCACTTTGGATAAAAGCGTCTGCTAAACGGCATCATGAAAAATATCTTCTTACGTAATTAGTCTGCATGCATTATAAATGTGTCATGTCTTTACAGATGCATGGTACAGCAACGTGACAATGCCCTGTTTTGTTTGGAACAAAATGGAGGAGCCACCATGGGGCAACAGGGGCCCTCGCGACAGTAGCCCAAAGCAATGCATTATTGAGATCTGCCCTTGCAGGGGAGGGGGGCAAGAACCAGAGTGAAACCTAGGCAGTCACACTGTATCTGTTTAAGCAATATGCTCACTTACTGTAACTGGAGAGTAAGATCATGACAGTAGTAAAGTTGTGGTGTAACTAAGTATTTGTGTTGCATGTGTAATGTACATAAGATTAGGGGCACTATGAGATGATGTATGTATGTATGTATGTATGTATGTATGTATGTATGTATGTATGTATGTATGTATGTATGTATGTATGTATGTATGTATGTATGTATGTATATATGTATATATAAATATATATATATATTTTTTCTTTTCTTTTTTTTCTTGGAATTTTCCTTCCTTTTCCTCCTTGGAACTCTCAATCTCAGGTCAACACCCTGTCCTTCCATTTTCTCTTGTGTTCTGCTATCATGCAGCTAGGATGATGGACCATATCTCTGACTCTCCATGAGTCTCTATCAGGAAAATAAGGCCAATCTAAGGCAGGGCTCATATCACCTCCACCGCACCGAGGCTTAGTCAAATAGATCCCCCCTCTTTCACACATTTCTATTTGTATTATTGCACCCATACCTATTTATTTCTCCACCCCCCCCATATATATATACCACTTTCAGCCACATCATTTACCTGTTAGGATTGCTAAGCCTCTAAGCTATCATGTCCAATTTCACGCTAGGCAGAGGAGGAGAGGTGGGGAAAAAAACAACAGTCGGCCGCCAATCAGGGTGCTCCGTAAACAAACAAGACACCGCCAGGACCTTTTGGAGCTGTCGCCTCCCAATCAACCACAACCAACCCCGACTCTTCCGTCCTTCACGCCCAGCACATCCACACCTCCATCCCCTACAACATGGTCTCCTTCTCCCGTTCCCCCCTCCTTCCCTGCTCCCCTCCTTCCTCTCTCCACTCCCTGTTTGTTCTCATTCCCATTCCACCCTCCCTTTTGTTATCCAAGCAGTTGAAGTAGCCTTGCAGCACCCCAAGGACTGGTAATCCTCCCTCTCCCTCCCTCTCTCCAGTCTTCTCTATGTCTCTCACTCTCTCATTCTCTCTCTCTCTCTGTACTCATACTCACAGTAATGTGGAATGGGTCCACAATACCAGTCTGTGGATAATGCAGCACCTGACCAACCTTTTAATCAGCCCAGGACCTCCCCGCTCCATTACTGTGATATGGATAATCACCTGAGAAGAGACCATCCATGAAGAGAGACGGATAAAAACTGTCTGAAGTGCATCTGCTGTTCAGAGGAACAAAGGCAGAGAATGAGGCTACCCTTTTTCATAAAAAATGACTGCCATTAAGCAGAGCTGCAGATGTGCAGGCAAATGGCCGGAGATTATGGTTGTTTGCAGTTGCCAGGTCTGTTGCTTTTGCTAATCGTTATCTGGTCTTCCTAAACACAACAATTATACCTGAGGTTTTAAAAGGCTTAGCTGGCCATCTACAGAGGAAAAATCTATGTTTGCTGTGGATGAGGGGACAAGGCGTTCAAATTGGATAGTTATTATTGCTAGTCCAAGATTGGCTCTGGCCTTGCTGTAAGATAAGCTTCCTGTGATCTCCGGTCAATCAAGACAATGTACACGCAGAGATATTTTGTTTCATGCTGCTCTCTCAGAGTATACTACAGAGGGTAGTGCGTATGGCCCAGAATATCACTGGGGCCAAGCTTCCTGCCATTCAGGTCCTCTATACCGACGACACAACGGTGGTAGGCCTCAGGGAGGAGGGAAGAGGTCAGAGACCTGGCAGTATGATGCCAGGACAACAACCTCTCCCTTAACGTGAACAAGACCAAAGAGCTTGTCGTGGACTACAGGAAAAGGGGGCCGAGCACCGGTGCTGTAGTGGAGCGGGTCGAGAGCTTCAAGTTACTTCCGTCCACATCACTAACAAACTATCATGGTCCAAACACATCAAGACAGTCGTGAAGTGGGCATGACAACGCCTATTCCCCCGCAGGAGACTGAAAAGATTTGTTATGGATCCTCAGATCCTCAAAAAGTTATATAGCTGCACCATCGAGAACTGGTTGCATCACCGCTTGGTATGGAAACTGCTCGGCATCCGACCTCAAGGCGCTACAGAGGGTAGTGCGTACGGCCCAGTATATCACCGGGGCCAAGCTTCCTGCCATCCAGGTCCTCTATACCAGGTGGTGTCAGAGGAAGGCCCTAAAAATGGTTTAAGAGTCCAGCCACCCAAGTCATAGACTGTTCTCTCTGCTACCGCACGGCAAGCAGTACCGGACCACCAAGTCTAGATCCGAAAGGCTCCTTAGCAACTTCTACCCCCAAACCATAAGACTGCAAAACTGTTAATCAAATGGCTAACCAGACTATTTGCATTGACTCCCTTTTTTGGGCTGCTGCTACTCGTTGTTTATTATTTATGCATAGTCACATTACCTCAGTTACCTCAACTAACCTGTACCCCCACACATTGACTAGGTACCGGTACCCCCTGTATATAGCCTCGATAATGTTATTTTATTGTGTTAGTTTTTTCAACTTTAGTTAGTAACATTTTGTATACATTTTTTTAGCAAATATTTTCTTACTTACTTTTAAAAACTCTGCATTGTTGGTTAAGGGCTCCTCTTGAAGCTAGGGGGCAGTATTTTGATATTTGGATAAATAACGTTCCCAAAGTAAACTGCCTATTTCTCAGGCTCAGATACTAGAATATGCATATAATGGCAGATTAGGATAGAAAACACTCTAAAGTTTCCAAAACTGTCAAAATATTGTCTGTGAGTACAACAGAACTGATGTTGCAGGCAAAAAGCTGAGAAAAATCCACCAGGAAGTGCTGTTTTTCTGAAACTACTCTGTTCCATTGCAAGCCTATCCTCCATTTAAAGGGATATCAACCAGATTCCTTTTCCCATGGCTTCCACAGGGTGTGAACAGTCTTTAGACATAGTTTCAAGCTTTTATTCTGAAATATTAGTGAGAATGATCACATCGCGTCAGTGGACAGCCAGATGTCCTTAGATTTGTTCATGTGCGCGCCACTGGAAGCGAGACATTTTTTTCTCTCTTGTATTGAAAAGTTTAGGGTCCGGTTGAAATATGATCGATTATTCATGTTAAAAACAACCTGAGGATTAATTATAAAAAACCTTTGACATTTTTCTACGAACTTTACGGATACTATTTGGAATTTTCGTCTGCCTGTCGTGACCTGCACGAGCCTGTGGATTACTCAACAAAACGCGCCAACAAAATGGAGGTTTTTGGATATAAAAATAATCTTTATCGAACAAAACAAACATTTATTGTGTAACTGGGAGTCTCGTGAGTGCAAACATCCGAAGATCATCAAAGGTAAGCGATTAATTTGATTGCTTTTCTGACTTTCGTGACCAAGCTAATTTGCTGCTAGCTGTTTGTAATCTTTTGTCTACTGAGAGCTGTCCTCTAATAAACGCTTGGTTTGCTTTCGCTGTAAAGCTTTTTTTCTAAATCTGACACGCCAGGTGGATTAACTTCTTGCCGCACGGATCCCTTTTACGGGATCATTTTCGTTATGTTCAGAAAACCACAAGCTCGTTCCGGTACTGAAGGGCAGACGAAAATTCCAAAAAGTATCCGTAATGTTCGTAGAAACATGTCAAAGGTTTTTTATAATTAATCCTCAGGTTGTTTTTAACATACATAATCGATAATATTTCAACCGGACGGTAAACTGTTCAATACTACAGAGAAAGAAAATGTCGAGCCACATCTCTCCTGCGCAGGAACTAATCAAAGGACACCTGACGCGTTTTGATAAATCTCGCTCATTTTTCAAAATAAAAGCTTGAAACTATGTCTAAAGCCTGGTCACAGCCTGAAGAAGCCATTGGAAAAGGAATCTGGTTGATACCCCTTTAAATGGAGGAGGGGCAAGCAATGGAACAGGGATAAAATAAAATAAATGCACTTCCGGGTTGGAGTTCCTCAGGATTTCGCCTGCAAAATCTGTTCTGTTATACTCACAGACAATATTTTGACAGTTTTGGAAACTTTAGAGTGTTTTCTATCCTAATCTGTCAATTATATGCATATTATAATATCTGAGCCTGAGAAATAGTCCGTTTACCTTGGGAACGTTATTTTTCCAAACATAAAAATTCTGCCCCCTAGCTGAAAGAAGTTAACAACAAACTAAGCTGTGCTTTGGTATATTGCACTTGTGATTTCATGAAAATTAAATATTTTTAGTAATTTCATTTGAATTTGGCGCTCTGCAATTCAGCGGATGTTGACGAAAATGATCCCGCTAAAGGGATCGGTGCGCCAAGAGGTTATTAAGGACTTGTGAGTAAGCATTTCACAAAAAGTTCCAGACCTGTTGTATTCGGAGCATGTAACAAATATTATATTATTTTATTAGCTGGCATTATATCAAAATATTTTTCTTAGCATTGTGTTTGGCATTGTCTAGCTGCAATGAACAGCAGCAAAGATCATTGACTCTACTCTGCCTTCAATTGCCTTGCACTTTGAAAACACAGCCTTCAAGAATGTGATCTTCAGGTTGTCAAGATAGACACTGAAGCTAGTGGACAAAGAGGAGAGGCACTATTGCTCAAGCACAATGGGCAACCACCAAACCCACCAGCACCATAATCCTTGAATCTCAAAGTGTGAGAAAGGGGTGTGAGTGACAGAGGAAGACGGGTGACTTGAGTACAGTACGTTTCTTGACTTACTGAGTTGATATGCTGACATTTATATATCCAATCGATTATTTCATGATAGCTGAACTCCAGTACTTGGTAATGGGCCAGAGGAGTTGACTATACCATAAGGAAAAGTACAACCGAAGCTAATTATTCCCCTTATCATCCACATCATTATGATTGTTATCGTTATGGTAACCTTTGGGGGCGGTGGGGGAAGATGGTGGTTTGTGTGTTTAATTGCATCCGCTGGGACTGGTTCCGTTGCAGAATTCCCTTATAATCACACTCCCTAAAGCTCCACTGTCTCACAAGTAATGGACCGCGAAAACCCGCAAACACACGCACACGCACGCACACGCACACGCACACGTCTTATCTTCCCTGTCTCCCTCTCTTTGTGTTCATTTCTTTCCCCCCTCCCTTTCTATACATACCTGTAACTGTCCATCCTTGTGCTGATTCAGGTGGTTAAATATGGTCTATTTAAAGTGATTCCTCCCACTGGTTTACAGGTGCATACAATCACTTTTCAATTTATTCACGTCCTTTCTTCATTTTCTCTCATATTGAGGAAGCTGATCAACATCAAAGTGCACTGTGTTTTGTGAGGTAAAATAAAAAAGTTAAATCGATTACTTTTACTGCGAAAGTAATGAATGGTATCAAAAATAACATTACATTTTTCAGCAACATGGATAGCATCACTAATGTAATGCAGAATGTCAGCACCATAGACAGCGTCTCCAAAACAGTGCAGCAATTCAGCACTGTGGACGGCTCCCCTAAAATAGTGTTGCGTTTCAGCACTATGGACAGAGTCCCCAACACAGTGCAGCATTTCAGCACCATTGACCCGGTCGATTCAGCACTGGAGAATTGGGCTTTGAAATCGATGGAACACTCAAAAGTTTAATCGTTAGATACAAACAGTATCCTACAGATGTAGGATCTTAATTTGATCACCCTCTCGCAGATTAACTTTCTTGCAATGTAGGAAATGTAGAACTTGAAAGGCTTCTGAAGTTTGTAATTTCCACTTGATTTTCTGTTACAAAAAAATTATCAACTCCAACAAAAATGTCCATTAATTATAATCCACATAATAATTTACATTTACTGTTGTTACAGGATTAATTTCCTGCTGTAGCAAATTGTCTCAAATTAAGATCGTACATCTGTACTTAGATAGCATGCAAGACGCCTGTCATGTAACGACATTACCATTCAACCATTAGCCATACTATTTGTATAGGGGTGCTCTGTAAAGAAATCAACATCCTTCCGTTTGACTGTACTATCAAAGACATTAGATCCTGTCAGTCTATGTACAAAAATGATTAGCAAGGAAGGGCATGCATAGGCATTGATGCTAACAACCACATGTTGATACATAGTTAGGGCTTTTGAGGTGACCATATACCGGGCTGTCAACAGTTTAGTGAAATATGTTTGTTTGGGAACATGGGATAGTAACATGTTTTTGCAACAAAACATATTTCACTAAACTGTTGACAGCCCGTCTGCGCACTCTAGAAAGGAATAAAGGAGAGAAAGGAGGGCTGGAAACACATGGTGGTGAGATATTCTGTATAGCTAAAGGTAATGTGTCACCCTATTAAATATGAAAATGTTACAAATTCCCTATTAATAGGCTAATCAAAATCAAATAGAAATTCACCAATTGTAGGCTAACTGTGAGCAGCCCTGAAAAATCAATGAACCAACAGCATTGCCAAGGGCTATACGGTCTCTCTCAGACTCATGGATAGGTATTTTGGAGTATAGCATATTTAACTTGGTTTCACAAATTAAGCACTAAGTAACTGCAGGAACAAGGTCTGAGAGCCCATGGCATACAGAGTGTGGGTGAAAAATCACCTGTGGTGCAAAGGATGCATATGCTCCCCAAAAAGTGCTTGATGGGTGGAGTTAAATAAGTGTTTGTATTTATTTCTCAGCTTATATTTATTTTATTTTTCTCCCTGTTCCTGCCATTCTAAATATAAACACATTTTATATATTAGTAAAGACAAGATTAAGTTGAGAAAAGTCTGATGGGTGAAAATATGGTCACTTGATGAGAGAACAGCATGTGCAGCCTGAGGCAAGGAACAGAGTGCAAGTATTTTTTTGCAACTTTCTCAAATCATTCCTCAAGTCGCATCATGCGGCCCATATATGTTTTGATTTCTGAGACATTTTAAGGTTTTTTATAATTCACAATTACAGTTGCCAAATAACTCAAAATTCTGCATACGGAGACCAGTTTCAAATATTTACTTTTATGCTCAACATAGCCACTTCATCTGCGCACTCGCTCCGTAACGGAAAAAATATAATTTTCATTTTATTCAGCTAAGCTCAATTGTATTCTTCTTACTATAAAATCATATAAAATAATGTCACTGGACTTATAAGCATATCTTGTCAGCTAAATGAATAAGCCTACAGCCTATGGCATGGAGCATAGCCAGATAACGTAGACCGACAGTAGGCAAACTCATATTCTGTTCTCCTGAGATTCATTTTCTTCATATCAGAATGTTTCTTTAGACCTGACTAAAATAAATCATGGATTTATTGTGATGGTGTATATTCAACTGATTTATTAGACTTTTTGAAATGTAGATGTTCCAAAGAGGCATGTATGTGTGGAGTCCAGGAGATGCTAAACATGTTTATGTGAATTAACGGTTTTCTATGCATAGAAAGGCTAATGTTAACACATCAGAACGTATTGCTTACCACCTTTCAAGCATGAAGGTAGACTGACCTGTTGTGAATTACACATGGCCACCAGAAAGCCATTTAACAATAGGGGTAGAAACCGAACAACTCAAGTGATCAGCATCAATGACAACTATCCCTCCTAAAGAAATGGACCCCACCACTCAACGGGTTATTGAGGGGCTAATAGTTTAAACGGACAGTATTGAGCCACGGTTCTTGCCAGGCAGAGGGTTTTATAGCACATGAACTGTAAAACATTGAAATCGATTCAGATTACATTCATCGTTATTACCACGACCTTAGCAAGGTTGGATATAGCAGTGTGGTCATTTGAAATGACTGAAGGAGGATAAGGCATCGTTAGCATGGTTTATCTTAGTAATGGGGCCATTTGGAATGACATTAATGCACTGATAGCATGTTCCATTTATATGATGATGATTTTGCCATGTGGAGAGATTATTCATAAGCAATGTATTACACAGTCTCATTGCTGACATGAATTAGAGCATGCACACTTTAAATGTTGTCCGTGAATTCAACATCCTGTCCGTGAACAAGATTATATTTCCATTGGGTAGTAAGTAGCTGAAAAAATGAAAGCATATCTAGTACAAATGGGTTTTGGAGACGTCAAGGGCTCTAGCAAAGTGTGCCCCATAAAAACAAATGACCGGTTGTACCCCCAAATAAACTGGAAAATACTGATACAGCGTTTCCCATTCTGACAGCAAGAGGACACGTGTTAGCTGATGTTGCACATCCAAATAAAATTAAATAAGATGTTATTGGTCGCATACACGTATTTAGCAGATGTTATTGTGGGTGTAGTGAAATCCGTATCTAACAATGTACAACAATACACACCAATCTAAAAGTTAAATAATAAAATGAAGAAATATAGAAATATTAGGATGAGGAATATTGGAGTCCAGAGTATACATACCGTATATATACACTACTGGTCAAAAGTTTGGAGACACCTACTCATTCAAGGGTTTTACTTTAATTTTACTATTTTCTACCTTGTATTATTTGGAAACCAAAAAAGTGTTAAACAAATCAAAATATATGTTATATTTTAGATTCTTCAAAGTAGCCACCCTTTGCCTTGATGACAGCTTTGCACACTCTTGACATTCTCTCAACCAGCTTCACCTGGAATGCTTTTCCAACAGTCTTGAAGGAGTTCCCACATATGCTGAGCACTTGTTAGCAGCTTTTCCTTCACTCTACGGACCAATTCAATCCAAACCATCTCAATTGGGTTGAGTTTGGGTGATTGTGGAGGCCAGGTCATCTGATGCAGCACTCCATCCCTCTCCTTCTTGGTCAAATAGGCCTTACACAGCCTGGAGGTGTGTTGGGTCATTGTCCTGTTGAAAAACAAATGATAGTCCCACTAAGAGCAAACCAGATGGGTTGGAGTATCGCAGCAGAATGCTGTGGTAGCCATGCTGGTTAAGTGTGCCTTGAATTCTAAATAAATCATAGACAGTATCACCAGCAAAGCACCCCCTCACAATCTCACCTCCTCCTCCATGCTTCACTGTGGGATCCAGAAATTCGACCATGTAGGCCTGATTCACGCAGTCTTCTCTAAACAGTTGATGTTGAGATATGTCTGTTACTTGAAGTCTGTGAAGCATTTATTTGGGCTGCATTTTCTGAGGCAGGTAACTCTAATGAACGTATCCTCTGCAGCAGAGGTAACATTGGGTCTCCTTTCCTGTGGCAGTCCTCATGAGAGCCAGTTTCATCATAGAACTTGATGGTTTTTGTGACTGCACTTGAAGATACTTTCAAAGTTCCTGATTAACTGACCTTCATGTCTTAAAGTAATGATGGACTGTTGTTTCTCGTTGCATATTTGAGCTGTTCTTGCCATAGTATGGACTCGGTCTTTTACCAAATAGGGCTATCTTCTGTATACCACCCCTACCTTGAGAGAATGCTAAGAGTGTGCAAAGCTGTCATCAAGTCAAAGGGTGGCTACTTTGAAGAATCTCAAATATAAAATATATTTAGATTTGTTTAACAGTTTTTTGGTTACTACATTATTCCATATGTGTTATTTCATAGCTTTGATGTCTCCACTATTATTCTACAATGTAGAAAATAGTAAAAAAATAAAAAATAAGAAAACTTTGAATGAGTAGGTATGTCCAAACTTTTGACTGGTACTAAACACTATACAGTACCAGTCAAAGGTTTGGACACACTTACTCATTCAAGGGTTTTTCTTTATTTTTACAATTTTCTACAGCCCAAATAAATGCTTCACAGAGTTCAAGTAACAGACACATCTCAACATCAACTGTTCATATAAGACTGCGTGAATCAGACTTTCATGGTCGAATTGCTGCAATGAAACCACTACTAAAGGACACCAATAAGAAGAGACTTGCTTGGGCCAAGAAACACGAGCAATCGACATTAGACCGGTGGAAATCTGTCCTTTGGTGTGTAGAGTCCAAGTTTAGATTTTTTGGTTCCAACAGACGTGTCTTTGTGAGACACAGAGTACAGTAGGTGAATGGATGATCTCCGCATGTGTGGTTCCCACCGTGAAGCATGGAAGAGGAGGTGTGATGGTGTGGGGGTGCTTTGCTGGTGACACTGTCAGTGACCAGAGTTACCTCTGCTGCAGAGGATACGATCATTAGAGGTACCAGCCTCAGATAATGCAGCCCAAATAAATGCTACACAGAGTTCAAGTTACAACTTCTTGTCAATAGGGGGGCGCCATTTCGACTTTGTAAAAATTCGTTCCCAAATTAAACTGCCTCGTACTCAATTCTTGCTCGTACAATATGCATATTATTATTACTATTGGATAGAAAACACTCTCTAGTTTCTAAAACCGTTTGAATTATTTCTCTGAGTGAAACAGAACTCATTATGCAGCACACTTCCTATCAAGGAGTGAGATTTCTGAAATCGAGGTCTCTGTTCTAGGGTCAGTTTATAAATTCCCATGTAAGCTATGGGGCTACATGCACTGCATACGCCTTCCTCTAGATGTCAGTAAGCGGTGAGAATTTGAATGGAGTGGATTGCACCATCTGGGGCACTATAAAAGCTCTTGGAACGGAAGGTCCGTTCTTTTCAACGGGGCGCCTGGCGCAGGAGGGACATCACAATGGCGTCCTGAAAAGCTTTCGTTTTAGCAGTTCTATATCTCCGGCTCTGATTTAACCAGCCTGGCTACCACAGCATTCTGCAGCGATACACCATCCCATCTGGTTTGCGCTTAGTGGGACATTCATTTGTTTTTCAACAGGACAATGACCCAAAACACACCTGCAGGCTATGCAAGGGCTATTTGACCAAGAAGGAGAGTGATGGAGTGCTGCATCAGATGACCTGGCCTCCACAATCATCCGACCTCAACCCAAATGAGATGGTTTGGGATGATTTGGACCGCAGAGTCAAGGAAAAGCATTCAACAACTGCTCAGCATATGTAGGAACTCCTTCAAGACTGTTGGAAAAGCATTCCTCATGAAGCTGGTTGAGAGAATGACAAGAGTGTGCAAATCTGTCATCAAGACAAAGGGTGGCTACTTTGAAGAATCTAAAATCTATAATATACTGTATATATATATATGTGATGGGATGTATAGACATTATGGACAGTATATGATAGAATATGTGGTATATCTGAATAATATATGGATAGATTAGTATATGTATAGCAATAGTTGAAATGGATGGCCTTGACTAGAATACAGTATTGTAAGAATATTTTAACATAACATACAACGCAGAGGACTAGAGGTCAATAGGGAATTAACGATCAATGGAATTAGTTGTTTTTCAGTTCAACATCTGTTTAGAATCTGTGTAAGGGTTTCAGTCCTGGACTCATAGCTTCATGTTGCAAGTTCTCATTGGTTCAAATTGTCTATACATTGAGCCTGAAATGGGATACTTGTTATCTGGCCATTTGCCCAATTTTACTGCAAGGAATTCTAATTGGTCAACCACAGGCTAGGGTTGGGTTATAAATTACATACTGTCGCTTTGTTCTGTGGAGAATCATTGAGGACAGCGAAGAATGAACACCTACCACTCCAGCATAACCACCATGATTTGTTCTCTTTGAATAAACCTATTTTTCTCCCCCTGATTTGCTTCGGTGTCTGTGCTATTGAAGAATAACATCAACTGCTAACAGTATATAAATATGAATTGGGTAAAACAGTATGTAAATTTGTTTTAAGTAACCAGTGTTCCATTTTCAAAGTGACCAGTGTTCCATTTCTATTTATATACGGCAGCAGCCTCTAAGGTGCAAAGTTTAGTAACCGAGTGGTAGCCGGCTAGTGTCAGTGACTAAGGCTCAGGCTGTTAACTTCAGGCTGTTATCTTCAGGCTGATATCTTCAGGCTGTTATCCTCAGGCTGTTATCCTCAGGCTGTTATCCTCAGGCTGTAATCCACAGGCTGTAATCCACAGGCTGTTATCCTCAGGCTGTTTTTCTCAGGCTGTTTTTCTCAGGCTGTTTTCCTCAGGCTGTTATCTTCAGGCTGTTATCCTCTGGCTGTTATCCTCAGATGATTGTCTTCAGACTGTTATCCTCAGGCTGTTATCCTCTGGCTGTTATCCTCTGGCTGTTATCCTCAGGCTATCCTCAGGCTGTTATCCTCAGGCTGTTTTGCAATTCTATTTTGTTCAAACCATTTACATGTATTCAGCTTTGCGGTATTTGCATTTTTCTGGTCCAATAGCTGTGGTCCTTCTGAGAGAAAACCCTCTGCATACATCAACAACAGTCACCCACGAAGCATCGTTACCCATCGCTCCACAAAAGCACCGGCCCTTGCAGAGCAAGGGGTACCACTACTTCAAGGTCTCAAAGCGAGTGACGTCACCATTTGAAAGGCTATTAGCGCGCACCACCGCTAACTAGCTAGCCATTTCACATCGGTTACATTCACCACCCTTTCGACCTCCTCCTTTTCCGCAGCAACCAGTGATCCGGGTCAACAGCATCAATGTAACAGTATAACTTTACGTTCGTCCCCTCGCCCATACCCGGGCTCGAACCAGGGACCCTCTGCACACATCAACAACAGTCACCCACGAAGCATCGTTACCCATCGCTCCACAAAAGCCGCGGCCCTTGCAGAGCAAGGGGAACCACTACTTCAAGGTCTCAAAGCGAGTGACGTCACCGTTTGAAAGGCTATTAGCGCGCACCACCGCTAACTAGCTAGCCATTTCACATCGGTTACATTATGTTAAAGTAGAATAGCTTTATAATAGTATGTTATGTTAAAGTAGCATAGCTTTATAATAGTACGTTATGTTAAAGTAGCATAGCTTTATAATAGTACATTATGTTAAAGTAGCATAGCTTTATAATAGTACGTTATGTTAAAGTAGCATAGCCTTATAATAGTACGTTATGTTAAAGTAGAATAGCCTTATAATAGTACGTTATGTTAAAGTAGCATAGCTTTATAATAGTACGTTATGTTAAAGTAGCATAGCTTTATAATAGTGTGTTATGTTAAAGTAGCATAGCTTTATAATAGTATGTTTTGTTAAAGTAGCATAGCTTTATAATAGTATGTTATGTTAAAGTAGCATAGCTTTATAATAGTACGTTATGTTAGAGTAGCATAGCTTTATAATAGTATGTTATGTTAAAGTAGCATAGCTTTATAATAGTACGTTATGTTAAAGTAGCATAGCTTTATAATAGTACGTTATGTTAAAGTAGCATAGCTTTATAATAGTGTGTTATGTTAAAGTAGCATAGCTTTATAATAGTATGTTTTGTTAAAGTAGCATAGCTTTATAATAGTACGTTATGTTAAAGTAGCATAGCTTTATAATAGTGTGTTATGTTAAAGTAGCATAGCTTTATAATAGTATGTTTTGTTAAAGTAGCATAGCTTTATAATAGTACGTTATGTTAAAGTAGCATAGCTTTATAATAGTGTGTTATGTTAAAGTAGCATAGCTTTATAATAGTATGTTTTGTTAAAGTAGCATAGCTTTATAATAGTACGTTATGTTAAAGTAGCATAGCTTTATAATAGTACGTTATTTGTTAAAGTAAAGACAATGCCATATCAAGTTATGCAGCGATCAATCACCTGAGTTTTCATAAATTAACTGTAAATATTACAAAACATAATGTGGAACAAATCAAATTCTATTTGGGATATCGAAATTCTTACAACGTCTGTATTGGAAAAAGGGGATACCTAGTCAGTTGTACAACTGAATGCATTCAACCGAAATGTGGTTTCCGCATTTAACGCAACCCCTCTGAATCAGAGAGGTGCAGGGGGCTGCCTTAATCAACTTCATTGGCACCCAGGGAGTAGTTGTTGTTGGGGGTTAACTGCCTTGCTCAACAGCAGAACGGCAGATTTTTCCACCTTGTCAGCACAGGGATTCAAACCAGCAACCTTTCAGTTAATGGTCCAACGCTCTTAACCGTTAGGCTACATGCCTTTAAAAATTGCAGAGATATTACAATTTTAGATTCACATGATGTTCAAAAGATGCCGTTGGCGGTTCTAGTGTTAACAATATTGGTCCCTTTGGATGGGAGAGACGTGGCCATTATTAACACTAACTGATGCTCCCAGAATTGTGAAGTATTGTTGTCTGAACCATGTGTATACAGTGTATACCGGAGGCCGGCATGAAAACAAAAAAAACAAGTATTTATCCTGTGTCCCGGATTAGTGGATGTAGTGGTGGTGTAACATACATTCTCCCTGGACCACATTCTACAATTCTACAAGCAAAAACTGGCCATCAACTACTACACTAATACTGGGAGAGGGGGAGGGAGAGAAAGACAAAGACAAGAGAAGAGAAAGAGGGGGGAGAGTGAGTCACTCACTGAGCACATAGAAAGAGAGCAGAAGACTGGCCGAAGAAATATAACAATAGACTCCAAGAAAATAAATTACATGGGTAGAACCACTGTGATAATATCCTACACCTCAGGCACGAAGAAGCCCACCCCTGGACATCTGTCCATCCCTCCATTGACCAGTGATAGCAACACCAGCCTGAAGCCCATGGACTGAAGTGGGTAGTAGGAGGAAGATGAGAGTGGAGATGAGCTGAACAACATGGGCAGTGTCATGAGAGTTGTTGTCACTCAGGACGACTGGAGTCAAAGCGGAGGTGGATGCTCTCTGTCAGCTTCACAGGAAAGCACAGAGTCAGAGCAGCCAAGTGTATTAAAAAGGATGCGGCAGCTGGTCCTCACAGAGCTGTTAGGGATCCTCCGAGGCAGCTACTCACATTAGGCTAATGCAACATTAAGAACTAATGGTACATTTGCATGTGGATACTATGTGATAGCCGCCATATAGTCTGGGAGGGAAAAGGATTGTAACTAAACACTGAGTGTACAAAACATTAAGAACACCTACTCTGTCCATGACATAGACTGACCAGGTGAGACCAGGTTGAAAGCTATGATCCCTTATTGATGTTACTTGTTAAATCCACTTCAATCAGTGTAGATGAAGGGGAGGAGACAGGTTAAAGGATTTTTAAGCCTTGAGACAATTGAGACATGGATTGTGTGTGTGCCATTCAGAGGGTAAATGGGCAAGACAAAAGATTTAAGTGCCTTTGAACCGGGTATGGTAGTGGGTGCCAGGCACACTGGTTTGAGTGTGTCAAGAGCTGCAACACAGGGACGGACGGACGGGGGTTGCAACTCAATATTTGGAAGGTGTTCTTAAAGTTTTGTACACTCAGTGTATGTACAGAAGATGGTCTGAAATGGCCCCTTAGGCATTTTACACTCAGCAGGAAACCTTCAACAACACAAAAGAAGGCTGATTTGACCAAATGTGTACATGTCATGTCTACTGTATAATTTTAGAGAAGGTCTTCCTCCAACAGCATGAATGTGGAAGACATGTTTAAGTGTATTAGATACATGACAGTATTGGTCAAGTCAGGACCTTTCAGAGCTAGACAGTCATATACACTGAACCCGGGTGTGTCTTTGTTAACCACATAGTCTGAGTAAATGGTGTCACCACCTGCATGCAAACCCAATATTTTCACTTGTCACTGTCCCTCATCCAGACAGTGAAATGAGTTGATGACTGTCTAACTGTCCATGGCCAGTAATAACGCACACGTCAATCTCTCAGAGACAAGCCAGCAACTCACAAACTTAATCACTGCGTACACACCTGTCAATCACTCACTAGCTAATTACAGTTAGGCCTGTTATTCCTCCATAGACCTGTCAATCATTGTCTGAGCCAATCACAGACATACTTGTCCGTACTACTTTCATGGGGTCTTGTCACTACATTTCTGGTCACCAACAGATCTCCCTTATCAATATCATAGAGAATATCATAGAGATTTAAGAAAAACCTCTGGCCCTCATAGCATCTGTGAAATTAGCCTTGCGTCAGTGTTGAACCACTGTGTCAACACTCGCCTGCTCATCTCTATCTACTCACCAGGGCTAATCATGCTAGAAGCATGGAGTAGGAAATAGAAAGGAGGGTTCACCATAGCAACCCCAGCAGTTGTTTGGAAGCTCTGATGGGCTCATCCTAGAAATGTCAATTTCAGCAGGTGGATGGGTGGCTGATCATCAGCTCTGTGAAGGTTTAAGCTAAGCCTGCTGTTGGCATGACGATCACGATGCATGTGCCTCCTGCAAGTACGCGATGTGCTGGCCTCCGTCGGCCTGTGGTTCAGTGATTGGTTCAGGGCTTATAATGAGATGTGTGCAGCGGTCATGCTCCACTGCCTCTTCCCCCATTCAGTCAGTCTCTCATCAGATTCAGTTAAATGAACTGAGTAGCGAGCGAGGCAGGGATGGAGGGGGTTCCTTAACTATTTTAATAAAGTCAGAGATTGTAATCATGGAGCTTGTTCTGCCGCAGCAGGAGCGGGTTTTGAAAAATTCTATCCCATATCTGAGAGCTCCAACGATGTTGACGTTGCAATGGAAGGAGAGGGATGCCGGGTAGACTGAGGAATATCAAAAGAAAGCCCAAAATGCTACGAAGTAGCCTTAATATTACATTCCTGATGTACAGATATTGTAACACACTAAGCGGCATACGAGGTGGAAAATGGAAATATTGGATGGGAAACTGCTATTCAGTCCAAGAAAGAGATTGAAATGGAGGATTCATTTTATCCCTGGATATATTATGATAGACTTTGTGGACAGAGGGTATGTTGTTATTGTTGTTGTCTATTCTGTGTCTTGGTGATGTAAAGATTTCCCTGGTGAACAAAAGATAAATACAGTGCTTATAGATTTCTGTGCAATGCACATTTCCAAACGAACATCTCTCATAACACTGGCAATACAATTATATCCCAATCCTAACCTAATAAAAGTGCTGCAATAAAACATTGCATGGGGGATGTTTGTATCAATCGATCGCAGGATACAAAACAAGGCAGGTTTAACCAGAAGAGAAATTAGGACATGTATTTTTTTCAAAGATGATGAGATGGATAAAGGTGACAGATTTTTTATGAACTGTCATAATCAGGGAGGCTTTTTCTAAGTGATCTGACCATTTCTAAGAAAAGTTGAGGACCAGAGCAAAGTGTTCTGTATTTAGAAAATGTTTAACTCATCTACTCTCGTTTCAACTTTCCTAACTAGTTCATAGTGGGATGTACTGTGCTTTACAGTGTATTGTCTAAACATATGTAATGGTATGAATACTGAGAAATATCTAAACAACAAACAAACACTGACACACATGTATCCTAAGCAGGCATCAGTACACAAACAATATCCACAGATGGCAGAAACTCACTCGTCTCTCTCTCTCTCGCTCTGTCTCCCCATACAAACAGTCAGATTAAGAGAAAATATTGCTGAGGGACAGATCGCCAGACACAGATGGCAGAAACTCATCTCTCTCTCTCTCTCTTTACAAAGCTCTGTTCTAAATGGCCAGGCTTCATCCGCAGTATGTTCTTTGTAACGAGGTAACACTCAGCCCAGGGGGAGTTAAACTTGGTACATCCCGTCACCAGGGTCACCAGGGTCAAAATGGTACACCCGGGACTCAGTGGCAACTGGGGGCATTGCCAAGGGGTTGGAGCAACAAACAAAGAAAGAAAAAAACGACCGACGTTGGCTCTACTGACGTTGGCTCTGCCGACATTGGCTCTGCGACGTTGGCTCTACCGACGTTGGCTCTACCGACGTTGGCTCTGCGACGTTGGCTCTACCGACATTGGCTCTGCGACGTTGGCTCTACCGACGTTGGCTCTACCGACGTTGGCTCTACTGCCGTTGGCTCTACCGACGTTGGCTCTACCGACGTTGGCTCTACCGACGTTGGCTCTACCGACGTTGGCTCTGCAACGTTGGCTCTACTGCCGTTGGCTCTGCGACGTTGGCTCTACCGACGTTGGCTCTACTGACGTTGGTTCTACCGACGTTGGCTCTGCAACGTTGGCTCTACCGACGTTGGCTCTACCGATGTTGGCTCTGCGACGTTGGCTCTACCGACGTTGGCTCTACCGACGTTGGCTCTACCGACGTTGGCTCTGCGACGTTGGCTCTGCGACGTTGGCTCTACTGACGTTGGCTCTACCGACGTTGGCTCTACCGACGTTGGCTCTGCGACGTTGGCTCTGCGACGTTGGCTCTACTGACGTTGGCTCTACCGACGTTGGCTCTACTGACGTTGGCTCTACCGACGTTGGCTCTGCGACGTTGGCTCTGCGACGTTGGCTCTACCGACGTTGGCTCTACCGACGTTGGCTCTGCGACGTTGGCTCTGCGACGTTGGCTCTACTGACGTTGGTTCTACCGATGTTGGCTCTACTGACGTTGGCTCTACCGACGTTGTGTCATGTAAGTGCACACCTACATTTGAAGTTGTTTTAATGTGTTATTTTCTCCTCTAGCTGGGCCTCATCCAGCCTTGGGAAATGGGTCCTTTTTCTCTTTTCATCTTGTCTGCCTCTCTCCCACAATGCAACCTACATATTCAGCTTCTCTCAGCAGACTGAGCACACACATCTGGCCCCAACATCGCCTCTCCACGACCCATACATGCACGCAAAGCACACACACACACTCTCACACAGTGGAGGTCACCTGCAGATTGCGCTATCAAAGAGCCCGAGATAACTTTCAGTCAGGCTAGAGGGATCAGTGATGGAGGAAAGGGGAGTTGATACAGAGATAGAAAGAGATGGAGCAAGAGAACGAGAGAGGAAAGACTTTCATCTGGAGGAGTGAAGATTAATGTTGCTGTCAGAGTGAGGTGGGACTGGACATTTCAATCCATCTTTGGCGGTGGCTACTCCGTTTGGCCCCAGCCGGCTCCACTGAGAGAGACGGGGGAATGGGAAAATGGAGGAAGACAGCCTGGAAAGGTAGCTCTGATCACCCTGTCTCTGCTGAGGGAGATCACCCTGTCTCTGCTGAGGGAGACCTGGGCTCCTAACACTCCCCCTCTGGCCCCCACCGGAACCTGAGCAGCCACAGTGTTAGTGTTTTCCCTCCTCTCTTCTTCCCTCTCTTATCTCTCTATACCGTCTCTGCTTCTCTCGTTCTATTTCTTAGCCATTTTTCCCACACATTCACTTCCCACCTCTGTCTCTTAACTCATCTCCGTCCTCTCTGTTTAATATTCATAGGATTGTGTGTGTGGTCGCCTTGTTAGCATGTCACACTGAGTACACCCATGCCAGACTGGGGCCTGAGGGAGACAACGATAAATACATATAAGACAGCTCAACTCACCATTACTTTCCTGGTCTGAAGAAACCTACTGGGATCAGTACAGCGCTGCAGGTCAGGCTTGAATAATAAAAAGGCTTGACTAATAAGAGATATTAGATATAATTTCCTGTGCTGTTGGTCAGTTGAGTACATTTCTGGGGCTCCTATGTAAGGGTATTTAAGACCAACCAAATGTATAGGTTAGGCATTACCGGTGGGGAATAAAGGCCTTTTTCGTAGAATATTAACTACAGTGGTTATGCCCCACACTCTTACGTGAGTGTCACAGATCATGTGATGCCCTGGCATGTTATCCTTTGTGAGTGAAATCTGTTGGACATGATAACCTGCAAGGACAAAAATAAAATGTGCCATACCCTTCCTTAGCCTGCCATGTGTTCTTGTTTAGGCTGTTGGTAGGTGTTGCATGACTGGCCTTAGTCTGAATGGCAATGCCAGTGTTATAATCCCTATTTATGAAGTTATTAATAGTCAGCAACTAGCACATGGGTGTACATTAATGTGTCATTAACTCTCTAATCTCTGCCTGTCTAATTTATATTTATAGGCTATGTGCGCACCAGGGTTGGGGTCAATTCCGTTTCAATTCCAGTCAATTCTGTAAGTACACTACAATTCCAATTCTCTTCCATGCTTTTCAATAGTGAACAAATGTAATTTCAATTTGAGGATTTTAATGTTGACTTGAATTTAAGTGGAATTGACCCCAACCCTGGTGCACACAGCTCACTAACCCAGCATTGTGGATTAATTAGAGCGCCACTGATGAGTCCCCTACGGATGCCACAAGGAAGGCAGCTCTGGCAACCCAAGTTCAAATGGATGGAGGGGGAGAGGGAGAGCATCGATCCATCCCTCCACCAACTGTTAACAACCCTGTATATTCCTTGTT